>NC_045800.1:66323559-66634521 GCF_009873245.2 Balaenoptera musculus | reverse complement strand
TTCCACCTAAATAATCTAAAGAATGGAAGCTTCAGATATTAAAAATGTAAAAGAAGGTAAAATGTGAGTAATAAACTATAAATTAGCAAGATTATCAATAAATATTACTAGTAAATTATTAAATGAGTGTAACTTACACAAAGTTTACATATTCAGCTATATAAAATCAAAATGTATATAACTCACACTCTGTTGTATATTAGTTAATAAAACAGAAGAATAGAAAATATTTAAGAAAGTCATTCAACATGCTTATAAAACAAATTAGATATGTACATACTCCCTTAAATTTTTTTCTCTAAATTATAGGTATAGAACATTTGAATAGCTCAATGATTACTAAGAAGGTAGTTTTACCAGAACACCAATAAAAAATTTCAATTATCTAATTCATTTCACCTGAGGTAGTAACCTCTTCTCCTAGACATATTTCTGTCAGAGTTCAGCAATTCAATCTATGCACAGCACCACATCACGGATTGTTTGCTTCAGATTTTATCTGGTTATACCAAAAATAAAATAAACTTCAAGAATTCTTCTATTTTCAAAACCTCTGTTTAAAAGAACTTTAATGTAAGCACTTCCAAGAAGCTGTGGCTTTCACTGTAATATTGAATATAATATTGAATAAATCTTAGAACATATTCCTTTCTTAATTTTATTTTTCTATTATTTTATACAGCAGGTTCTTATTAGCTATCTATTTTATACACATCAGTGTATACATGTCAATCCCAATCTCCCAATTCATCCCACCCACCCCCACCCCCACCACCCCCTGCTTTCCCCCTTGGTGTCCATAAGTTTCTTCTCTACATCTGTGTCTCTATTTCTGCCCTGCACACTGGTTCATCTGTACCATTTTTCTAGATTCCACATATATGTGTTAATATACAATATTTGTTTTCCTCTTTCTGACTTACTTCACTCTGTATGACGGTCTCTAGGTCCATCCACGTCTATACAAGTGACCCAATTTCGTTCCTTTTTATGGCTGAGTAATATTCCATTGTATATATGTACCACATCTTCTTGATCCATTCATCTGTCGGTGGACATTTAAGTTGTTTCCATGTCCTGGTTATTGTAAATAGTGTTGCAATAAACAATGGGGTGCATGTGTCTTTTTGAATTATGGTTTTCTCTGGGTATATGCCCAGTAATGGGATTGCTGGGTCATATGGTAATTCTATTTTTAGTTTTTTAAGGAACCTCCATAATGCTCTCCATATTGGTTCTATCAATTTACATTGCCACCAACAGTGCAAGAGGGTTCCCTTTTCTCCACACCCTCTCCAGCATTTGTTGTTTATAGATTTTCTGATGATGCCCATTCTAAGTGGTGTGAGGTGATACCTCATTGTAGTTTTGATTTGCATTTCTTTAATAATTAGTGATGTTGAGCAGCTTTTCATGTGCCTCTTGGCCACCTGTATGTCTTCTTTGGAGAAATGTCTATTTAGGTCTTCTTCCCATTTTTTGATTGGGCTTTTTGTTTTTTTAATATTGAGCTGTATGCACTGTTTATATATTTTGGAGATTAATCCTTTGTCCATTGATTCATTTGCAAATATTTTCTCCCATTCTGAGAGCTGTCTTTTCGTCTTGTTTATACTTTCCTTTGCTGTGCAAAAGCTTTTAAGTTTCATTAGGTCCCATTTGTTTATTTTTTATTTTATTTCCAGTACTCTAGGAGGTGGGTCAATAAAGATCTTGCTGTGATTTATGTCAAAGAGTGTTCTTCCTATGTTTTCCTCTAAGAGTTTTATAGTGTCCAGGCTTATATTTAGGTCCTTAATCCATTTTGAGTTTATTTTTGTGTATGGTGTTAGGGAGTGTTCTAATTTCATTCTTTTAAATGTAGCTGTCCAGTTTTCCTAGCACCACTTATTGAAGAGACTGTCTTTTCTCCATTGTATATCCTTGCCTCCTTTGTCATACATTAGTTGACCATAGGTGTGTGGGTTTATCTCCATTTTTTTCCCTCAAGATTGCTTTGCCTATTCAGGGTCTTTCGTGTCTCTGTACAAATGTTAAGATTTTTTGTTACATTTCTGTACAAAATGCCATTGGTAATTTGATAGGGATTGCATTGAATCTGTAGATTGCTTTCGGTACTATAGTCATTTTCACAATGTTGATTCTTCCAATACAGAACATGGTATATCTCTCCATCTGTCTGTGTCATCTTTGATTTCTTTAATCAGTGTCTTATAGTTTTCTGAGTACAGGTCTTTTACCTCATAGGTGGGTTTATTCCTAGGTATTTTGTTCTTTTTGTTTCTATGGTGAATGGGATTATTTCCTTAATTTCTCTTTCTGATCTTTCATTGTTAGTGTATAGGAATGCAAGTGATTTCTGTGCATTAATTTTGCATCCTGCAAACTTACCAAATTCAATGATTAGCTCTAGTAGTTTTCTGGTGGCATCTTTAGGATTATCTATGTATAGTATCACATCAACTGCAAGCAGTGACAGTTTTACTTCTTCGTTTCCAATTTGTATTCTTTTATTTCTTTTTCTTCTCTGATTGCCATGGCTAGGCCTTCGAAAACTATGTTAAATAAGAGTGGCAAGAGTGGACATGCTTCTCTTGCTCCTGATCTTAGAGGAAATGGTTTCAATTTTTCACCATTGAGAATGCTGTTTGCTGTGGGTTTGTCGTATATGGCCTTTATTATATTGAGGTAGGTTCCCTCTATGCCCACTTTCTGGAGAGTTTTTATCATAAATGGGTGTTGAATTTTGTCAAAAGCTTTTTCTGCATCTATTGAGATGACCATATGGTTTTTATTCTTCAACTTGTTAATATGGTGTATCACACTGATTGATTGGTGTATATTGAAGAATCCTTGCATCCCTGGGATAAATCCCACTTGATCGTGGTGTATGATCCTTTTAATGGGTGGTTGGATTGTGTTTGCTAGTATTTTGTTGAGGATTTTTGCATCTATATTCATCTGTAATATTGGTCTATAATTTTCTTTTTTTGTGGTATCTTTGTCTGGTTCTGGTATCAGGGTGATAGTGGCCTCATAGAATGAGTTTGGGAGTGTTCCTTCCTCTGCAATTTTTTGGAAGAGTTTGAGAAGGATGGCTGTTAGCTCTTCTCTAAACGTTTGATAGAATTCACCTGTGAAGCCATCTGGTCCTGGATTTTTGTTTGTTGGAAGATTTTTAATCACAGTTTCAATCTCAGTACATGTGACTGGTCTGTTCATATTTTCTATTTCTTCCTGGTTCAGTCTTGGAAGGTTATACCTTTCTAAGAATTAGTCCATTTCTTCCTGGTTGTCCATTTTATTGGCATAGAGCTGCTTGTAGTAGTCTCTTAGGATGCTTTGTATTTCTGCAGTGTCTGTTGTAACTACTTTTTAGTTCCTAATTTTATGAATTTGAGTCCTCTCCCTCTTTTTCCTGATGAATCTGGCTAATGGTTTATCAATTTTGTTTATCTTCTCAAAGAACCAGCTTTTAGTTTTATTGATCTTTGCTATTGTTTTCTTTGTTTCTATTTCATTTGTTTCTGCTCTAATTTTTATGATTTATTTCCTTCTACTAACTTTGGGTTTTGTTTGTTCTTCCTTCTCTAGTTCCATTAGGTGTAAGGTTAGATTGTTTATTTGAGATTTTTCTTGTTTCTTGAGGTAGGATTGTATTGCTATAAACTTCCCTCTTACAACTGCTTTTGCTGCATCCCACAGGTTTTGGATCATCGTGTTTTCATTGTCATTTGTCTCTAGGTATTTTTTGGTGTCCTCTTTGATATCTTCAGTGATCTCTTGGTTATTTAGTAATGTATTATTTACCCTCCATGTATTTGTGTTTTTTACATTTTTTTTACCTGTAATTTATTTCTAATCTAGTAGCGTTGTGGTCAGAAAAGATGCTTGATATGATTTCAATTTTCTCAAATTTACCGAGGCTTGATTTGTGACCCAAGCTGTGATCTATCCTGGAAAATGTTCCATGTGCGCTTGAGAAGAAAGTGTAATCTGCTGTTTCCGGATAGAATGTCCTATAAATATCAATTAAATCTATCTGATCCATTGTGTCATTTAAAGCTTGTGTTTCCTTATTAATTTTCTATCTGGATGATCTTTCCATTGGTGTAAGTGAGGTGTTAAAGTCCCCCACTAGTATTGTGTTACTGTTGATTTCCTCTTTTATAGCTGTTAGCATTTGCCTTATGTATTGCGGTGCTCCTATGTTGGATGAGGATATATTTATAATTGTTATATCTTCTTCTTGGATTTATCCCTTTATCATTATGTAGTGTCTTTCCTTGTCTCTTGTAACATTCTTTATTTTAAAGTCTATTTTATCTAATATGAGGATTGCTACTCCAGCTTTCTTTTGATTTCCATTGGCATGGAATATCTTCTTCCATCCCCTCACTTTCAGTCTGTATGAGTCCCTAGGTCTGAAGTGGGTCTCTTGTAGACAGCATATATATGGGTCTTGTTTTTGTATCTATTCAGCGGGCCTGTGTCTTTTGGTTGGAGCATTTAATCCATTCACATTTAAGGTAATTATCAATATGTATTTTCCTATTACCATTTTCTTAATTGTTTTGGGTTTGCTTTTTAGGTCTTTTTCTTCTCTTGTGTTTCCCACTTAGAGAAGTTCCTTTAGCATTTGTTGTAAAGCTGG
This sequence comes from Balaenoptera musculus, assembly GCF_009873245.2. Lineage (NCBI taxonomy): Eukaryota > Metazoa > Chordata > Mammalia > Artiodactyla > Balaenopteridae > Balaenoptera > Balaenoptera musculus. The sequence continues at coordinate 66,629,867 of NC_045800.1, read as the reverse complement.
TTTGGTGGTGCTGAATTCTCTTAGCTTTTGCTTGTCTGTAAAGCTTTTGATTTCTCTGCCAAATCTGAATGAGATCCTTGCCAGGTAGAGTAATCTTAGTTGTAGGTTTTTCCATTTTATCACTTTAAATATATCATGCCACTGCCTTCTGGCTTGTAGAGTTTCTGCTGAGAAATCAGCTGTTAACCTTATGGAAGTTCCCTTGTATGTTATTTGTCATTTTTCCCTTTTTTGCCTTCAGTAATTTTTCTTTGTCTCTAATTATTGTCAGTTTGATTACTATGTGTCTCAGCGTGTTTCTCCTTGGGTTTATCCTGCCTGGGACTCTCTGCACTTCCTGGACTTCAGTGGCTATTTCCTTTCCCATGTTAGGGAAGTTTTCAACTATAATCTCTTCAAATATTTTCTTGGGTCCTTTCTCTCTCTCTTCTCCTTCTGGGACCCCTATAATGCGAATGTTGGTGTGTTTATTGTTGTCCCAGAGGTCTCTTAGGCTGTGTTCATTTCTTTTCATTCTATTTTCTTCATTCTGTTCTTCAGCAGTGAATTCCATCATTCTGTTTTCCAGGTCACTTATCTGTTCTTCTGCCTCACTTATTCTGCTATTGATTCCTTGTAGTGTACTTTTCATTTCAGTTATTGTATTGTTCTTCTCTGTTTGTTTTTTAATTCTTCTAGGTCTTTGGTAAACATTTCTTGCATCTTCTCGATCTTTGCCTCCATTCTTTTTCTGAGGTCCTGGATCATGTTCACTATCATTATTCTGAATTCTTTTTCTGGAAGGTTGCCTATCTCCACTTCATTTAGTTGTTTTTCTGGGGTTTTATTTTGTTCCTTCATCTGGTACATAGTCCTCCGCCTTTTCATTTTGTCTATCTTTCTGTGAATGTGGTTTTTCTTCCACAGGCTTCAGGATTGTAGTTCTTGCTTCTACTGTCTGCCCTCTGGTGGATGAGACTATCTAAGAGGCTTGTGCAAGTTTCCTGATGGGAGAGACTGGTGGTGGGTAGAGCTGGGGATTGCTGTGGTGTGCAGAGCTCAGTAAAACTTTAATTCGCTTGTCTGCTGATGGGTGGGGCTGAGTTCCCTCCCTGTTGGTCATTTGGCTTGAGGTGACCCAGCACTGTCGCCTACAGGCCCTTTGGTGAGGCTAATGGAGGACTCTAGGAGGGCTCACGCCAAGGAGTACTTCCCAGAACTTCTGCTGCCAGTGCCCTTGTCCTCACGGTGAGGCCCAGCCACCCCCCCGCCTCTGCAGGAGACCCTTCAACACTAGCAGGTAGGTCTGGTTCAGTCTCCTATGGGGTCACTGCTCCTTCCCACTGGGTCCTGGTGCACACACTACTTTGTGTGTGCCCTCCAAGAGTAGAGTCTCTGTTTCCCCCAGTCCTGTCGAAGTCCTGCAATTAAATCCCACTAGCCTTCAAAGTCTTATTCTCTGGGAATTCCTCCTCCCACTGCCAGATCCCCAGGTTGGGAAGCCTGACGTGGGGCTCAGAACCTTCACTCCAGTGGATGGACATCTGTGGTATAACTGTTCTCCAGTTTGTGAGTTACCCACCCAGCGGTATTCAGATTTGATTTTATTGTGACTGCGCCCCTCCTACCGTCTCAATGCAGCTTCTCCTTTGTCTTTGGATGTGGGGTATCTTTCTTGTGAGTTCTAGTGTCTTCCTGTCGATGACTGTTCAGCAGTTAGTTGTGATTCCAGTGTTCTCGCAAAAGGCCGTGAGCACACGTCCTTCTACTCCACCATCTTGAACCAATCTCTTAGTATATATTCTTAACAGAATATTGCTGACTAAAGCAACACATTTTAATGAAGGAGCAAGTTAAGTCTTTGTTATTGATTATCTATTTGGAAATACGTGTTTACATGTTTGTTTTATCTCTACTCATAGTCTGTTTTTAAACCATGCATAAAGAGAAGGTCCTAAAAATATATAAGCAATGATGATTACCTTATTCTGTCTACATTGAACATACAGACAATACAGATAATTTTTATATACAATAATGTCACTAAAAATATTACAGGTGCTACAAAATTTTTAAGTAGTGTTAATTCTTCTTAATTGTCTCAGTAATGTCATGTGTGTCCTACCTTCTAGGTGCAAACTGATTGCAAACCTAATTGAATATAAACCTGTAAAATTGAAACAAACGTTTGAATAGTTCCTACCATGTCCCAGGTTTATGCCAGCTGTTATGTCTGTGGAGTTCTCCCAGAAAGCAATTCATTAACAAAGGAGAGAAAAGGTACAGAGGGGGCAACTGAAAAAAATAAATAATCCCATTTGGGCTCTATTTGATTCCACCTTCCACTTCTGTCTATAATTATATCCTTTGGGAGAAATAACAGGTTAAGTACAAGCTCTAGATTCATGAGTGGACTGTGCATGGTAGAGCACAGAAAAAAGAGTAGCCAGTGTGGCACAGTCATACCAAGTAACTGTAAGACTCTAAAAGTCATGTCTGCCCTAAAATCCCTTGAAAAAAGAGGAGTGAAAACATAACTGCTAGGTGGTAACAATTTCTCAATAACAGCATCCTCCAGATGCTCTTGATGTGGTCCCTAACTCCTTCCTCATGTTCTCTAGAGCAGCATTATTTTAAAATTGTGGAGATAATATTCTGAATATTTTAAAATTACAACAATTAAAGATGTCTTGGTATGAAAAAAGTTAAGAATTGGCCTTTTTGCCTCAAGTTGAATATGTAGTTAAATAGACATTAACTCAAATATTTCTAAATAAATTTCTAGTTAACTGTGGCTAGGAAAAAAATAATTTTCTTGAGTCATTGTGTTTGAAAATCTATATTTAGAATGTATTAACCTATAAGATAACCAAAATTATCATTTTGGATTCTCCATAAAGCCTGCAGTCTTGATAAGAAATTGGGATAAAACTGTATTCACTCCAAAGTACACTCTAGAGTGTTGTCCAAAACAACTTTTTGTGATGATGATAATTTTCCATATCTACAATGGCCAATACAGTAGCCACCTGCTACATATAGCTATTAAACACTTAAAATGTGGCTAGTGCAACTGAGGAACTGAATTTTTAATTTTATTTAATTGTGATTGGCTTAATTTTAAATTCAAATAGCTACATCTGGCAAACGGCTAGTATATTGAACAACACAGCTCTAGAAATTGCTTTTCATTTTATTTTTCATGATGTGAAATTCTTTTGTTATGATATCTTGTTAGCTGGATTTCACCAGATAAAAGGGAGTGATGACTCCCATGTAGCAGGTTGAAGAGATCGATACCTCTGTACTGTCATTTGTTGCTTAGAGAACCTCCCTTACAATATAGAACCACCATTGGTGCCTATTATCTACACTAAAAGTGGTTGATTGATTGTGATTAAAAGCACTGTTTCCCTAAACTGGCAGGTATCTTTGGAGAAAGCACTGGGAGAGGACAGAATTTTAAGCTGTTGTAAGTCATCAAGGTTTTAGTTTATCAGGTCTTTTCCCTTATGACTAGTTAAAAATAAGTTAGTTAAAATAAAAGAAAAAGAGGCAGCTCAAGAGAATATGCATCACAGTGTGGAGGGGCATGAAGCAAGTCTTAGGTGGCTAGGATACAGATACTTGGTATCAGTGGGAAAAGAGGGAACAGATACTCTGAGAAAAAAGAATTCTGACAGGAAGGATGGGAAAGACCACCAAAGATGATGTTCACCTATTCCACAGTTTAATCCATGATGCTTCATTTTATAGGCTTTTCTTTTTTAATTCAAGACAGATATTGCTGGTGCTGTTCATAATAGGGTATGGATGTATAACTAGAAACATCTGTCCCTGGCTTAATGTCTTTTCCAAGTTAAGAATACGTATAGAAAAATCAACTGATTTTGCACTTACTGCTGTTCAGATCTTTTTGCTTTACTAGATACATAATGACATATTCAAAAGTTGGTCAGAAAAATGTTAAAACAAGATCATTCCTTCTGCTATTCTTTGCTCTTTTAGAGATTTTACCAAAGGCCTTATGTTTTCCTTAAATGCTTAATAAATCTGATTTAGATATTTAATTCTCTTAATAAACAAGAACATGTGAGATACAAGGAGGAGGAGAGAAGGACAAAGAGAGGGGAGGGAGATGCAAATAAGGTAAAGGAGGAGGGAAAGAGAGGAAAGATGAAAGGGAAGTTGAGGAGGGAATGAGAGGAATGGATGGGGGGAAGGAGGATAGAGGAAAGCAGAGGAAATGAGAAGAAAGAAAGTGAAAGAAAAGAAGCAGTTTGCTAAAACCTCCCGTGTCATGCACATTGGCAGTAATGAAACCAACCAGCTATCTGTGTTTAATTATTCAGCAGAACATTTAGGTGATAAGAGAATGATTACAAAATTTCTTAACAATTCAGCCCCTCAAATCCAGCTTTCATCATTATAAAACACTCTAAAAGGCTACTGGTTTTTATATTATTATAAATACTGCAGGTGTCCAGTATGTCCCTTTCTGAATGTTACAATATTCTCATAGCTTTGGTAAATAGGATGCAGAACAACATTAAAAATAAAATTAATGTTAAAAGAATGCATCTACATATCCAGACTATTTTTCAATTAGATACTGATTTCATGCAGTGTGATATGCTATTAAAGAGCATAAACTATATACTTTAAATTTAGCAATAAATAACACCATGAAGAAAAATTTCATCATTGGATTCCATTTCAGACTTTTCTAATCAGGGAGCCATAATACACTAGTTTACCACTATGACTGCCAAGCAAAATTGTAGTAAGGACTCTTTCTCCCTAAAAGTAATTGAATATGAAGGCCAAAAGCAGTGCTTGGAAGGATCACCTTATCTAGAGAGAGACTAGCAGGGGTACATATCAAGATAGCTAATGGGAAAGAAGTATCAGGTGCCAATGAAAACTAATTTAGGTAAGGATGAACAGGGTTATTTTTCTGTAGTCTGGATGAGAAATTATTAAATTTAGAGGGTTTTCAATTTAACTTAATTGTGACTACACCTGCTAGTTCCATATTTGAAGATCTGGCAGGGAAAAAAGTGTGTGGAAATTTCAAAATATCCTCAGTGATTACGTAAGTCAACAGGAAATGGAAACTCTCACAATTGATGAAGAGTAGAGCACCCAACATTTCAAATTAAGGAGTCTCTCAAAGTAAGGCAATTGCTCCCCCAAAAGAGCACAAAGTTCCTTCAGAGCCAGGATACTTGGTTGATAGAACATCTACATTAGCATTGAATGTGATTCTCCCTCTAAACATAAGTGGTTCCAAGGAGGCTCTCTGGTAAATTGTAGTCTGTTTGCTAGCGGTAAGGTGACCCCTTCTCCAAATCCACTTATACTGAGGATCAGTAAGTGGGGGTCTACAGCAGGTCAAAATTCTCATGCCTTCCCCAGCTCACGCCACTCTTGTTGTTTCATGACCCCAAAGATGCCCACAGGTCATGTACCAGATAGAAAATGATTCTCAATCTATTGCCCTTTCCTCATTCATCTCCCCAAGCCCAAAACAGTCATGTATACACTTTTCATTCACCTTTTCAATATAACTGTAACATAAACACCACACACATTACATCTTCTTACAACTATTTAAGCCCTATATTTAAATTAGAAATATTCAAACTTAGAAATTCTCCAGTATTAGAAAATGTCAAATAAAACAGACTCTTCTCACTAACTTCAGCATGATGCGTCACAGTAGGATATGTCTCATCTGTTTTTCATCAGGATGTCAATTGACCTCAACTGATGCTCCCTCAGTCTCTGGACCTGATGACTGAATCTATTTATTACACTGCCTCATCTATCACCAGAATTCCAACTCTACCTCTGGCCTCCCTCCTTCTCTGTAAGGCTGACTCCATATACTAGCCCAACAGTCACATAACTGAGTAATGTAAGAAGAAAAATATGGTTAGACTCATTCTAGGCATTGAAGAAGCCACTATGCCTATTAGAGACAGCATGGTTTCCATGTGGAACAAATAAGAATAATCTGCCTCCCACAAAGCAGCTACCCTTCTTCAAAACTCATGGCCACTGGCAGGCTGCTTAACAAATATGACCTCTGGCAGCTGCATGACAGATCCATGCATCTGCACTTGTATACATTTCCACAGGCTGTTTTTCCATCTGCAGGGTATGACATATGCCAGTTGACTGGCTTATTGCAGGCTTGGAGAAGAGTCAGAGAGAGTGTTGGAAGGCGCCTCATGTCTATTCATTGCTTTTCATTTTTTCCCTTTGCTCTGGGGCTTTTGGTCTTTCCTCTTTTGGATCCTGCCTGCTAAATTATTTATTTAACTTCAAGTGGTCATTTGTGGCTAACAAAACTAAGATTTTCTGAACACGTAACTTGTACTTAGTCCAAACTGCTTAAATGCCAGTAATCAACCTAAATCAGCAGACTTCACTTTAATTGCAATTCTATCTTGGATTTCACATGTTAAAAGTGAGCTGAGATCAGGTACAGTAATGGGAACTAAACAGTGTACAAGTTAATCTGAAAGTAACCAAGGGATTTATGCAGGACCAGCTACATAATTTGGGGCAGGGCAGTGGGGGGCTCAATGCAAAATGAAAATGCAGGGACCTTTGTTCAAAATGTATTCAGAATTTCAAGATAGCAACTTCAGATAATTAAAATAAATGTGAGATACTTCCAAACATGGGGCCCTGTGTAACTGTACAGATTGTACAACCATGAAGACAGCCCCAGATTTGTGGAAGAAAACATGAGATATTTTGCCATTTCTTTCAAACATTAAGCTACTTATTATAAAAAACTAATATGTTGGCAATATTTTCTTCACAATCAATAGTATTTTCAACAAAAGTTTCTGTTTAGATTTTACAATGGCTGATTTTTTCTTTTCAACTGTTCCAAGAAAACAAACTTTGAAACTCTACTCATAGCATAAAGTGTAATGAGGTTTCAAAATGTCATTGTCGGCCACCTCTCTTGCCTTTCCAAATCTACTATAAATACTAAAATGTGCAAATAAAGCTTATAAATGATAGATCCTATGGCTGGATTTAGGCAACCCTAAATCTTAAATTTAGCAGTGAACACCTGCCACTAACAAAAGCTATAGGCGCCAAAGTCTAGGAACAGCATGGCCACTGTACAATGTTCTCTGTGATAAAGCAGTAGTCAACATCCTGAGGAGGAAAGCATGGCGCTCTACTATGACCCACACCACTAACCAAATTTTATCAAACTGTGTCCTAAAAACAAAGAACTCTAAAATTTTCCACCCTTCATACTTTTATTAGAGTAAAAACAGATTTCTATAAATTAAAGCTGGAATTCACAATTCCAAACACCAATAAAATTATATTTTACTAAATTTTTTAAAGGTAGATTTAAAAGTAGATTAGTAACTGAGGCTACCTCACATTTCTTGATCTCAGCTTATTCTCAGGATATCTCTCAAATAAGCACCAATCCAGTTTGAGCAAAGTGCTTTGTCCAACAGACTGACCATGTTAGATAGAAAGTTTGCTACATTTGGCAGAAACAAAGTGACCGTAATTGATTACTTTACATGGTAAACATAACATTCCAAAGGCTTTGTGATAATCTGGTTACTAATTGTATCTACGGCTATATGAAGAGGGAACCATGGACATCTCTACTTAAATAAAGCTAGAGGCTAGTGAACCTTCTGGACTTGGAATAATTTTAACTAATATTCTTTAAGAAATAGTTATAGAAATGGTAACTTGTTTATTTCAGTTCACATACCATATTTACATGTGTTCAAATGATTCCCCCTCCTAAGACTAACTCCAATATATATATATATCTGAATACTCAGAAGCTTGTAATAATTTATTTTTCGCTGTCTCCCTTGCTTCATATCAGATCTTCCTTCTCCCAATTCAGTTCATCCTATTGAGGGTATGATGCCACCATTCTTCCAAGCATAGGTCTGTTTGATATCTAAGCCATCTTGGGCCATTTTCCTTTCTCACCTATTATAGTCACTACAACTATCAATTCTTCCTTCTTTATAGCTATCCCTTCCCTTTCCATTTCAACTGCCCTCGTTTTAATCCTTATTATCTCTTACTGGAAATGTTAAAAAAAAAAAAAATCTTGATTCTTCTTGCCTCCAAATATCTAGCCCTACAAAATAATCTGCACATCACAACTTATTAATCTTCCCACAACATCTATTTGATTTTCTCCCTCCCTAATCAAATATTCCTCACTTAATAAAGTCCAAATTTGTTAGCTTGATATTCGGTATGGTTCCTCCAAATTTAGTTTCAAAACCAGATTGTCTACCATTCTCCTGCTGTAGACTCTACAGCATAGTGCTTAAAAGCATGGGCTGGGAACTCCAATTTCATTACTGCAGAAAAGAAGCAATATTAGCCCTCTCTTTAAAAGAGGAAAATATGAACTTAGGCATATGATTCCCCTAAGAAGGAAACAAGCTTTTATTTAAAAAAAAAAAAAATTTAAAGCAAATCTCTTAGAGCCAAAAGCACTTTCTCTCCCAGATAAGTACTATGAAATGTCTTAATCACTGCTAAGAAGAAAGCTGAATTTATAAGCTCTGAAACTAAAGTACATTGATTTACTGATTAATCAAACTGATATGACAGTCCCAAATAAGACTAACTTCAATTTCATTTTGCTGTTCATCCTTAATGGTGTGTCCCTGTGAGGAGTTTTTCGGCCAGTCCACATAAATAGATTCTCTTGCTGGAAAACCATCTTATAAAGAGTCCTCATACATCCACCCAAATTGCAAATCTTTATGTTTATTCAGGCATTGAAGTCTTGTTTATAGGCAATCGTTGTTTTACTCTGATGCTTTTATAAAATGAAGATCTCCAAAAAGAGTCATAAAATTGACTTTTTGAAAAGTCTGTTTCTGGTAAGTTTTAAATCATACCACTGAACTGGTTAAGAAATTACAAAACTCGAATGGAAAACCTGATAACTTCATCCAGATCAATAGGAATTAATTACATGGGACTGAATGAATTGATAAATATGATTTATAATTTATGAATTTTTCTGAAATATACTGGCTTTCAATCTTTGTTTTCCAGAAAAACCTTTCCTCTTACACTATAACCTACAACATGTTGATAAAGTACACCTTTGTAAACAAAGATGAAACATTTATCTTTTTCTCTCTACCTGATCCTTCCAGAATTTGGCTTTTCCAGCTGGCTCACCTGTGAACTTGATGGCTTATTGCAATCAGATTACAACCAGTTATACTAACCATTGTTTTAATATGTTATCTCTTGTTGTTTTCAAATTATTTATGCCTTGTACCCCTCTCTGCTGCACTAGGACTTCATTAATGTTACTAGCTATATTACTTATATCCTATCTGTTTTATAAGATTGTTGTCTCTTACATTACTCAATGTGTAACCATGCCTCTGACAAAACCAATGATGGATAAACATCTTAAGACAGTAGATCATATATTTAACTCTACATAGAATATTGTAATAGCACAACTCTAGATATGGGAAGAAACAACAAGGGAAAACATTTCCTGGATCATAATAGACTAGTAAGACAGGTGATCCAGAGAATTTTAGATTATCAACAGGGCCTGATCCAAAAATTAACACATTGAGTGGCCTATCAACAGAATCTTCATCTGATCTAGGAATAAGCCTTCCTAGCACTGTGGGACAAAATTGGTCATGAAATACCTCCCAAACATTTGTCGAATTTATGACCAAGAGGAGGCACTGTGGATGAAGAATGTCACCTGCCATATCAATAAACAAAGGATGTTCCAGTCATCAAGCTATCAGTCATTGCAGCCACCCACAACTGTGTACCCTGAGGGGATTCAGGATGGAGAAAAGCAGGATACTGGCCCTAGATAGTTAAGGTGCATGTCAAAGAAGTGATTTCAATGAGCCCACACTCTTGCATCTTCCCATATATAGAAAAGTACTAAATTCACTAACTTGAGATATATGGTTTTTCTTTAACCAACAGTAATCTTTTTTGTTTTCTAAGCCTTTAAATAGTGATTTAGGTTTTTTTGTTTGTTTTGTTCTTTTTTTAATTGAAGTATACTTGATTTACAATATTGTGCTAGATTCTCTCTCTCATATATACATATATTTATATATATATATGTATATATACTTTTTCAGATTCTTTTCCATTATAGGTTATTACAAGATATTGAATATTGTTCCTTGTGTTATACAGTAAGTCCTTGCTGTTTATTTTGTATGTAGTAGTGTGTATCTGTTAATCTCATACTCCTGATTTATCCCTCCCCACCCTTTTCCCTTTGAACCATAAGTTTGTTTTATATGTCTGTGAGTCTGTTTCTGTTTTGTAAATAAGTTCATTTGTATTATTTTTTAGATTCCACATACAAGTGATGTCATATATTTGTCTTTCTCTGTCTGACTTACTTCATTTAGTATGATAATCTCTAGGTCCATCCATGTTGCTGGAAATGGCAATATTTCATTTTTTATGGCTGAGTAATATTCCATAATTAACAGTAATTTTTTGATTTTCCGACTACCTGTTTTTTTTTTTTAAAAAAAAACTACAATATATCCTGGCTCCTCCCTGACTTCTTTGGAAAGGTCACTCAGAGCTATCTGAGAGCTCATCTTCCAGGCTTAAGTACTCAGAAAGTCCACCAAATAAAACATAATTCTCAACTTTGAGATTGCACATTTTTTTCAGTTGACACTGGATTATAAGAGGCTTGAAAACAGAGCCTGGAAATTTTCTGATTCAAAAGACTTTTATAGAGCAGGTACCATGCTAGGAATTTATCCCACAGTTATACCCACACTTGTAAATACAGGTACCACCTCTGAAGAATACACAAAGAATGGTCAAAAATGATTGTTTCTGGGGAAAAGTAAAGATAAATAATAAATTTTAAAAAAAGAAAAATAATTTCCCTGGGGCAAAAAGGGAAAGAGACTGCCCCCACCCTTTTTTTTTTATCATTTACTTTAGAAATCTTGTCACTGTTTTTTCTCTATCTCTTTGAAATATATGTAAATAAACTTCTTTCCAGCTTTTCACCCAGGAATGTCTTTCTCAAGAACATGAGAGCCATCTCTTTGAAATGTACTCATCAAAGAAGATAGCACCCCTATCTCCCAATTTATGTGGGAGCCTAACTTCTATAGGCATGTGGCTCCAAGCTATAAACCTATCTCCTGTCATAAAGATATAAGAAGTTTAACTTTACTATGAATAAAGGAAATTACCTAACACAGATTGTCATTCTAATTACCTGATTAATTTATGGTGAATTATGCAGGCAAAAGAGTACTATCAAGTACTCTTTTTTTTTTTTAATTTATTTACTTATTTTTGGCTGTGTTGGGTCTTCGTTTCTGTGCGAGGGTTTTCTCTAGTTGCGGCGAGCAGGGGCCACTCTTCATCGTGGTGTGCGGGCCTCTCACCGTCGCGGCCTCTCTCATTGCGGAGCACAGGCTCCAGACGCGCAGGCTCAGTAGTTGTGGCTCACGGGCCTAGCTGCTCCGCGGCATGTGGGATCTTCCCAGACCAGGGCTCGAACCCGTGTCCCCTGCATTGGCAGGCAGATTCTCAACCACTGCGCCACCAGGGAAGCCCTCAAGTACTCTTATTTGAGGACTAGTTATTGTCTTTGAGAACATGTATGTAATGGCTTGTATCTGCTTACCTATATAAAATGGTGAGACTTCTTTCTGTATCTGCAATCTCTTTAGCAGCTTGCCTGTGATTTGTGTCATATTCTGGTTTAATGCTTACTCAATAATAAAACCTTTCTTTCTCTTCTACCTTTGTGAAGAGGTTTTCAGGAGATATTGTTTTTAATCTTATTTACCCCCAAATCACTAGACATCATTGTATCTTTTGAATTTGTACATATCTGCATATATTAACTACTCAATAAATAATGAAAAGAACAAATTAAGAAAAGAGGGGGTAGGGATGAAAAGTGTGGGAGGGAAAGAGGAAGGAAGAAAAGAAGAAGAGAAGGAGGAAGAAAAGAAAAAAACAAGATAATGATAAAAATCAAGAAAAGAGCAATTCCACTTAGGGAAAAAAAAAACTTCAAAAATAATTAAGACTTTCCAGCAATACTCTAGAATCAAAGGCTCTATAAGTTGAACATATTGTATTTTAAGTAATTAAAGGGTAGAACAATTAAGCTAATATCCCACTCTAAGAAAAAAACTTACTCAGCAACTGACCCAGACTAAAGTCACAAGTCAAGTCAAGTCTAGCAGTTCTTAAACTTGTCCTGGACTCCATTTACAGTCTGGTGAAAAATAAAAGCTCTTCTCAAAACAATGACCATAATACATAAAATAAAAAACATAGATTTAAAAGGAAAACAATTACATTGACAGTTATAAAAATATTTTTAAATTTGTCATGTTAACAAACATGAAATAACAAGATCTAGCAGTGGATCTAATAACTTCCATAATTTAGGGGTAGTGCAATCATAAATGATATTTTGCATACCTGTATTGTGGTATGAAAATATCTGTAATTTCTATTCATGAAAAAGTCTTAGGTATTGCCAGCACTACTGTGGTTTGTCACCTATATTAATAATTAAACAAAATACTAAATTTGAGATAGAACTTTGAAAATAAAGTTCTAATTTTTTTCTCAACCACGTCCAGAGACACCCTGGATTCTATAGATGGATTTCTGCAGACTTTAGCCTAAGAAGGCCCATGTGGGTTGTAACTTTAGAGCCCAGAATGTTTCTTCTGTGATCAAAGAGTCTAGGCAATATACACCACAAGGGACAGGAAGTTCCTGCTCCAGGAAGATAAACCACTTTCCTGGTCTAAGGAGCACCTAAATCTCCTGACTCTCTTACTCCAGTATAACTTGACCTAGTACTCCTGTAATAAGAACCTTACAATGACGGCAAATAAATTACATGAATATTTACTTTACTACAAAATACACTACAGCTACTAATACTGTACAATCTAGTTGAATATTTGTCAACATTTAGTGTGCATAAAAATCACCTGGGAAGCTTGTTTCTTGAAAAAGATTCACGACCCTATCATCAAAGTAGCTCTAAATGGGGAACTGAAATCTTCACTTTTACTAGCACCCAAAGTGATTCTTAACCAAGCAGACATCTGCCGAACATTTAAGAAACACCAAAAGAATTAAAGAGAGGCCTCAAACTCAACAAACAGAAAACTAAACTCTTAATGAAATATAATCAGTATACTTAATATCCTCAAAGATATTTAAATGTTTACCATAGCTATAAAAAGAAGAACCACAATAAAACCACTGGCATTCTTGGAAATTAAAAATGGTATTGGAGATACAAAAACCACACAATTGAAGACATAAACACACTAACAACACAAATTAGTGATAAAAAAAGAAAGCCAAAGAATTCTCCCAGAATGAGAAAATGGAAAGAAAATGCAAAGTATGAAAAGAAAAAAAAATTAAAATCCAGGAGACTCATCCAGACAGACCAACATCCACCTTGACAAGAGTTTCATAAGAGAGTAAAAAACAGAAAAAAAAAGCGTCACTGTCTATAAATGGGTCTGGAAAATATACACAAAATAATAGCAATTATCTTGGGCAATAAGAATGGAATTGAAATGGAGAGAAAAGGGACATTAATGTTTCCTTAACATATTTCTGCAATTGTATGATTATTTTACAAGAATAAATTCACACATTCCTTATGAAACTGGTTTGTTTAATTATAAACAGATAACATTAATATCAAAGACACATCAGGAAAATGCTAATAGAAAGAAAGCCACAAATATCAATATTAACACTAGGCAAAATAAAATTCAGAGCAGAAAATATTAAGAAAGAGGAATATTTTATAATGATAAAAAGGAATTGATCAGAAGGACATGATAGTAACCATGTAACCACAAAACAAAAACCTATATTAGATGCATGAAAAATAAAGAGAAAGGATTCCAAACATAACATTAAAGGTAGTCAAAGATTACAAGGAAAGAGAGCAAGAGAAGATGAAATGAACAGAGAAGAATTACAAAAACAACCAGAAAACAATTAACAATTTGGCAATAAGGAAATACTTGTCAATACTGACTTTCAATGAAAATGGACTAAATGCTCCAATCAAAAGACACAGAGATAAGAAAACAAGAACCATCTGTATGTTGCCTACAAAAGACTCTCTTCAGACATACACAGGCTGAAGGTGACAGGATGGAAAAAGATATTCCATGCAAATAGAAACAAAAAGAAAGCTGGGGTAGCAATACTTGTATCAGACAAAATAGACTTTAAAAGAAAGACTATAAAAAAAGACAAAGAAGGGCATTATATAGTGATAAAGGAACCAATCCAACCAGAAGATATAACAATTGTAAATGTATATGCATGCAACATAGAAGCACCTAAACACACAAAGCCAATATTAACAATATAAGGGAAGAAATTGATAGTAATAAAATAAAAGTAGGGGACTCTAACACCACACTTACATCAATAGACAGATAGATAGGTTGACAGATTGACTTTCCTGGCAGAAAGTCAGTAAGAAAACACTGGCCTTAAAGAACCCAATAGTCCAAATGGCCTTAATGCATACATAAAGAACATGCCATCCAAAAACTGCCGAATACACATTCTTTTCAAGTGAATATGGAACATTCTTCAGAATAGAACACATGCTAGGCCACAAAACAAATCTCAGTAAATTAAAGGAGATTGAAATCATATCAAGCATTTTTCCAACTGCAACTATATGAGACTAGAAACTGACTGCAAGAAAAAACTGGAAAAAACATGAATATATGGAGCCTAAACAATACACTACTAAAAAACTAATGGGTAATTGAAAAAAACAAGGAGTAAATCAAAAAATGTCTTGAGACAAATTAAAATGGAAACACAACAGGCCAAATGTATGGGATGCAGCAAAAGTACTTCTAGAGGAAAGTTTATGGTGATAAAGGCCTACTCCAGGAAACAAGAAAAATCTCTAATAAATGATCTAAATTTATACCTAAAAGAAATAGCAAAAGAACAACAAACAAAACCCAAAGTTAATAGAAGTAGGGATATAATAAAGATCAGAGCAGAAATAAATGAAATAGAGACTGAAAAAAAAATAGGGAAGATCACTGAAACTAGAAGCTGGTTCTTGTAAAAGATAAACAAAATTGATAAACCTTTAGCAAGACTCATCAGTTACAACCAACACTGCAGAAATACAAAGGATCATAGACGTTACTACAATTATATGCCAACAAATTGTAAAACCTAGAAGAAACAGATAACTTTCTAGAAACATATAATCTCCCAATACTTAATCAGGAAGAAATAAAAAAATATGAACAGAGCAATTACTAGTAATGAACTTGAATCAGTAATCCAAAAACTACCAACAAACAAACCTTCAGGACCAGACAGCTTCCCTGGAAAATTCTACTAAACATTTAAAGAAGAGTTAACACCTAACCTTCTCAAACTATTCCCAAAAATTGCAGAGGAAGTAATACTTTCAAACTCATTCTTTGAGGCCAACATCAACTTGATACCAAGACCAGACAAAGACAGAACAAAAAAGAGAATTACAAGCCGATATCACTGATAAACATAGATGCAGAAATTCTCAATAAAATATTAGCAAACAACACATTAAAAGAATCATACAACATGATCAATTGGGATTTATTCCAGGAATGAATGAATGGTTCAATATCTGTAAATCAATTGATGTGATATTCCACATTAACAAATTGAAGAAGAAAAATCATACAATCATTTCAATAGATGCAGAAAAAGCATTTTGACATATGCTCTGACATCCATTTATGATAAAAATTCTCAACAAATGGGTATAGAGGAAATGTACATCAACATAATATAGGCCATCTATGACAAACCCACAGCCAAAAACATCCACAAAGGTAAAAAGCTGAAATTTTTTCCTCTAAGGCTAGGAATAAGACAAGGATGCCCACTCTCATCACTTTTATGAAACGTATTATTCAAAGTCTTAGCCACAGCAATCAGACAAGAAAAATAAATAAAAAAGGAATCCAAATTGGAAAGGAAGAGGTAAAACTGACTCCATCAAAAAAACTATTAGATCTAAAAAATAAATATCAGAATACAAAATTAATATACAGAAATCTGTTCCATTTCTATACATTGATTATGAGCTATCAGAAAGAAAAATTAAGAAAACAATCCCACTTACAATTGCATTAAAAAGAATAAAATACCTGGGGAAATAAGTTTAACCAAGGATGTGAAAGATCTGTATTCTGAAAACTATAAGAAATCAATGAAAGAAATTGAAGATGACACAAATAAATGGAAACATATACCATGCTCATGGATTGGAAGAGAAATATTGTTAAAATGATCATACTACCCAAGGCAATCTACAGATTCAATGCAATCCATATCAAAACACTAATGGCATCTTTCACAAAACTGGAACAAATAATTCTAAAATTTGCATGGAGACACATAAGACCCCAAAGAGCCAAAGAAATCATGTGAAAGAAGTACAAAGCTGGAGAAATCATGCTCCTTGATTTCAAACTATATTACAAAGCTATAGTAATTAAAACTATCTGACATTAGCATAAAAGCAAACATGCAGATTAATGGAACTGAATAGAGAGCTCCAAAAAATAACCATGATTATATCGCCAATTAATCTACAAGAAAGGAGGTAAGAATATATAATAGAGAAGAGTCAGCCTCTTCAATAAATGGTGCTGGGAAAACTGGACAGCTACATGCAAAAGAATCATACTGGACTAATTTCTCACACCCTACACAAAAATAAACTCAAAAGGGATTAAAGACTTAAATGTAAGACCTGAAAACATAAAACTCCTGGAAGAAAACACAGGTGGGATACTCTTTGATATCAGTCTTAGCAAAATTTTTTTGGATCTGTCTCCTCAGGCAAGGAAAATGAAAGCAAAAATAAACAATAGGACTTCATCAAACTAAAAGCTTTTTCCAAAAAGACAGAAACAATCAACAAAACGAAAAAGTAGCCTACTCAATGGAAGAAGATATTTGCAAATGATATATCCAATAAGGGATAAGTAAGCAAAATATATAAATAATTCAAACAACTCAACATCAAAATAAAAAACCCAATTAAAAACTGGGCAGAGGACCTCAATGGACATTTTTCCAAAGAAGACATACAAATGGCCAACAGACAAATGAAAAGATGCTCAACATCACTAATCATCAGGGAAATGCAAATCCAAACCACAATGAGATACCACTCCACACGTGTCAGAATGGCTATCATCAAAAAGACAACAAACAACAAGTGTTGGTGAGGATGTGGAAAAAAATGAACCCTAATGCACTGTTTATGAGATGATACATTAGTGCAGCCACCATGGAAAACAGTATGGAGGTTCCTAAAAATTAAAAGTAGAACTACCATACAGTTCAGCAATTTTGCTTCTGGGTATTTACCCAAAGAAAATAGAAACACTAATTCAAAAAGATATATGCACACAAGAGTACACTGCAGCATTATTTACAATAGCCAACATATGGAAACAATTGTTCATCAATAGATGAATGGATAAAGGAGATGTAGGGGAAGGGATCGAGATGGCAAAGCAAGAGGACAAGGAGTTCACCTCCTCCACAAACACACCAAAAATACTTCTTTATGTGGAACAATTCTCGTGGAAAACTAACTGGAAACTGACAGAAGGACTCTTATACAACCAAGGCTGGAAGACAGACACACACAAAATCAGGTAGCACTGGAAGAAAAGAATCAGGTCGGGACCTGTACCCCTGGGATGGGACTAAGAGGAAAAGAGAGATCACTGGGGTGGAAACTCACTGTGGGGAGTCAGCAGGCCAAGCCACAGACTGGGTGTCCCAGGCCAGGCCCTGGCCCTTGGCTGCTCAGAGAATGGCTGGGACAGATAGAAAGGCTGGAGAAGCCTAGATTCCACACATGAGGAGGGCATGGTGCTGGCTTACCCCCAGGCAAGGCAAAGAGAGGTCTGCCTCAGTGGCTACCACCTCCCTACACTTCCCAGTTCAAGCCAAGCAAACGCCCTGGCCCCAATCACTCCACACCACAGCTTGGCACTGGATCTAGTGCAGCCAGGACCTGAGAAAAGACTCTATCTAGGGACACAGAGGCAATCCAGGGGCCCAGGGCATAGTGCAGGTGGGGCAGTAGCAGCCACTGTTGGCACTTACCCAAGCTGCACACCAGAAATGGTCCAGACTTCCGAAAGCAGCACAGCACCCAAATTCCCATGACAAACTCACTGTACACCACAGCCCAAGCTGAACAAATGCTTCGGTCCTGCCCACTCCATTCCACAGCTTAACACTAGAACTAAGGCAGACACAACAGTGTAAAACACACAACCATGGGCTGCATCGGAGCAGAGCCACAGATGCTTACACAGGCAGATCATCAGACCCCTGTAAGCACATAAGCTCCAATTGCTTCAGCACTCCCCTCCTTTGGGGCAGAGGCCCCAGTGTGGGGAGAAGGAAAAACACACACTTAAAGCGAACAGAGCCAGCTGGAGCCTGGCCCTCAGAGCTTCCACTCTAGCAACAGGAGCAGACCCTGCCCCGGACAGGGTAGTGACAGCCACTGAGCAGAGAGGAAGTCCCACCTCACATCCTGTACAGGCTTTAGCTTCTCCATCAGCAGCCACACCAACTACTAAGGTCATACTGGCCAGCACACCCTGAGGAAAGATGTGACAGGCATACACAACTCCAGCCCTCCCACCAAAGGCATTGGGCATATGCAATTTCCATAAGAATGCTCTCACATAACAACACCTCTTCAAGGCCACAATAGGTAAATGTTTTACCTATATTTATAGAGACAGAGAAAGTTAAGTAAAATGAAAAGGCAGAGGAACTACTCTTAATTGAAAGAGCAAGAGAAAACTTCTGAAAAAATAAATAATGAAACAGAAATAAGCAATTTATCAAAGAATTCAAAACGTTAGTAATAAAAATGCAAACTGAATGAGGGGAGAAGATTGATCTAAACACAAATCATTTAAACAAGGAACTAGAAAATATAAAGAACCCAATATCTGAGAAAAAAAAGAACTCTAGGGCTTCCCTGGTGGCACAGTGGTTAAGAATCCACTTGCCAATGCCAATGCAGGGGACACAGGTTCGAGGCCTAGTCTGGGAAGATCCCACATGCCACGGAGCAACTAAGCCCATGTGCCACAACTACTGAGCCTGCACTCTAGAGCCCACAAACCACAGCTACTGAAGCCCATGCACCTAGAGCCCATGCTCTGCAACAAAGAGAAACCACCACAATGAGAAGCCCACGCACCACAACAAAGAGTAGCCCCCACTCACCACAACTAGAGAAAGCCTGCATGCAGCAACAAAGAGCCAACACAGCAAAAAATAAATTAATTAAATAAATTAGAAAATAAAAGAACTCTAGAAGAAATGAGTAGCAGACTAAATGACACAGAAGGATACATAAGTGATCTAGAAGGTAGAATAATGGAAATCACCCAATCAGAACTGCAGAAGGAAAGACAACAACAACAAAAAAAAGCACAACATACAAGATCTCTAAGATAACATCGAATGTGCCAACATTTGCATTATAAGGGTCCCAGAAGGAGAAGAGAGAGAGAGAAGGGAACAGAAAATGTATATGAAGAAATGTGGCTTAAAATTTTCCCAAATTGAAAGAAGAATAAGGATATCCAGGTACAGGAAGCACAGAGGGTCCCAAACAAGATGAACCCAAACAGACCAACACCAAGACATATCATAATTAAAATGGCAAAAGTTAAAGATAAAGAGAGAATTCTAAAGAAAGCAAGAGATAAAGAGTCATATACAAGGGAATCCTCATAAGGCTATCAGCTGATTTCTCTACAGAAAATTTGCAGGGCAGAAGGGAGTGGCATGATATATTCAAAATGCCAAAAGGGAAAACCCTGCAACGAAGGACACTCTACCCAGGAAGATTATCATGTGGAATAGAAGGAAAGACAACTTCTCAGACAAAACTAAAAGAGTTCAGCAATACTACACCTATCCTAAAAGAAATGTTGAAGGGTCTTCTCTAAAAGGAAAAAGAAGAATCTATAGGAAAGGGAAAATCCAACTAGGAAAGGCAAATATATAGTAAGGATTGAACATCACTTAAGCCAGTACATATATTAAAAGACAAAAAAATGTAAAAACAACTATAACTATAATAAACAGTAAAGGGATAAGCAGGAAGATGTAAAATATGACATCAAAAACACAAAATGTGGGGGAGGGGAATAAAAAATGTACTTTTTTTTTTTTTTTTTGGCCATGCCACACAGCTTATGGGATCTTAGTTCCCCAAACAGGGATCGAACCCAGGCCCTCAGCAGTGAGAGTGCAGAGTCGTAACCACTGGACTGCCAGGGAATTCCCAAAATGTAGATCTTTTAGATATGTTGAAACTTAAGTGACTATCAGTTTAAATCAAGTAGATATAAGTATGGGTCAACAAACACGAACCCCATGATAACCACGAATCAAAAGCCTACAACCTGTGCTATGGTATTGTCACAAAAACAGATTCATAGATCAATGGAACAAAATAGAGAGCACAGAAATTAAACCCATGCACCTATGGTCAATTAATCTACAACAAGGGAGGCAAGAATATACAATGGAAAAAAAAAAAAGACAGTCTCTTCAGCAAGAGTGCTGGGAATGCTGGACAACCACATGTAAAATAGTGAGATTAGAACATTCCATTACAAGCCATATACAAAAATAAACTCAAAATGGTTTAAAGACCTAAATGGAAGACTGGATTCCATAAACCTCCTAGAAGTGAACCTAGGCAAAACACTCAGACATAAATCATAGCAATATTTTCTTGAATCAGTCTCCTAAGACAAAAGAAATAAAAGCAAAAATATACAAATGGGACTACATCAAACTTAAAAGCTTGTGCACAGCAAAGAAAACCATCAACAGCACAAAAAGAAAACTTATTGAATAGGACAAAATATTTGCAAATGATATGACTGGCAAGAGGTTAACAACCAAAATACACAAACAGCTCATACAACTCAATAAAAAAAAATAATAACAAACAAGCCAATCAAAAAAATGGGCATAAGACCTAAATAGACCAAAGAAGACATATAAATGGCTAACAGGCACATGACAAGATGCTCAACATCACAAATTATTAGAGAAATGTGTATCAAAACCACAATGGAATATCACCTCACACCTGTCAGAATGTCTATAATCAAAAGTCTACAAATAAAAAATGTTGTATAGGATGTGGAGACAAGGGAGTTCTCATACACTGTTGGTGGGAATGTAAATTGGTGCAGTCACGATGGAAAACAGTGTGGAGTTTCCTCAAAAAATTAAAAATAGAACTACCATATGATTCAGCAATTCCATTCCTGGTTATATATCTGGAAAAAAGAAAACACTAATTCAAAAAGATACATGCACCTCAATGTTCATAGCAGCACTATTTATTATAGCCAAGACATAAAAGCAACCCAAGTGCCCATCAACAGACAACTGGAAGAAGAAGAAGATGTGGGGCTTCCCTGGTGGCGCAGTGGTTGAGAATCTGCCTGCCAATGCAGGGGACGCGGGTTCAAGCCCTGGTCTGGGAGGATCCCACATGCCGCGGAGCAGCTGGGCCCGTGAGCCACAATTGCTGAGCCTGCGCATCTGGGGCCTGTGCTCCGCAACAAGAGAGGCCGCGATAGTGAGAGGCCCGCGCACCACGATGAGGGGTGGCCCCTGCTTGCCACAACTAGAGAAAGCCCTCGCACAGAAACAAAGACCCAACACAGCCATGAATAGATAAATAAATAATAAATAAAAATTTAAAAAAAAAAAGAAGAAGAAGATGTGGTACATATATATATATAATGGAATGTTACTCTGTCAATAAAAAAAAAGAATGAAATACTGCAATTTGCAGCAATGTGAATGGACCTAGAGAATATGATGTTTAGTAAAATGTTAGAGAAAGACAAATACTACATGATATCACTTATAATGCAGAATCTAAAAAATACAAATGAATGTATATGTAAAATAGAAACAGACTCAGAGATATGGAAAACAAACTTGTGGTTACCAAAGAGGAGAGAGACGGGGGAGGGACAAATTAGGGGTATGGGATTAACAGATACAAACTGCTAGGTATAAAATAGATAAGCAATAAGGTTTTACTGTATAGCACAGGGAATTATAACTATTATCTTGAAAAAACCTATAATGGAGTATAATCTGAATCACTATGCTTACACCTGAAACTAACATAATAGTATAAATCAATTATACTTCAATTAAAAAAATGTAAAAAAAAAAAGGAGATATGGTTCATACATACAATGGAATATTACTCAGCCATTAAAAAAAACAATCACATCCGCCATTTGCATCAACATGAATGGATCTAGAAGGTATTATGCTAAATGAAAGAAGTCAGAGAAAGACAAATGCCATATGATCTCAATTATATGTGGAATCTAAAAAACAAAACAAAAACAGATATAAAGAACAAATGGGTGGTTGCCAGAGGGGAGGGGGTGGAAGGTGGAGGGAATAGGTGAAGATGATTAAGAAGTAAAAACCTCCAGGTATAAAATAAATAAGCCACAGGGACATAATATACAGCATAAGGAATACATTCAATAATATTGTAATAATTTTGTAATGGGACAGATGGTTACTAGACTAATAGTGGTGATCATTTCATAATGTATGCAAATGTCAAATCATTATGTAGCAAACCTGAAACTGATATAATATTGTATGTCAACTATATTTCAATTTAACATAATAATAATAATAAAAAATAAGTAAATGTATGGAACAAAATACCACTAAAAATACAAAGAGAAAATGGAAATCCACTGTAATGTGGGAGACTTCAACTCTAACAAATGAGGCAGAAACAAGAGTAAAAATGAAGATAATTCATTTATTACAATTAAGAAGTTCAAGAAAATTATTTTTTTAGAATTTTCTATGAACAAAAACAGAATACACATTTTTTCAAATAGATAGACAACTTTCAAAAACAAAACTATGAATTAAGCTACAAAGAAAATCCCTAAAGTTTTCCAAAAAAAAAAAATCCAAAAATTTTTCCAAAATAAAACCTATATTGTTAGCAAAATTCAGTGAAACTAGGTATTAATTTTATAGGATGACAAAAACAAGCAAATAAAAACAAAGCTTAAAATTTTGAAACACTCTTCTAAGACTCCTAGGCCAAAAAAAGAAAAATATTAATTAAAATGTATGCCTATTTAGAGAAAGAGTAAAAAGTACTGCCTCTCAAATATAAGGTGTCCAGAGGAAAAAATGACACCATGAATAAATTTATTTTAAGAAATTAAGAAAAAAAAAATGAAGAAGACTAAAAATAAACTAAATAAATGTACTCAGTATATAAAAGAATGGCAAAATTAACTCAGGAATTAGAAAGTAGGAGTTAATAAAGATAAAAACAGAAATTAAGTAATTTTTTAAATTAACAGTAATCTTAATTACCAAAAGAAATCTTTACAGAGAATAAAATAGAAAAAGTCAGATTTGTAAAATTTAGGCTAAAAACAAAAAAAAGACACATTTTCCTAATGTCATTAATTTGTTGACTCTTTTCTACTTTGCAGAATTTATTGAACTTTTCTTGTTTTCCTTTGATCCATTTTTGTGAATGTTCCATAGATATTTGAAAGGTGTGTGTTAGTTGTATATAAAGTCCTATACACCAAATCAAGTTGCAAACTGTCCACTTATTGTCCAGGGTGGTCAACAGATAATAAATAAAAACAAAAACTGCTCTATTTTGAGGTCTTCTATAATATGTCTTAAACCAACTTTCCTAAGTTGGATTCCAACCAATATTAAGTGTGAATTGCCCACTCCTATTACATAAGTCTCTTTATCACCTCCCATATTTATTTTTCCTCCCTGATTTTTCTCATTCTTATTTCTCACTAGGGCAATCCCTAATTAACATGAAACTAACACTACCTAGTGCTAGATTTCATTCCAGAGTAGTTTTCCTAGAGAAGCCAACTTATGACCCATGAGTGAGGATTTGAAGGAAGAGTGTTGTGTTGAACTCTAGTAGTTTGCTTTATGTTATTCTCATCTCCTAAAAGGTATGCAATTCTTAGAATCAGAGACTATTTCTTTTACTTCTTTTCTAGTTCTATGAAGCATATGACAATGTGGGAATACAGAACAGTTACCTAATAAATATTGATGATCAACTGGCTGACATGAAACTCATGATATTATATAAATACTACATAAGAACCTGTTTTAAAACTCTGCTCTAGATTTCAGCTTTACCTTTTTCAAGTTTTGGAAAAGTAAAATAAAATCATGATTTTATCTAGCCACCTAGAAGGTATCTCTAAGTTTGATATCAAATTTATGGATCATGAGTTGAACATTCTCTGTAATATCATGTACAACATGTATTTAATAGTCCCAAGAGGCCAAGAGCAAGCAAGTTCTAGAAATCATTATTATCCACATATTTTATTTACAAGGCACTCAATCCTTTCTTTTTAATCATCAAGATGTAAGAGATTTTATCCTTCTCTTATTGCATAAATATTTATTAGATTCATTAAAATTTCTCACCAGGTTCTCAAATGTCAGCAATTCATTATCTTTTCAAAAAATATTTATTAAGCAATTACTACATCCCTGGCACTGTGCTAAGCAGCGAGGAATATAAATATTAATAAGACAACATTCCTCTACTCACAGAACTCATCATCTACTAGGGAAAGGAAGATACATAAACAAATGTATTAAACTCAAGATCTAATTGAATTCCAGCACTGGCCATCATTTTTCACAAGAGGTCTTATTTAAAAAGGGCAATTACTAGGGGGAGGTGGTCATGAGAAACAAACTCAAGTTATAAGTCTTCTAATTCTTGTTTCTCTTGAACATAGACAAGTTATACAGCTTAACGGAAGAGCAGTTTGCTGCTTTACAAAGGACATAATAATTTCTAAACTATTTGCTCTACAAGGCAATCTGGTCCTAATAATAAAATGTGCAGATAAACATGCTAACTACTGCAAACATAAGGCACTAGTATTAAGACAGTACCTAGCACAATGCCTCACACAGACTAGATTTAACAAATATTTATTAAATTTAATGAGTACGGGGGTGGAGTCAAGATGGTGGTGTGGGAAGATGCAGAGTTCACGTCTCCCCACAACTAGGGTGCCTGCCGGACACTGACGGGGGATCTTGACGCCCAAAGAGATGGGAGGAACCCCCAAGAGAACCACGTAAAAGCTCCATTGTTGGAAGCCTCAGGCCAAACAACCAGTAAAACAGGAAAACAATCTCACTCATCAAAAAAAAAAAAAAAAAGAGACAGCAAAAAAATATGTCACAGATGAAGGAGCAAGGTAAAATTCTACAAGACAAAATAAATGAAGAGGAAATGGGCAATCTACCTGAAAAAGAATTCAGAGTAAAGATAGTAAAAATGATCCAGAATCTCAGAAATAGAATGGAGTCACAGATTGAGAAAATTCAAGAAATGTTAAACAAAGATCTAGAAGAACTAAAGAACAAACAAACACAGATGAACAACACAATAATTGGAATGAAAAATACATTAGAAGGAATGAAAAACAGAATAACTGAGGCAGAAGAATGAACAAGTGAGCTGGAAGACAAAATGGTGGAAATAACTGCCAAGGAGCAGAATAAAGAAAAAAGAATGAAAAGAATTGAAGACAACTCAGAGACCTCTGGGACAACACTAAATGCACCAACATTCAGAATGATAGGGGTCCCAGAAGAAGAGAAAAAGAAAGGCTCTGAGAAAATATTTGAAGAGATTACAGTGGAAAACCTCCTTAACATGGGAAAGGAAATAGTCACTGAAGTCCAGGAAGCACAGAGAGTCCCATAAAGGATAAACCCAAGGAGAAAATCACCTAGAAACATATTAATCAAACTAACAAAAATTAAATTCAAAGAAAAAATATTGAAAGCAGCAACAGAAAAACAAAAAATAACATACAAAGGAATCCCCATAAGGTTATCAGCTGATTTTTCAGCAGAAACTCTGCAGGCCAGAAGGGAGGGGCAGGATATACTTAAAGTGATGAAAGAGGAAAAACCAACAACCAAGATTGCCCTACCCAGCAAGAATCTCATTCAGATTTGACAGAGAAATCAAAAGCTTTCCAGACAAGCAAAAGCTAAGAGAATTCAGCATCACCAAACCAGCTTTACAACAAATGCTAAAGAAACTTCTCTAGGCGGGAAACACAAGAGAAAAAAAGAACCACAAAAACAAACCCAAAATAATTAAGAAAATGGTAATAGGAACATACATATCAATAATAACCTTGAATGTAAATGGGTTAAATGACCCAATGAAAAGACACAGAATGGCTGAATGAATACAAAAACAAGACCCATATATATGCTGTCTATAAGAGACCCACTTCAGACATAGGGACACATACAGACTGAAAGTGAAGGGATGGAAAAGATATTCCATGCAAATGGAAATCAAAAGAAAGAGCTGCAGTAGCAATACTCATATCGGATTTTTAAAATAGACTTTAAAATAAAAACTGTTACAAGAGACAAGGAAGGACGCTACATAATGATCAAGGGATCAATCCAAGAAGAAGATATAACAATTATAAATGTTTATGCACCCAACACAGGAGCACCTCAATACATAAGGCAAATGCTAACAGCCATAAAAGGGGAAATTGACAGTAACACAATCATAGTAGGGGACTTTAACACCCCACTTATACCAATGGAAAGATCATCCAAACTGAAAATAAATAAAGAAGCACAAGCTTTAAATGATACATTAAACAAGATGGACTTAATTGATATTTATAGAACATTCCATCCAAAAACAACAGAATACACTTTCTTCTCAAGTGCACACAAAACATTCTCCAGCATAGATCACATCTTGGGTCACAAATCAAGCCCTGGAAAATTTAAGAAAATTGAAATCATATCAAGCATCTTTTCTGACCACAACGCTATGAGACTGGAAATCAATTACAGGAAGAAGACTGTAAAAAACACAAATACATGAAGGCTAAACAGTGCACTACTAAATAATCAAGAGATCACTGAAGAAATCAAAGAAGAAATTTAAAAATACATAGAAACAAATGACAATGAAAACACGATGATCCAAAACCTGTGGGATGCAGCAAAAGCAGTTCTAAGATGGAAGTTTATAGCAATTCAATCTCACATCAAGAAACAAGAAAAATCTCAAATAAACAATCTAACCCTACACCTAAAGCAACTAGAGAAAGAAGAACAAAGTCAGTAGAAGGAAAGAAGTCATAAAGATCAGAGCAGAAATAAATGAATTAGAAACAAAGAAAACAATAGCAAAGATCAATAAAACTAAAAGCTGGTTCTTTGAGAAGTTAAATAAAATTCATAAATCCTTATCCAGACTTGTCAAGAAAAAAAGGGAGAGGACACAAATCAATAAAATTAGAAATGAAAAAGAACTCACAACTGACACTGCAGAAATACAAAGGATTAAAAGAGACTACTACAAACAACTATATGCCAATAAAATGGACAACCAGGAAGAAATGGACAAATTCTTGGAAAGGTACAATTTTCCAAGACTGAACCAGGAAGAATTAGAAAATATAAACAGACCTATCACAAGTAATGAAATTGAAACTGTAAAATAAAAATCTTTCAACAAACAAAATTCCAGGATCAGATGGCTTTACAGTCGAATTCTATCAAACATTTAGAGAAGAGCTAACACTGATCCTTCTCAAACTCTTCCAAAAAATTGCAGAGGGAGGAACACTCCCAAATTGATTCTATGAAGCCACCATCACCCTGATACCAAAGCCAGAAAAAGACATCATAATAAAAGAATATTATAGACCAATATCACTGATGAACATAGATGCAAAAATCTTAAACAAAATACTAGCAAACAGAATCCAACAACATATTAAAAGGATCATACACCACGATCAAGTGGGATTTATCCCAGGGATGCAAGGATTCTTCAATATATGCAAATTAATCAATGTGATACACCACAATAACAGATTAAGGAATAAAAACCATATGATCATCTCAATAGATGCAGAAAAAGCTTTTGACAAAATTCAACACCTATTTATGTTAAAAAAACTCTCCAGAAAATGGGCATAGAGGGAACCTACCTCAACATAATAAAGGCCGTGTATGACAAACCCACTGCAAACATCATACTCAATAGTGAAAAACTGAAAGCATTTCCACTAGGATCAGAAACAAGACAAGGATGTCCACTCTCACCACTTTTATTCAACATAGTTTTGGTAGTCCTAGCCATGGCAGTCAGAGAAGAAAAAGAAATAAAAGGAATACAAATTGGAAAAGAAGTAGTAAAACTGTCACTGTTTGCAGATGACATGATACTATACATAGAAAATCCTAAAGATGCCACCAGAAAACTAATAGAACTAACCATTGAATTTGGTAAGGTTGCAGGATACAAATTAATGCACAGAAATCTCTGGCATTCCTATACACTAGCGGAGCAACAAATGAAAAATCAGAAAGAGAAATTAGGAAACAATCCCATTTACCATTGCAACAAAAAGAATAAAATATCTAGGAATAAACCTACCTAAGGAGGCAAAAAACTTGTACTCAGAAAACTATAAAACACTGATGAAAGAAATCAAAGATGACATAAACAGATGGAGAAATATACCATGTTCTTGGATTGGAAGAATCAATATTGTGAAAATGACTATAGTACCCAAAGCAATCTACAGATTCAATGCAATCCCTATCAAACTACCAGTGGCATTCTTCACAGAATTAGAACAAAAAACTTTACAATTCAAATAGAAACACAAAAGACCCCAAATAGCCAAAGCAATCTTGAGAAAGAAAAATGGAGCTGGAGGAATCAGGCTCCCTGACTTAAACCTATACTAAAAAGCTATAGTAATCAAAACAGTATGGTACTGGCACAAAAACAGAAATATAGATCAATGGTACAGGATAGAAAGCCCAGAGATAGGCCCACGCACATATGGTCACCTAATTTACAACAAAAGAGGCAAGAACATATAATGGAGAAAAGACAGCCTCTTCAATAAGTGGTGCTGGGAAAACTGGACAGCTACGTGTAAAAGAATGAAATTAGAACACTACCTAACACCATACACAAAAATAAACTCCAGATGGATTAAAGACCTAAATGTAAGACAAGACACTATAAAACTCTTAGAGGAAAATGTAGGAAAAACACTCTTTGATATAAAACACAGCAAGATCTTTTTTGACCCACCTTCTAGAGTAATGAAAATAAAAACAAAAAAAACCAAATGGGACCTAATTAAACTTAAAAGCTTTTGCACAGCAAAGGAAACCATAAACAAGACAAAGAGACAACCCTCAGAAAATATTTCTGGGAAATATTTGCAAATGAAACAACGGACAAAGGATTAATCTCCAAAATATATAAACAGCTCATGGAGCTCAATATCAAAAAAACAAACAATCCAATTAAAATTGGGCAGAAGACCTACATAGACATTTCACCAAAGAAAACATACAGATGGCCAAGAGGCACATGAAAAGATGCTCAACATCACTAATTATTATAGAAATGCAAATCAAAAGTACAATGAGGTATCACCTCACGCCAGTCAGAATGGCCATTATCAAAAAATCTAGAAACAATAAATGCAGGAAAGGGTGTGGTGAAAAGGGAACCCTCCTGCACTGTTGTGGGAATGTAAATTGATAGAACCACTATGGAGAACAGTATGGAGGTCCCTTAAAAAACTAAAAATAGAACTACTGTATGAACCAGCAATCCCAGTACTGGGCATATACCCTGAGAAAACCATAATTCAAAAGGGCACATGTACCCCAATGTTCACTGCAGCACTATTTACAATAGCCAGGACATGGAAGCAACCTAAATGTCCAATGACAGATGAATGGATAAAGAAGTTGTCACATATATACAATGTAATATTACTCAGCCATAAAAAGATACAAAATTGAGTTATTTGTAGTGAGGTGGATGGACCTAGAGTCTGTGATACAGAGTGAAGTAAGTCAGAAAGAGAAAAACAAATACCGTATGCTAACATATATATATATATATATATGGAATGTAAAAAAAGAAAAAAAGAAAAAAAATGGTACTGATGAACTTACTGGTAGGGCAGGAATAAAGATATAGACATAGAGAATGGACTTGAGGACATGGGTGGGGGAGGGACAAGCTGAGGCAAAGTGAGAGTAGCAGTGACATATATACACTACCAAATGTAAAACAGATACCTAGTGGGAAGCAGCAGCATAGCACAGGGAGATTAGCTCGGTGCTTTGCAATGACCTAGAGACGTGGATAGGGAGGGTGGGAGGGAGGCTCAAGAGGGAGGGCATGTGGGGATATATGTATGCATATGGCTGATTCACTCTGTTGTAGAACAGAAACTAACACAGTATTGTGAAGCAATTACACTCCAGCAAAAATCTATAAAAAAATTAAACAATAAAATAAAATAAAAATAATTACATATATGTATATATAAAAAAATTTTAATGTGTACATTAAAACATATTCAGATTTATCATCTTATTTTAATATATTTTATTAAATTTTAATAACTACTTCATACACAAGAATATGAGTGAATGAAAATAATAATAATACATAATAAAACATCAATGAAACAATCCAGCTTAAGAAAAAGAATATGCCCAGTAGCTTTAAAGCTCCTGATGTGGCTATGCACTCTCTCTGTCCACCCACTCCACTTTTACATTTTGCATTAATTATTCTCTTCCTTCTCTTTATAGCTTATCATATATATCTGTACCACTAAATATATATATGCATATATATATATATGGTTTAGTTTGCATGTCTCAACCTTTATATAAATTGAATATTTTGCATGGATTCTTACATGGCTTGCTGTTTTTTGGTAAAGCTTTATGATTTGGTATTCACTCATGTTAATATGCATTGCTATAATTTATTCATTTTCATTCATTATGGTCACATTCCTAATTTTAAGAGGAATAGTTTTAATAATTCAAATGTAAGTATAAATTTTACTGTAGAATTTTATAGAAACCCTTTATTAAGGTAAGAACATTCACTTCTGTTTTTGGCTTGATAGAAGTTTTAAATAAATTATATTGAATTTTTCTAATGTTTTCTGTATCCTCTGAGATTAAAATATAGTTTTTCTCTGGGGTAAATGACATCTGTAGATGTTCTAATGTTAAACTAACATCACATTCCCAGAATAAATCCAACTTCGTTTTAATGAGTTCTTTATTTCTTAACAGTTTGCTTACATTTTAAGATTTTTGCATCCTTAGATTGGCATGTGAATTTCCTTTTTTGTCTTACCCATGTACCCTTAGTATTGGTTTCACCACCTTCATTTAGTGAATTGAAAAGCTGATACTTCTTTTGTCATTCTTAGGAAGTTACATTTACATATACCCAAAAGGATTTTTAGTACTTCTTGTAAACATATCTGAGTCCAGTGTTTGCTTTGAGTAAAAACTGTTAACTACTAATTCAATTCTTCAATTCACATTACCTGTTCTTGAGTCAGTTCTGCTAAATCATGTTTTTCGAGTAATTTTTCTAAATTTCAACCAAATTTTCATTTTTATGAGTATAAATTTCTTCATATATTTATAGTATTGTAGTATTTAGAATATTTAGTAATATTCTCCATGGTTATGGTCCCATGGAGACCATATTACATACTGTTATCCTTCCCCCTCCTTTCCCCTTTGGTAACCATAAGATTGTTTTCCATGTCAGTGAATCAGTTTCTGTTTTGTAAATAAGTTCATTTGTATCAATTTTTAATACATGATATCATATGATAACTGTGTTTCTTAGTCTGACTTACTTCACTTAGTATGATAATCTCTAGGTCCATCCATGTTGCTGCAAACGGCATTATTTCACTCTTTTTTATGGCTGAGTATTATTCCATTGTATATATGTACCACATCTTCTGTATCCATTCCTCTGTCAGTGGACACTTAGGTTGCTTCCATGTCTCGGCTATTGTAAATAGTGCTGCAATGAACATTAGGGTGCATTACTTTTTTGAGTTATGGTTTTCTCTGGATATATGCTCAGGAGTGGGATTGCTGGATCATATGGTAGTTCTATTTTTGTTTTTGAGGAACCTCCATACTATTCTCCACAGTGGTTATACCAATTTACATTCTCACCAACAGTGTAGGAGGGTTCCCTTTTCTCCACGCCATCTCCAGCTTTTATTTGTTTGTAGGCTTTTTGATGATGCCCATTTTGAACAGCATGAGATGATACCTCATTGTAGTTTTGATTTGCATTTCTCTAATAATTAGCAATGTTGAGCATCTTTTCATGTGCTGTTGGCCATCTGTATGTCTTCTTTGGAGAAATGTCTATTAGGTCTTCTGTCCATGTTTGATTGGGTTATTTTTTGTAAATATTGAGTTGTATGAGCTGTTCGCATATTCTGGAAATTAAGCCCTTGTCAGTCGCATCATTTGTGAGTATCTGCTCCAAGTCCATAGGCTGTCTTTTCGTTTTGTTTATGGTTTATCATGGTTTCCTTTGCTGTGCAACAGCTTTTAAGTTTGTTGTAGTTCCATTTGTTTATTTTTGCTTTTATTTCTTTTGCCTTGAGTGACTGACCCGAGAAAACATTGGTATGATTTATGCGTGAGAATATTTTGCCTAAGTTCTCTTCTAGGAATTTTATGGTGTTATGTCTTATATTTGTCTTTAAGCCATTTTGAGTTTATTTTTGTGTATGGTGTGAGGGAGTGTTCTAATTTCATGCTTTTACATGTGGCTACCCAGCTTTCCCAACATCACTTGCTGAAGAGACTCTTTTCTCCAATGTATATTCTTGCCTCCTTTGTTGAAGATTAATTCATCATAGGTGTGTGGGTTTATTTCTTGGCTCTGTCTTCTGTTCCATTGATCCATATGTCTGTTTTTGTGCCAATACCATGCTGTCTTGATTACTGTAGCTTTGTAGTATTGCCTGAAGCCTGGAAGGGTTATGCCTCTAGCTTTGTTCTTTATCCTCAGGATTGCTTTGACAATTCTGAATCTTTTGTTGTTTCATATAAATTTTGGGATTATTTGTTCTAGTTCTGTGAAAAATGTCATGGGTAATTTGATAGGGATCATATTAAATCTGTAGATTGCTTTTGGTAGTATAGCCATTTTAAGAATATTAATTTTTCCAATCCAAAAGCATGGGCTATCTTTCCATTTCTTTGAATCATCTTGTTTTTTTATCAATGCTTTATAGTTCTCATCAGGTTTTCTTCTTTTTTAATGTAAGGATTTTGGTGATAAATTTCCCTCTAATTAGCTGCATGTTACCTATTATTAGCTGTATCCCTCAAATTTTATTGTTTATTTTCATTATTTCTCAGACATAACTAATTTTATTTTCAATTATAATTTATTCTTTGATGAGAGAGTAACACAGGTGTGCTTTTCAAAAATGACTCCAAACAGTGGGGTAATTTCATTTATTTATCTAAATATATTTCTAGGTGGCCTGTAAGATACTAGTTCTTTGAAAACCATGGCTCAGTAAATGGTCAATATTTTTTAATTTTCTTTGGGTTTTTTTGGGTTTTTGAAAAGTATGTGTTACAACCTCCTGGTGAATTTAACCTTTTATTGCTAGATAGTAATCATCATTAGCAATTTATTTTGACTAATATTAATATAGCTACACCAGCTTTCTTTGGTTAGGATTTGTTGGATGTATTTTTTTTCATCCTTGGACTTTCAGACTTCCCCTGTTTTTATGTTTTAGGTGAGCTTCTTATAAACAGCATATAGCTGGAGTTTGTTTTCTATTCTAAGCTCTGAGTATTTGTGCTTTTAAGAGTTTATGTTTTCTTGTACATTTATTATGGTTACAGAAATATTTGAATTAATTTTACCATCATGTTTCCTATTGTCTATTTGTCCCTTTTTTTCTGTTTATTTTTCCCCTCCATTTATTTCTTCTTTTGGATTGAATGAGTTTCTTATTTTCTCATCCCATATTTCTCTCTCCATGTCTTCAGATTATACTGTCTATCGCTATACATTTTTAGTAGTTACTTTAGATGTTTTGACATGCTTATTTAAATTAATGTCTAAAGTAAGTCAATACCTTTGTCTTTCCCATCCCCAAAATACCGAGATCATAGAAGATTTAACTCTTAATCCACTTTTCCTTAATAATATGCTGCTGTTTTCAGGCACATTAATTCTGTATTTTTAATTACACAAACTATACATAGTTATTAATCCTTTATAACAATTAATATTTGAGCAGTAGTAAACCCATATATTTACCATTTATTTTTCTTAGAAATTCTTTCATTTGCACATTTTTTTTCTTTTTCTTTAGCAATTTTTTCAGTGAAATTGTTCAGTAAACTCTCCAAGTTTGGGGTTGTATAAAAGTATCTTCATCTTTGTTCTTAGAAGATAGATGCATTGTGTACTGAATTCAAGGTTAACAGTTTTGTTCTCTCAGGATTAAAAGGAGGATAATTCCACTGTCTTACAGCATCTATATTTGAGAAATCAACTATCAGACATTACTCATGTCTGCATGTGGATATTCACTTTTCTCAACACCATTCATTGAAGAGACTTTTTTTCCCCACTGTGTATTCTTAATACACTGTTAAAGATTAGTGGGCTGTAAATGTTTTAATTTATTTCTGGGCTCTGTGTTCTGTTCCATTGGTCTATAATATCTGTTTTTATGCTAGTATCATACTGTGTTAATTACTGTAGCTCTATAATACATTTTGAGTCAGGAAATGTGATGCCTCCAGCTTTGTTCTTCTTTCTGAAGATTACTTGGACTATTTGGAGTCTTCATGGTTCTATACGAATTTTAGGATTCTTTTTCCATTTAAGTAAAGAATGCCACTGGAATTTTCATTAGGTTTGTACTGGATCTGTAGATCATTTTGGATAGTATAGACATTTTAACATATTGAGCATTCTAATCCATGAACACAGGATGTCTACCAATTTCTGTGTCTTCTTTAGTTGCCTTCACTAATGCTTCATAGTTTAGAATGTACAAGTTTTTTATCTCTTTGGTTAAGTTTAATCAGAAGTGTTCAAATTTTTGTTGCTATTGTAAATTGGATTGTTTTCTTAATTTCTTTCTTTGGATAGTTCATTATTAATGCATAGAAATGCACCTGCTTTTTGCATGTTGATTTTGTATCCTGCAATTTTACTGAATTCATTTATTGTTTCTAACAGGATTTTGTTGTTGATTCTTTATGGTTTTCTACATATATGATCATGTCATCTGCAAACAGATATAATTACTTCTTCCTTTCCAATTTTGATGCCTTTACATTTTTATTGCCTCATTACTCTGTCTAGGACTACCAGTACTACGTTGAATAGAAGTGGCAGGAGTAGGCATCCTTGCTTTATACCAGAAATTAGAGGAAAAGCTTTCAGTTTTCCCCTCAGTGATTACAACATTAGCTGTGGGCTTTCCATATATGGGATTTATTGTGTTGAGGTGAGTTCCTTCTCTACGTAATTTGCTGAGAGATTTTTTTTTTTTTTTTTTTTTTTATGTGCACCATCCTTGTATTCCAGGGATAAATCTCCCTTGGTCATGGTATATAATTCTTTTAATGTACTGTTGAATGCAGTTTGCTAGTATTTTATTGAAGATTTTTGCATCTATGTTTATTACAGACATTGGCTTACAGTTCCTTTTCTTATGGTTTTTTTCTCTGCTTTGGTATTAGGGTGATACTGGCCTCATAAAATGATTTGGTAGATGTTCTCTCTTCCAAAAAGTGTTCTATTTGGGGGAAGATTAAGAATGATTGGTATAAATTCATCTGTGAAACCATCTGGTGATGGACTTTTCTTAGTTTAGAGGTTTTTGATTACTGCTTCAATCTCCTTACTTGTTATTGGTCTGTTCAGATTTTTTATTCTTGACTCAATCTTCAGAGATTGTACACTTCTGGAAATTTATCCATTTCTTCTAGGTTCTCTAATTTGTTGGCATATAATTGTTCATAGCAGTTTCTTATGATTCTTGTTATTTCTGCATTATCAGTTGTAATGTCTCTTTTATTTCTTTGATTTTATTTATTTGAGTCTTCTGTTTTTCTTAGTCTAGCTAAAGGTCTGTCAATTTGTTTCTCTTTTCTTAGTTGCATTGATCTTCTTGTAGTTTCGTTGACTTTTTTTCCTATTGTTTTTCTGGTCTCTATTTCATTTATTTCTGTTCTGACCTTTGTTATTTTCTTCATTCGGCTAATCTGGGGCAAAGTTTGTTCTTCTTTTTATAGCTTCTTGAGGTATAAAGTTGGTTTATTTGAGATCTTTCTTTTTTCTTAATGTAGGCATTTATCACTATAAACTTCCCTCTTAGTACTGCTTTTGCTGTATTCCATAAGTTTTGGTATTTAAACTTTTTATCTTCATTTGCCACATGACACTTTTTAAAATTTCCTTTTGATTTCCTCTTTGACCCAATGGTTGTTCAAAAGAGCGTATTGTTTAGTTTTCTCATATGGTGAGTTTTCCTGTTTTCTTGCTATTATTGATTTCTAGCTTCATACCACTGAAGTTGGAAAAGATACTTGGATTTCTATCTTCTTATATTTAATAAGACTGTTTTGCATAGTTATTAAGACTTATTTTGTGTATAACATTCTTTTGTTGTTAGGTGAAAAGTGTTGTACATGTCTATTAGGTTCACTTGGTCTATAGTGTTGTTCAAGTCCACTGTTTCTTCATAGTTTTTCTCTCAGAATGTACTATCTATTATTAAAAGTAGGGTATTGAAGTCTCCTACTGTTATTGTATTGCTGTCAATTTCTCCTTTCAAATCTGTGAATATTTGCTTTATATATTCAGGTACTCTGATGCTGGGTACAAACATTTATAATTATTATATCTTCTTTTTGAATTGACCCTTTTATCATCATATAACGACCCTCTTTGTCTCTAGAGACAGTTTTTGACTTAACTCTGGTTTGTCTGGTATAAGTATAGCTCCTCCTGTTTTATTCTGGTTAACACTGTCATGGAATATCTTTTTTCCATCCCTTCACTTACAGCATAATGTGTTCTTGAATCCAAAGTGAATTTCTTATAGATAGCTTATAGTCAGATATTGTTTTTTTTTTAATCTATTCAGCCATTTGTCTTTCAATTGGAGAATTTAATCCATTTACATTTAAAGTAATTATTGATAGGTAAGCTCTTATTATTGCCAGTTTGTTAATTGTTTTCTGATTGTTTGGTACTTTCTTTCTTCCTTTCTTCATCTTGCTTTCTTCCTTTGTGATTTGAAGATTTTTTTTGGTAGTGGTATGTTTTCATTCCTTTCTTTTGATCTTTCATGTATCTACTACAGTTTTTTTCTTTATGATTACCATACGGTTTACACAACACATCTTATAGTTATAATAGTCTATTTTAAGCTGATAAGAACTTAATTTTGATTGCACACAAAAACTCTACACTTTTACTCTACTATCACATTATATGCAATTGATGTTATAATGTACATCTTTTTATATTGTGTATCCATTAACATAATTTAATTATAGTTATTTTTAATATTTTGTCTTTTAACTTTGATACAAGAATTAAATTGATTTAACCACCATTATAGTAATAAAGTATTCTGTTTTGTCTATAGTAATACCTTTCCCAATGAGTTCCATACTTTTTATTCTCTCATATTGTTGTGTCATCTCAACTTAAAGAACTCCCTTTAGCATTTCTTGTAAGGTAGGAATACGGGTGATGAACTCCTTCAGCTTTTGATTGTCTGAGAAAGTCTTTACCTTCCCTTTATTTCTGAATGACAAGTTTGCCAGGCACTGTATTGCTGGTTGGCAGATTTTTTCTTTCAGCACTTTGAATATATCACCACATTTCTCACTGGCCTGCATAGTTTCTGCTGAAAAATACATTGATAATCTTATGGGGGAAGGGAAGGTCCCCTTGTATGTAGCAAGTCATTTTTCTCTTGCTGCTTTCAAATTTCTCTTAGTCATTAAGTTTGACAATTTGATTATAATGTGTCTTGGTGTGGGTCTCTCCAGGTTTTTTTTGTTTTTTTTTTTTTTTTTTTTGGTGTTTTTTAGACTTCCTGGATGATGTCTATTTTCTTCCTTGGTTTGGAAAATTTCCAAACATTATTTCTTTGAATAAGCTTTCTGCTCCCTTCTTTTCTCTTCTTCTGGAACTCTCATAATGCATACATATCCACATGATGATATATATGCATAAGTTTCTTAAGCTAATTTCTCTTTTTTTTTTTTTTTTTTGCTCCTCTGACTGTATGATTTCCACTGACTTGTCTTTGAGTTCACTGATCCTTTCTTTCCTCTGTTTGATCTAGTCTGAGCTAAACTCCATCTATTGATTTTTTTTTCCATTCAATTGTATTATTCAGCTCTATGATTTTTTTTTAACATTTTGTCTTTGTTAAAATTCTTACTTTGCTCATAAATTGCTTTCCTGACCTCAATGAGCACCGTCCTGTTCATTATTTTGAATTATCTGTTGGGTAAATCACATATCTCTATTTCATTAGGGTTCATTTCTGGAGAGTTAGTTTGTTCTTTTATTTGGAACATATTTCCCTGTTTTTTTCTTGACTCTTTCTGTGTTTTTCTCTGCCTTAGATAAAATAGCCACCTCTCCCAGTTGAGAGACTGGCCTCAAGTGGGTGATGAACCCCAATAATCAGCCCATCCAGCTACTCCAGATGCCTCTCAAATGTTTTTGCTAGTCTAACTTGAAAAGTTGTGACACTAGATGTGAAGCATAACCCCTTCCAGGGAGAAACTAATAGCTGGGCTTTACTG
This sequence comes from Balaenoptera musculus, assembly GCF_009873245.2. NCBI lineage: Eukaryota > Metazoa > Chordata > Mammalia > Artiodactyla > Balaenopteridae > Balaenoptera > Balaenoptera musculus. The sequence goes on along the minus strand of NC_045800.1, from coordinate 66,590,903 downwards.
CTGGAGCAAGCCTGGGAAAGGAGTTGTAGGAAGAGGCTCCGCGCATTCAAAACTGCCACTTTGTTCTGTGTAGACCCCAGGAAACTAGAGAATGCATGGCTCCATCAGCTCCCAGAGGCAGGCGAGTGAGAAGCTAGCTCTTCAGGCAGTAATCAGAAAAGTCTACTGTACTAGATGTGTAGTCCAACTCCTTCCAAGAAGAAGATGGTGACTCGGTCACTTAACTGGAGCTAGCCAAAGGAAAAGCCATGGGAAGTGCCCACACACAGGTTCAAATGCCTAGGAGACTAGTGATTGCCTGTCCCATCAGCTCCCAAAGACAGCTGAGTTAGAAGTCAGACCCTGGTCAGCAATTGGAAAATTTAGTACGTAAATGTGCATTCTAACCACTTCCAAGAAGAAGCTGGAAGCTGGGCTTTATTGCCTGCTCATTCTGAACTGAGCCAAGGGAAAAAGCTATAGGAATTGCTTGAAAACAACCTCTTTGTTCTCTATGGTCCCAAGGGACTAGCAAATATAGGGCCCTGTCAGCTGCCAAAGATAGGCAAGCTAGTAGTCCCTCTGGTAGCAGCCATAAAAATTGGAGTGTTAGATACGTATCAAAACCTTTTCTCCTCAAGGAGAAGCTGGGAGATGGAGGATCCCTCTCAACTGTATGATGCTGTGTTAAGAATGGAGTTTATGGTGAGAGTGTATCTCAGTTTTTCCTAACTGTTTTGAGGTGGGCATTTTCTTAGTTGACCAACATGCAGGAATTGCTCAACTCGTTTCTGGATTTCTCTCAGAGGCAACTGATACATGTGTAGTTGTTTATTCAGTGTGTTTATGGGTAGAGGGAAGAGTTGGGAGCCTCCTATTCTGCCATCTTGCTGAGAATAAAGCTACCCCTATTTTCTTTTTAAAATATTCTTTTTGTCTTTGTTGCTCTTCAGTTTCCTTACAATATGCGTAGGTGTGGATTTCTTTCTATATATCTTGCTTGGGAATTATTAGATTTTTTAGCTATGGAGATTGTTATCTTCCATTAGTTCCAGGAAATTCTTAGTATTTTTTTATGCTTTTCTTCTTCTGTATCTTATATCAGAATATTTTAGAACTCGTCACACCATCCTCCATGTATCTTAACTGCTTTTTAAAAAAAAATCTTAGATTTTGTGTCTCTGTGGTGCATTGCAAGTAACTTCTTCAAAAACATCTTTCAGATCATTAATTTGCTATCTAACCTCCTGTTTTGCCTAACCACTGAATTTTTCACAATTATGTTTTTCATTTTAGATAGTTCTGCCTGGTCAATTTTGATAGTCTTTTCTTCCTTCATCATACTCCTCATACTTTACTGAGAAGATGAGGAAATAATATATATTAAGCATACTAACTTACATCTAATATCTTACTGTTTCAACATCTGCAGTGTTTGCAGATCTGATTCTGTACTTTGCTCTTTCTACAAAATTTCATACACGGTGGCTTGCTTATTTGTGTGTCTTGTGAGAACTTATTATCCTTGGACTTGTATGAGAATTTTTTGTGGACTTAGTGTATGGTGCAGACAGAATTTGAGTTTACTTCTGGCAGTTACTTGGAGATATTGCCAAGACAGGACAATTTTAAATTTTCAGTTAAAGTTTTAGAGGCTACACAGATAATATGACTTTTGATCCAAAGTCCAGATAAGAACAGACTTACAGTTAGAAATTTTCCAAGATGTTTTGTATATTTTTCTGACCTACCCATGGCCAATTTAAGCCAGCCAAGTTTTCCGACTATCTCCTGCTCTAGAGCTAGTGTTTTTCTTGTTTATCCAATGAGGTGGTCAAATAAAAGGATTCTCAGATTCATGTAAGGGTCTCATGTGACTTTCCAGCTGACAAGCTTTGTCTTTTGTCCTCAGTTCATGTTCTTCCAAAATCCAAGCTACAGGCAATAATGAAAAACAAATTCCCCATATCGCCTAGCACAATGCTAGTGCTGGCTTGCTAGTTTGGTTTTGTGCTCTTTGTACCTGGCTAGCCCCCCAAAATTTCCCTAATTCACCTATCAGATTATCCATGTAGTTAAAAATATTTTATCCATTATTTTTAGTTTTTCTAGTTCAGTATATTTCTAAAAACCAAACCATTTTTTCATATTAAATTGCTTCTAGATATCACTGATGCCTATTTTCCTTTACCTCCTAAATGCTAATTTGATTAATAGAGGTCCTGTTTTCTCCTTCAGGTGAAAACAGAAGAATATAAGGACTGCATACCTCAAAATTATTGCTCTTAGTAAAAGGCAGCATAGCTTGGCAGCTACAGGGAACCTAAACTAAGGCTAGAGAGCCACTGAGAAAAGTTTTTTTTTTTTTCTCTTTGTGCTCCCTTATCACAGAAAGGTATCTGAGCAGCATATCACTCAGATATTTTCCTTGTGGTTTCCCTCACTATAAATTTGCATCCCAGTTAAATGTTAGGTAGAGTAGAATATAAACCCCCCAGTATGTACACTACAAGTTGGAGAAAGGAGAAAAAACAGGGGTAAAGGGAAAATGCTCTTCACTCCAATATTGCAAAATGGTAGGCACCATTCCTATATTCATTCTTTCCTTCCTTCATTCATTCATCGATATTTACCTAGCATTTACTATGTATAGAGCATTGTTCTAGGTGTTGGGGATACAACACTGAATAAAGCAATATATGAATGATGACCATAAATGAATATATAAAAGGAAGATAAGAAAATAAACATGACAGCTCTTTGAAAATGACAAAATACTACAAAACTCCTTTGTTATTATCATCATTATCACAAGAGGACCTGGATAATTCTGTGGACTATGATTATAAAAGCTGTGTTTTCCTTCCACATAAGAGCAAATATACCTTAGTAGACTTGGAGTTTCAAAGCAATTTTCACTGGCAAAGTTTCTCACTTAAAGATATTTTCATAATTCTGTTAATCCATAGTTGGACACTTCTCAACTCTCATTCAGTCACAAATGCAAAAGAACACTCTAAAATTCACATTAGCTTTTCCAATAAAGAAATTGATTTAGCCTATACAGTGTTCTAATTCAACTTCTATTTCCTCCAACAGTAAATCTCAGGTTTCATTTCCACAACCAGACATGGACCAGAATGAAAGATTTAATGATGCTTCAGCTCGGTAGTTGTTGAGTAAGTGCTCTGATATATTTCTACGCTATAACATTTAATGAGACTTACTCCCAACAGAGTATTTACTACAACAATTTATTTCATAGTATTATATTTCCAGAAGCAAGATAGAGCAAAGGTTATTTTGGATCCTTTACCAATAAGCTTCCTGTAAGTAAAGAAAAGTGCAACCATTTAATTTACAAAATCATTTAAAAAGGCTAAATGCTCAATAAATTCTGCTTTATCTAGTTCAGACAACCTCAGAAGCTATTGTAACTTGGATATAAAAATGTATATTAAATTCAGGCATTGTGTACCAGCTTTCTATCCCTAACTTTGACTGGAACTGAATTTCAAAGGTTGTTGATACAGTATTGGGATTTCTGGGTAATATCTTTGAAATTCCCTCCTGCCTTGATAAGAAGAAGGGAGTCAGCAACTTATCTTACAAAAGGGAAGACTCTATCACTATGCCTATGCCCACTCCCATCAAAACTACACCCATACACACACACACACACACACATACACTTTCTCCTCCTCTCTAACCACTGCCATTTCGTGTCTGCAGCAGCCACTTTCAACTAAAGTGAGAAAAGAGAAGTCCCTGAAGGAAGACAACTTCAAAATCTTCTATCTTCTTCTATAATCCTAAGAATATAGAAAAAGGTGTCTGGGATAAACTGGACCTCTTATGCAAGCATCACCTGATACAATTCTGTTTAGTACTATGAAAAATGTGATACACAATCCTATCTGTCCACTCTTGCAAATTTCACCTCACAATACTAGTCACTCCTCATACACAGACTACTTCTACTTAAATAACTCAGGTACCCAAAAAATAATTTTTCACTAAAAAGTTATGCCATCTTTTGGACTGGGTTACATATATAATTTCTCTGATAGTTCCAATAAACTAAGAATTGTAGAACAAGTTTTGTTGAATTTTGATTAAGCACATTAAGCTCTACCTGTGAGAATTCAGTATAATACAGAAGTTGGAAATATCTTCTAGAGTCAGACATACTAGATTCACATCCTGGTTACTACCACTCACTAGCCTTCTGACTTGAGCAAGTTAAAAATCATACATAAGTCTCAGTTTTATTTTCTGTAAAACAAACAAACAAGAAAAAACATATCTTATATGGACACTGTAACAATTAAGTGATAAATTTATGTTAAGTGTTTAGCTATCAAGAAATGTTACGTATTAATGTATGGGGGACCTAATGTTCTGCTAGTATCACCGGTATAAAATTAGGTGGAAACATAATCTTGCCCACAAGGTGTTTTCAATCTTATTGTGAAGACAGAATGCTCATCTAATAGACAAGTTTACTGAGTACTCATTACACAGGGCAAACATTTACATGATGGGGTATTATTAAAGAATCATCACTAATTTTCTACCTTATTTAGACAAATAGGTCCTAAAATTTTCACATAAATGCTAATAATTAGGAAGTTAACAGATTTTTTCATTGATGCCCAAAATTAGGAATTTAATAATGTTAGGTTAGAAATGAAGAAAACTGTTTAAGACATGTAACTAAAGGAAAAGCATATGGAAAGGTTATTTTAAACATAAATGAATTAGATATCTAATAAGTTTATTGTGACAGTAATAATGCTAAGAACATATAGGAATTATAGGTTATGTGTTTATTTTTTTAAGTTATCAGTTAAACTTTAGTAATTTTAATTGTGTTGATTTCTTGATTATGGAGGAATCTTCTGCCAAATAGTCACCTCCACAACTAATAATGAAAGCTAAGATTTATTGAACACTTATTATGTGCCAGTCACTGCTATTAGCATTTTTACATGTATTATTAATTCACTGATGCAGGCAACACTAAGATACAGGTCCTATTATTATCCTCAATTCATAGGTGAGAAAACTGAGAGTTCAATAAAATAGCTTTCTTAAGGTCACATGGGCAGTATCTGTCAGAGCTGGGATAGGAACTCAGGCATCTGGGCTCCTGATCCCTTATCTTTAAGCATTACACCATGTTGTCTTCCATTAAGCAAGTACTTATCTGACTTGGATAACCAATGATCTTTGACATCATACTGGAATGTCTAACAAATCTCTCAACTCAACCTGTTGAAAATTGAGTTGCTGATCTTCCTCTCAAAAATGGCTTCACCCACAGTCTTCCCCATCATAGTTGATAAAAACTTAATCCATCCAGTTGCTCAAGCCAAAAAACAAACAACAACAACAACAAAAAAAAAACCTTGTAATTATCTGTGGTAGACACAGAGGTTTACTGCCCATATCCCCCTTCCAGGTAGGACTTGTTGCCTACCTGTGGAGGGTGAGGCCAGCAGATGGCCCCCCAGCTGTCAGTTCCTTCAGGGTCTGCAGCAGCTGCAGCGGGCTTATTCCCCAGCCCCCATGCCTGGAGGTAAGACCCTTCCCAGGGTAGGGTGACCTGCTTCCAGTGATTGAAAGAGGCCTGGCTATTTCTTGAGGTTAACACTCTCTCCAGGGCTCCCTGCTCATTGGTGGCTTTGTGGGTCTGGCTCACAGGGAGACTTCTTCCTCTGCTCAGTCCTGCTCCCTTCCTCTTCCTTAACACATGTTAATTCCTAATAACACCTTGTATCCCAAATTCTGTCCAGTGTGTGCTTCTAGAGGAGCCATGACTCTTCCTTTTCTCTCACACCCCACACCAGCCATGACTCTTCCCTTTCTCTCACACCCCACAACCATTCTGTCAAATCCAGTTGGTTCTGCTTACAAAATTTAGCCTTAATATTCACTAGCCACCCTAGTCCAAACTCAAATGTGAGGAGTTCAAGAGAGCAGCGCTCAATTATATCCCAAGCATAAAGAACAGCGCCAATAATAAGTATTTGTGGAATGAATAAATCCTACATTTCATAAGTTTATCTATGTAAAATAAAGTCATCATTTCAATCTAATTAACAATCCCAATTTAAATGCATTGGCTTCCTTGGCAGAGATGTAAAGGAATCAGAAGTCTACTGATAGAATATTGTCCTGCTAATCAATTCTTTGGAAAACACAGACAATGATAGAGACTGATTAGGTCACTGGATTTTTATTTACTCATACTCTGAACTCCAACCCAAGGATCTGAGAACACACATCTATTAATTTTCATATTGGTACATCAAATCACATTTTAATTTTCTCTCAACTTACCTCAAGCTCATCAAGGGCACTTCCCAGGGTTGCTGCCTGAGGTTCTGGTGGGACTAACACATTCTGGATGCCTTGTGAAGCATTTGAAATTACATTGAGGGCGTTCTGAATTTCTTCACAAACTGTGTCCTTGCTGGCTTTGAGGGAAGCGACATCAGAATGTTCCAAACAAGCTGAACAAATTGAATGCAGTATGGGGGAGTTCTCCTTCAATGAGGCCCGGGCACCTGCAATTTCATCCCTCTGATTTGGAGATTTTAGGTCCTGAGGAAAGAAATAAAAAGAGAGGTTATGGAAGAAAGATTTATGCCAAGAAGGTCCATTTTTCTGCCAATATAAATGAAAAGATAATAGATACTAGGAATTCATAACTATAAGTTAAAATAAAGGGCATAAATTATTTCTATACTCCTCCTGATTCTGTTAAAATTTCTGTAATAGGAAAGCTAAGCCATAGCAAATAAAGGTCACAATGGTACAGATGTATGATAACTGAGTAACGCTTACATTTGTCAGTCATATACTTATAAGTCAGAAAAATACTTTGGCTTTCACATTATGAAGTGAATTATAAGACAGCTTGAATTACAAGGATGCTGATTCCTTATTTGCATAGATGGTGATGATTGCATTTAACCTTTTTGTTAAAACTAAACCAATTAAGTTAAGAATACTAAATTAAACTTCCCACCATTCAGCTATCTTCCACTCATTTTCAGAAATACTTGCTAATAAGTTAATCCTGGATTTTTCTTTCTTTGACATTTATTCAAACAAATAGTTATTGAGCATTTAGTATATGCTAGCCCTTGTGCTTAGATGTCAAGTGCACAGAAGTGAACAATCCTACAAGGACCTTGTTCTCCTGAAGCTTATGTTCTTGTTTGAGGGGGAGGGGGCCTAAAGACAAACAGATAAACTAGGTAAAACAAATACACAAGACAATTTCAGGTACTGAAAACTGCTATCGAGAAAACACAACACTGACTGACTTGAGAAGAGAAGCTCTTTAGCTTGGGTGGTCAGAGAAGATATTGCCTCAGAGATGACATTTGCAATAAATATAAACGAAAAGCATTTCAAACAGTGGGAGGAGAGGAAAAAGAAAGTCCTATATAAGTGATAGCTGGTTAAAACTAGCTCAATATACATTGAAAAACCCTGGCAAGTACTCCCTTAACCAAGAGATGAATGTTAACATCATCAGTGATGTCACATGGATATCGGGTGCTCCTTGATATGCTGTGACAAGACGAGTACTTCATCTGTCTGGAATTCTCTCCAAAAGCCCACAGTCTCAGTCTAATCATGAGAAAAACAACCAACAAAACCAGACTGGGGAAAATCCTACATGATACCTGCACTGTATTCCTCAAGACTGTTAAGGTCACAAAAACAAAGAGACTGATAAACTGTCACAGACCAGAGGAAACTGGGGAGACATGACAACTAAATGCATCATAGAACCCTGGATCAGATCCTGGAACAGAAAAAAGACATTAATGGGAAAACTGATGAATTCCAAAAAAAGCCCAGAGTTTAGTTAATAGTAATGCATCAATGTTTGTTCATTGTGGCTAATGTAAGACATTAACAATGAAGGAAATCAGAAGAAAAGTAGATAGAAAATTTCTGTACTATCTTTGCAACTTTTCTAGAAATCTAAAATTATTAATATAAATAAAAAGTTTATTTTAAAGAAAACTAATTCAAGGGAACTTAACAATAACGTATGCATTCCACATACAATATCTCATGTAATCCTTATAAAAACTCATGATACATATTATTCTCCTTTTTAAAGATGAGAAAACTGATATGTAGAGAGACTGAGTTCATGATCCAACTGACAAAGCTAAATGGTGGTATTTCTTGCACTGTAACCCAAGTCAGTGCAACTGCTAAGCCATGATCCTAACAGCTATGTTATACTCTTTCCTGCATGGGAAGGATTTCTCTTATTTGCTACTACACTAGGATGTGAGGACTTGTGTTGTATAATGACTTATAGTTTATAAAGTGCTTCTGGATAGTATCTCACTGACCATCACAACACCCTTTGAGGCAGTAAGGCTGGTGTTATTAGCCCCATTTTAACGAAATGAGTATTTAGTCTAAGGAGATTAAAAGGCTGATAAAAGAACTGAGATGTAAACCTAAGTCTTCTGATTGCAAATCCCATGACTTATTCACAAGACTCTGCTACCTTCGGATAATGTTACCCGAGGTTAATAAATGGCAGCACTACTATATTTTTAGCTCCTTCCTTTCTGAAAATAAAGGCTGTCTGCTACTTCATGCAGGATTTGGGGGTAATTAACTTTTTTACAAGATGTAGGGAGGACAATTAGAAGTAGCTGTCTACCCACTGTTCATAGCCAGGACATGGAAGCAACCGAAGTGTCCATCATTGGATGAATGGATAAAGAAGATGTGGCACATATATACAATGGAATATTACTCAGCCATAAAAAGAAATGAAATTGAGTTATTTGTAGTGAGGTGGATGGACCTAGAATCTGTCATACAGAGTGAAGTAAGTCAGGAAGAGAAAAACAAATACTGTATGCTAACACATATATATGGACTCTAAAAAAAAAAAAAAAGGTTCTGAAGAACGTAGGGGCAGGACAGGAATAAAGACGCAGACATAGAGAATGGACTTGAGGACACAGGGGGGGGAACGGTAAGCTGGGACGAAGTGAAAGAGTGGCATGGACTTATATATACTACCAAATGTAAAATAAATAGCTAGTGGGAAGCAGCCGCATAGCACAGGGAGATCAGCTCGGTGCTTTGTGACCACCTAGAGGGGTGGGATAGGGAGGGTGGGAGGGAGACGCAAGAGGGAGGAGATATGGGGATATATGTATACATATAGCTGATTCACTTTGTTATACAGCAGAAACTAACACACCATTGTAAAGCAATTATACTCCAATAAAGATGTTAAAAAAATAAATAAATAAAGGACATCTGCCAAAAAAAGAAAAAAGAAAACAGCATGTGCAAAGGCCTGAGGCATAACAGAGCAAGAAGTATGCATGCTACTGCAGGTGGCACTACAAGTATAGGGACGCTAAGCAGGAATGGTGATGAATCCAGCTAGAAACGCAAGCAGATGCCATGCTAAAGAGCTGCGAGAACAACAAGCTTCGATGTGTATTTTCAAAGATTGCTCTAGCAGTGACCATTTAGTGATTAGACAGAATGCAATTTCAGTCAGGGAGACCAGGCAATAATCCAGGTAAAAGACAATGAGGCCCTGAATGCTGAACACTATTGCTAGGCTGTAGTAGGATGGATCCAGAAATATTTAGGAGGCAAAAACAGTAAGACTCTGTGATACTTATATGGAAGGGGGTGGAGGTATCTAGAAGCATCTAGAAATTTGTTTTTGCCATTGTGCACATCGTGATGCATTCACCAAGATGGAGAATACAGAATGAATAATGCATTTGGAAGAGAAAGGTAAAGTACTTTTTGTCATCTGCGAAATGTGAGATGCCAGCATAATATCCAAATTAAAATATACTATACATGGATCTAGAAGTGAGCTAGAAATAGAGATCTGTGAATCACTAGCTCATAGCTGGGAGCTAAAGTCATGTGTGTGCAGGTTACAGGGCCTTCACCCAGGACGAATGTTACAATAAGGAGAAGAACCTAGGAGTCATCATAAGTTGTTTCTTGAAGATATAAACCTGAAAATTTTGTGTGCTAGACCAAGAAGCTAAATATGTATTGTAAATTACCAAGAAGGACATCAGAAGATACTGAACTCTCAAAAAACCAAAGAAGCAAGCAAAAACACATGCACACCCTAGAGTTTAGGACCCAAAGTACTGTGGATAATTATGGTCACTATACTTTAAAAAAAAGAATTAAAGAAATGTTTTTTAAAAAAGCAATTTGGAAGACAGGATGACTTCTGTATGAGGGAGTTAAAAATATGGGGTCTCTTTACTTCAAAAAAGGGAAATTTATATTGGAATACACATGATTTTTTAATAACCTAGACATAATGAATGCATTTGACAAGTTGTTAATGGACTTCTTTACTAAATCTAGAAACAACAGATCAAAGATGAAGCTTTTTAGATTTGAGTGAAATCACTTAAAAATATATATATTCATATTGCTGTCTCCCTCACTTCATTATACTTCCCTTGAATGAAAGCACTATAGCTTATTTATTTTTTATCCATTATCTAGTAGTACATGGCACGTATTAGGAGCTTAATCATTTTTTTGAAGAAACAAATAGACAAATGATTAAGAAATAAGTAAGAGAAAGTTATGCTCAGAAAGGATAAGAAGCTTGGGATATGATTATTCCAAGAAATCAAATGTGTGGAAAATATACATAATCCAGAGAGTCTAGACAAACTTGTGCATGATAATGCTACAGAAAGCTAAAGAGTAAAATTAAATTATACCTATCTGTACATCAAATGTTAGTGAAGCCATTGATATAACTGCTTTGGAAAACCAACAGTGCCTACCGAAGCTAAACATATGTATATGTTCATGAACGTATACGAACCAGCTCTATTCCACTCCTGGGAGAAGATACACACTTACAGAAATATTTTCATATGTTCATTAAAAGACATATAAAGTGTTCATAGAACACTCTTCATAGAGCCCCAAATTAGGAACAACCCAAAGTAATGAGAATGAACAAAATGCAGTTACATGCTACAATACGAAATATGGAATGAAAAACACCAGACACAAAAGAGTACATATTACTTGATTCCATCTATATAAAGTTCAAACTCAGGCAAAACTAATCTATAGTTTTAGATATCAGAATAGTGTTTATTCTTGAGGGGCGATTAGAGACTGGAAACGGGCATAAGGGATCTTTTGAATTTTGGTAATTTTCTGTTTCTTGATCTGGGTGCTTGTTACCTTGGAGGTGGTGTGTTTAGCTTGGAAAATTCATTGACCTGTATGTGTATAAGCTGTACATTTTTATGTATGTATGTTATACTTCAGTTTTTAAAGTTTATACAAAATCAGACAAAACAAAAGTGTTAATAAAGCCAAGCAAATATTCACTGGTATAAATAAGCTATAGACCTGTCATGTTACATTTCCCATGATATTTAGGGAAGGATGAAAAAATTGGATATGCAGTCCATTTGCAAGTATCTTCTACCAATTTAAGGGCTTCTGTTTAAAAAAGAAAAAAATCTAAATGTTTCAAAAATAAAAAAGGAAAGCTCTGATAGCCTGGTCATCAGAAAGGACAAAGCTAAAGGATTTTCACAGCAATTGATTCCATATACCCTTGAACAAACCTGCATTTCAAAAAATCAGAGAAAACTTCCTTACTAAGCTACATCCCTCCCCAAGTAGAATAGCTCAGCAGATACTCTGCTCAACAAAGCAGAACTACATGCAAATTACTGAGTTTCTCTTCCAGGTGTTTAAATGAAGAATGAAGTTTCTGGAGCTGACAAACCTACTTCTCTGGTATTGGAGGGAAGGGAGCTCATAAAGAGTAGTTTTGTTTTCTTAAGACTAAGAAGACATGCAGAGAAAAGCCTAATGGATACTCTGCTATTTGGATTCCATTATTGGTTGGCTTCTATCCCCAATCTTCTCTCTGCCAAGATGTTGCCTGCTAACTGCATCACTGGTCAGTGGGCAGCTTCATGTTCTATCAGAAAACAAGATAGTGCAAAATTTAAATGTTTTTCTCCAAAATAAATTAGGAAGTTGAATACTTAGCCTTAACTGAGCTGAGGGATATAGGATGGTGAAACAAGAGTAGACTACAGAGATAAAAAGAAGGTTCCGAGGGAAAAAAATGATTGAAAAAATGCAAGATTTTACAATCAAAACATTGTTAAGCAGCAGAGAGAGATCTTCACTGCTTTTCTATACTTATTTCCCATTTTCTAGTTCATGTTAGTAGGACAAATTCAATAAAGGAGAAGATAAAAGAATTCTTCAAATTCAAATAGAAAACGAAGAAACCATATAATGATTGTATCAAGATATACCCAAAGTATGTACTCTGGGCCATTAATGCATACCTTAAGTAGTTGTAATACACCACAGTGAATATTAATACCTCCAAAGAAACCTCCTAGGAAAGCAATATTACTTAATTCTAATGCAGACTACTGTGTCAGTTAAGAAAATGTATATGCAAAGTTCAGAAACACACTGTATTCATTTCATTTTCTATCCATCTGAAACAAATACAATACTATGTATTCATCTATTATTTGCCTTGAATTTATACCTAAAAAATAAATTCTATCTGGAGTCATGTGTCATGATTAAAGGAAAAAGAATAAGCAGAAAAACATAAAAATAATGAGCTACTTCAATAAGATCTAGTTGCTGTACTTCATGCTTTCCTTCCATTTGTGTGTATACTTCATCACTTAATCTAACAAAATTCAAATATCCATAAATCAGAAAACTTTTCCCGTATATATTAATTAACACCTATGGGAGTTAAGTTGGATTTTACCATCTAGTCAAGGATCAATAAATATCATTATCCTTACAATTCCTTATTTAAGTTTCTGTGACTCACTTGTCAGAAATAAATCACCATTCTCCAAATATTCTGGTACATCTAAGAAAGCAAATAGCATCATTTAGTATAAATGGGATCCAAACTCAGGGATGTTGATGCAACTTCCTAGTTAATAATCCCTTACATTCATGGAGTGGCTTATCCTGTTTAACATGTTTCCAATCATTCTTTCACAAAGAATCTCATGAGGAGATACAAAAAGTGTTATCATTTTTTTAAATTAATAAAAAGTGGTAGTGGTAATTGCTTTTAAGAAAGCCAACATTTATTAAATAGCTATAATGCTTCCTACATGAAAGCACTCTCTATTCTTTCTCATTTAATGGCCCAGCTATGAATAAGATCCAGGATTGGCTCCTGTCTTATCACTCTTTCTACCCAACACTATTTTTTTGTTATTGTCAGTAGCTTCATTATCTCTCACAAAGTCTGTCTAAGGACTTTCCTAAAACTCTACGGTTCTGTAGTAGCCCAAAAGAAAATACACATTTCAGGCATACCTTCCTGACAAATAACTGTCACACCTAATACAACTCAGATTAGAAACTTATTTCTTAATTGAGTTTCAGAATAAAACTGATAAGATAACCTCAGGCCAAAATTATAACACTAAATTAAAGTGTGATTCATAAGGTCATTTAGTTTGCCCCAAAATATAAGTGAATGATACATGAAGAAAGAGTAAAATTAATAAGTATCATCTTCACTATTTTAATCTACCTTTGATAAAATAACAACTCTAAACATAGCATCTTAGTAGTGATAGTTTAATGGTAGCTTTTCCCAGAGCAAAAAACTTTTTGGCTTTTAAGTTTAATTCAACAGGCTTGAAAAACCTGCTACAAGGTGTGACTTTAAAGCTAAGGGTGAAATGAGGCAAACGCTGAGCAACTCCAAGGCAGGAAGACTGTCTCATAATGAAAATTGCATGAACTTTGGGGTTACAATTCCAACACAAAAACACTCCAATAGCAGGAGCTTTTGATTGTAATAATTAACCTTACTTCAGCTACAAAATGGGAATAATAATTCCTACCTCACAGGGTATTAATGAGGTTACCTAATTTAATGTGAAACATTTTTCCAGCATTTTCTTACTTGACCTCTCTCTATACAGCAAACTATTGGCCATATTCCCTCCTTAAATATTTCTCCCCTGTCTTCTTAAATGACAATAGTGAATTTAAATTGACGGGTAGTGACCTCTCTACTGAGCTCCAGGAGCATAACTCAATTTGGATCTCAAAATAAACATGCCCAAAATTGAACCCATTGCTTTTCTTACACACACTCCCAAATATGTTTCTCCTCCAACATTCTCCGACTGCAGGGCCCCAATATCCAGCTGACTAACAATAAGCTTAAGGAATATCCTTGACTCTTCTATTCCCTCATCCCAACCACTAGGTAAGATCTGTTATTCTCCTCATTAAATATTTCTCCAATAAGTACCCTTTGTTCTCGTCCTCATTCCTAGTAGTAGTCTAGTGGGAAAATGATTAGGGAGAAAACAGAGGAAGTGCTTGTGAATACACGGAGGACAGAACAAATTAGAGGAATATTAAAGACAACTTTTTGACTAATACAATATTTTGTCAGTAACACAATCAGAGGAGTCTCTCTAAACTTCAAATATGATCCTCACTCCCCAATTTAAAATTTTCAAGTGACTGTTAATTCACACACAATAACTCTCATATTGTTTATTACAGACAAGCATGATCTGACTCCAGCTTCTCTCTCTAGCCTTACATTCTACCACTTCTCTCACAGGCACCATTTTCTCCAGCCACACAGAATCACATGAGGTTCTACAGGTGCCTTTGCATGAGCTATGTCCTTGCCTCCCCTCATATCTCCTGCTATATGTCCATTTATCCTTCAAGACAATTTGGATTCTCATGTTCTGTCATCCATGGACACACTCATGTGTTCCAATAGTACTTACACAGCACTAATCTAGGACTTATTAAACCATTACCATTTGCTATATTTATTCATTGATACATCTGTGTCTCTCACTGAATTAAGAGTTCCTATCGGGGCCAAAATGATGTCTTAATTCTTTCATTCCCTGGGCCTTGTATAGGAGCTGGCACAGAATGACCAATGAATTAATAATACCTATCACCACTTTAAAGACATCAGAAAACTTTGAGGGTTACTACCTTAAGATAATTTACTTTTCCATGAGATAAAATTTTGAATTTTGGAAAAGGAAATCACAACTGCAAAAAGCTAAGGTATACTCATTCTAGAATGGAAATGTTCTTCTTTAATTGTTTTCCCAATTAGGCTAACTAGATTTGCCTATGAACTATTCTTCCAACTGTTCTGGCCTAGCTGTTGATGACAGTTTTTAGCACTTACATGTAAGTGTGTCATTCAGTGCTTATTGCTGTGTATCTCAGGTTGTTCTGAAAAATATCTGATTTCTAACTACATTCCCCAGCAGGAAGCAAGACCTTGAGCAAATGCATGTAAGATGTCCCATATTTGTCATGCTTTTCAGAAAGTTAAGTTAGTGCTCCCTACCTTAACCAACAATCAGATCCATCTGATTGAGGAAAACAGAAATAAGTTAGGTTAATAATCTTGTTAAGTTTTGAGTATTCTTAGATACTGATTTCAAGAAGTATTTATACAGTGGAACTGAACTAAGAGCTAGAAGGAAATACAAATACAAAGTAAAAATAAGCACCCACTCTGAAGTCCTCTGCTCTCCGGAAATTGTTAAATAATAATATGCTAAAATAAAATGGTGGAATAGATTAGAATTACTATAGGAAGTGTAAGGAAAAGCATGCATAGGTTAAGAACTGCTTCATAGAGAGGAAGGTGAGCATTTCAAAATGCACCAGGTAAAAGAGAGCCAAAAAAATTGACGTAAAAGTCAGTTGGCTCTCTAATATGCTTCTCAAACATAGCATATCAAAACCTGAGCTCCTGATAATACCCCTCAAACCACGACTACCAGTCTTCACCAGTTCAATAGCAGTTCTTCCAGTTGTCCAAACCAAAAACCTTGTTGTCAGCCTTTACTTCTCTTTCTCTCAAATCTCAACTCTAGTCTGTCAGCAAATTCCATCACCTTTACCCTCATTTATCTAGAATTTGGCATCTTATCACCTAGCAAGTCATCATGTCACTGCTTTGCTCAAACCATCCTATATATCTTTCTGACCTCATCCTTACTACTCTCCTTGTTCGCTGTGATCCAGCAACATGGACCTCCTTGCTGGTTCTCTAAAAATCTAGGCATATCCCATCCCTACCCTAGGCCATCCCATTGCTGGAACACTCTTCTGGATCCATGACTGGCTCACTCTCTCACTTCTTTTGAGTCTTTACTCAAAAATCAACCTCCTCTAGCCACTCTATCTAAAAATTCATCCAACAATTTCACTCTCAACATGCCATACTTCTTTCCCTGCTTTATTTTCTTCTTACTACTATTTATCACTAATATACTTTATATTATAGTTATTTACCATGTTTGTTTTCTGTCTTCTTCAGTGGAATGTAAGCTCCATGAGGGCACATGAAAGGTATTTGACAAATGTTTATTAATGAATGAATGAACATCAACTCAAATTAAAAATTTACAATTAATTTGAAACATCTCACACATATAAAAATTATCCTATCACATATGGGAATAAAATACCAGAAATTGTCTAGTTATATCTGAAAAGACAGATAAAGGGCACAGAAATAGATAGCACAAAACTTATTGCTCCCTTTTATCTCTCATTCCAGAGACAGATCTCAGAACATGTTTACCTGAATATCTCACAATTACTTGTGAGTCTTACTTATGTCATATTTCATACTTACCAGAATGCATAGAAAAAGCTTCTGAACTCAAAACATAATGGCTGTGGCTGTAGTTGAAAGGTCAATTGTATATGCCTGCCTATTAGAAGGTGAGTTGTATTTAAAATACAGATCCCTAATTAACAAAGATTTTTCCTTACTCAAGAACTAGATACTGAGAATGTATCTTCTATATGCAGAGTACTTGCTGTTTAGTTTTTGCCAATTTAAATACTCATGTCTCTAGGAATGGCTGCAATCCACCCTGGTACATGAAATAAATTAGCATTCTTGCACTCTAGAGAAAACTATGTGTTTAGCACCAAATGGAAACAGCAGATGACTAAATACTCTTTTTTAGCCTTGTTTCCATCATAAATACAACAGACGCAAGATGCTGGAATGTGGACAACCCCCAGAAGGTTGGTGTTTTCCTCTAATGCAGAAATAAGCCATTCGAAAATGCATTCTATACAGCACACCAGAGTCAGTGAGAACCCCTTCGTTTATTTATTGTCATCAAGATGACTTTATGACTAACTATATCACAAATACCTCTATAGCCCAAATGAAACATAAGGCTACCTTTGATGTTAAACATCACTAAATATCTTATAAATATATAGCAATGGTCATTCAAGTCTAAGATAAAGGATTGCCACATAAATGATTTAGAAAAACTATAGTTCACACTAAATACTGAGCATTACCCAAACTCATGAGACACTTATAGCCATGAGGTATGATCTCTAAACAATAATTTAATAGAGGAGGACCATTTCTACATTAAGTATGAAAAAAATTACCTTACTAGGAAGACCCAGTTTCATCATATCACCTCTTTTAAAAGCATAATGGGGCTTCCCTGGTGGAGCAGTGGTTAAGAATCTGCCTGCCAATGCAGGGGACACGGGTTCGAGCCCTGGTCTGGGAAGATCCCACATGCCATGGAGCAACTAAGCCCGTGAGCCACAACTACTGAGCCTGCGTGTCTGGAGCCTGTGCTCTGCAACGGGAGAGGCCGAGACAGTGAGAGGCCCGCGCACCGCGATGAAGAGTGGCCCCCACTCGCCGCAACTGGAGAAAGCCCTTGCACAGAAACGAAGACCCAACACAGCCATAAATTAATTAATTAATTAATTAATTAATTAATTAAAACAAAACAAAACAAAAAAGCATAATGCACAAGAAAAATGACAGTATATCACCCTTGGTCTAATTGTCCAGCTATGTTCCTCAAGGTTCTCTAGCTCTTACTACCCAAATGTGAGATGAACTTTCATTCCCATTTTTATTCACTGTTGGATAGGTAAGGAATAAATACTCAGAGACATTCAATTTCAGTCAAAAAAAGACAAAAATATTCTTCAACCTGATAAAGGGGATCTATGAAAAACCCACAGTTAAGAACATACTTAATGGTGAAAGTCTAAATGCTTTCTCCCTGTGATCAGGAATAAGACAAGAATATCCTCTTTCACTTCTATTCAGTATCTAGTCAAATAATTTAAGAAAGGAAAATAAGTGAAAGGTATCTAAACTGGAAAAGAAGTAAAACTATCTATTTGGGTATAACATGATCTGGTATACAGAAAATCCTAAGGGGAAGTAAAACTATCTATTTGAGTATAACATGATCTGGTATACAGAAAATCCTAAGGAATTCACTAAAAAAAAAAAATTAGAGCTAATATATGAGATAAGCAAGGTTGCAGGATGCAATGTTAATGTGCAAAAATGAATTGTATACCTATACACTTGCAATGAACAATATAAAAATAAAATTAAGGAAACAATATTATATACAAGAGAATCAAAACCAAAATATTTAGTAATGAATCTAACAAAATAAGTGCAAGACTTCTACACTGAAAATTACAAAACATCATTAAAAGACTTAAATAAATGGAAAGACTTTCCATGTCATGGGCTGGAAGACTTAATATTATTATGATGGCAATATTCCCCCAAATTAAACTATAAATTCAGTACAACTCCTATCAAAATGCCAGCTGTATTTTTTGCAGACATTGACAAGATGAACCTAAAATTCATATGAAAATGCAAGGAACACAAAATAACCAAGACAATCTTTAAAAAGAACAAAACTGGAGGACTCACACTTTCCAACTTCAAAACTTACTAAAAAGCTACAAGAAAGTGTGTTACTGGCATAAGAATAGACATATAGATCAATAGAATAGAATTGAGAGTTCAAAATTAAACCCTTAAATTTATAGTCAATTAATTTTCAACAAACGTGTCTAGACAACTCAATGCAGAAAGAATAAGTAGTCGTTTCAATAAACAGTGCTGAGACAACTGTATATTTACATGCAAAAGAAGGGAGCTGAACCCCTGCCTCATACCATACATAAAAATTAACTCAACATGGATCATGCACCTTAATGTAACAGCTAAAGCCATAAACTCCATTCATGAAGAGTCTGTGCACACTCACTTGTTCCTGAAGCAGAGCTGAGGGGGCAGATTTCCTACACCGCTCTGGTGTGCACCTCAGCCTGAGCTAGTGAGTGCTCCAGCCCTGCTTGGGAGCTTAGCTGTGAGACACAGATGTGGCTCAGACCTGGAGCAGCATCTGAGAAGGGTGGGGACAGCCATTACTAACGCTTACACAGGCAACTCATCAGAAAAAGCCCCATTTCTGTCTACAGCCAGACCGCCACAGCCTGTGCCCCAATGCATGCCAACTGCCCACACAGGCCCAACTTGCCCTGTGGCATAGCTCCCCACTAGGGCAAAAGTGGCAGAGACAGAAGGAAGAGCCCAGCTATGAGAGACAAAGGTGGCTTAGACTCAAAGCAACATCTGAGTAGGGCAAGGGCAGCCATTACTGGTGCTTATACAGGCAGCACATCAGAAGCAGTACAGATCTCTGACCCAGGCCTGACCACCACAGCCCACACCTGAACATGCACTGAGTGCCCACACCAGCCCCTCTTGTTCCAGCACTGTTCCTTTCTGGGGTGAGGGTGCCAATGCTGGGAGGGGGAGGGGCACAAACTTAAAGGGAATGGAGCCAGCTTGGACCTAACCCTCAGGGCTTCTGCTCCAGCAACTTGAGACCTGACCTTGCTCGCAATAGGGCAGTGACAGCCATCAAGCAGAGGGGAAGACCCAACTCACACCTGGGTCCAGCCCTAGCGCCTCCATCTCCTATCCCACCTCCTACCAAGATGACAACTACCAGCACACCCTGAGGAAAGATGTGACTTGTGTTCACATCAAATCCAGCTCTCTCTCCCACCAAAGCCACTGGGCACACACATACTGTATAAGGACACTCCCACATAAGGACACATTCAGGACTGCAATGCATAACTGTTTCACCTAATTTCATAGAGACAAAGAAAGTTAAGCAAAATGAGAAGACAGAGAAATTGGTCTCATTGAAAGAGAAGAACAAAGCCTGGGGAAAAAAAAAAACCAACACTAATGAAACAGAAATAAACAATTTACCAGATAAAGAATTTAAAGCACCAGTAATAAGGATGCTAATGGAATTAGGGAAAAGAATAGATGAACACAGTGAGAATATTAACAAGGAACTAGAAAATATTAAAAAGAACCAGTCAGTTATTGTATTGAACAATACGATAACAGCAATGAACTATACACTAGAAGGAATTAGCAGCAAACTAGGTGATACAGAAAAATGCAAAAGTGATCTGGAAGACAGAATAATGGAAACTGCCTGATCAGAACAGCAAAATGAGAGCAGTTTAAGAGATCTGTGGGACAACATTAAGTGTACCAACATTCGCATTATAGGGGTCCAGAAGGAGAAGAGAGAGAAAAAGGGTTGAAATTGTATTTGATGAAATTGTGACTGAAAACTTCTTAAAACTGAAGAAGGAAACAGATATCCAAGTACTGGAAACACAGAGGATATCAAACAAGATGAACCCAAACAGACCAAAACCAAGACATATCAAAATTAAAGCAGCAAAAGTTAAAGATAATGAAAGAATTCTAAAGGCAGAAGAGAAAAACAAAGAATCATATACAAGGGAACCTCCATAAGGCTATCAGTTGATTTCTCTGCAGAAACTTTGCAGGTGAGAAGGAAGTGGCATGATATATTCAAAGTGCTGAAAGGGAAAAACCTGCTACCTAGTATACTCTACCCAGCAAGATTAACATATACAATCAAAGGGAAAATAAAGAACTTCTCAGACAAGCAAAAACTAAGAGTTCATCAATACTAAACCTGTTAAAGGGTCTTCTCTAAGTGGAAAAGACAGAAGTAGGAATCTATATTATCTAAGTATAAAATAAAAGAAGTAGAAACTATAGGAAAGAAAAAATCCCACTAGTAAAGGCAAATAGACAGTAAAGGCTGATGACCAAGCACTTAAATAAGCTAGTATAAAGATTAAAAGACAAAAAATATAAAATCAATTATCTCTACAATGATCAATATGATAACATGAAGATGTAAAATATGACATCAAAAATACAAAATGTGGGAAAGAGGAGTAAAAACATGTAGATCTTTTAGGATGCATTTGAACTTAAAGGACTACTTACTTAAAGCAAGTAGATATAATTACAGGTCTACATATATGAACCCCATGATAACCACACATCAAAAGCCTACAATATATATACAAAAACTACAGAGAAAGGAACATAAGCATACCACTAAAGAAAATCATCAAACTATAAAGAAACGAAAAGTAGAAAAGAACACAGAAGAATTACAAAACAACCAGAAAACAAGTAATAAAATGGCAATAAGAACATACTAATCAATAATTACTTTCAATGTCAATAGACTAAATGCTCCAATCAAAAGACATAGGGTAGATGACTGGATAAAACAACAAGAACTTTCAATATGCTGCCTACAAGAGACTCCCTTCAGGGTGAAAGGCACATACAGGATGAAATTAAGGGGATGGAAAAAGATATTTCATGCAAATGGAAACAACAAGAAAGCGAGGGTAGCCACTACTACCATCACATCAGATGATATAGACTTTAAAACAAACTCTGTAACAAAAGACAAAGAAGGACATTACGTAATGATAAAGGGATAAATACAAGAAGAGGATATCAAACCCCTTAACATATATGCACCTAATACAGAACACCTAAATATATAAAACAAATATTAACAGACATAAAGGAGAAACTGACAGTAATACAATAATAGTAGGGGACTTGAACACCCCACTTACATCAATGGACAGATCATCCAGACAGAAAATCATAAGGCAACAACGATCTTAAATGACACATAAATGACAAAGTAGACCAGTTGGACTTAATAGATACCTACAGGACATTCCATCCAAAAACAGCAGAATACACATTCTTTTCAAGTGCACATGGAATGTTCTCAAGGACAGATCCTGTACTAGGCCACAAAACAAGTCTCAACAAATTTAATAGAAATTTTATCAAGCATTTTTTCTGACCACACAGTATGAAACTAGAAATCAATTACAGAAAGAAAATGGAAAATGCACAAATACATGGAGACTAAACAACATGCTACTAAAAAACCAATGGGTCATTGAAGAAATCAGAAAATACCTGAGACAAATGAAAATGGAAACACAACTTTTCAAAATCTTAGAAGCAAAACCAGTTCTAAGAGGGAAATTTATAGTGATACACACCTACCCACCAAAACAAGAAAAAAACTCAAATAAACAACCTAATCTACTACCTAAATGAATGAGTAAAAGAAGAACAGGCAAAGCCCAGAGTCAGCAGAAGGAAGGAAAAAATAAAGATCAGAGAGGAAATGAATAAAATAGAGATAAAAAAAAATTGAAAAGATCGATGAAACCAAGAGCTGGACTTTTGAAAAGATAAACAAAATTGATAAACCTCTAGCCAGGCTCATCAAGGAGAAAAGAAAGACCTAAATAAGCAAAGTAAGAAACGAAAGACAAGAAATAACAACAGATACCACAGAGATACAAAGAATCATAAGGGAATACTATGAATAATTATATGCCAACAAATTGGATAACATAGAAGAAATGGACTCATTTCCAGAAACATACAACCTTCCAAGCCTGAATTAGGAAGAAATAGACAATCTGAACAGACTGATCACTAGTAATGCAATTGAAGTTGCAATTTTAAAAAACTCCCAGCAAACACAAGTCTAGGACCAGATGGCTTCACAGGGGAATTCTACCAAACATATAAAGAAGATCTAATACCTATCCTTCTCAAACTTTGCCAAATAACTGAAGAAGACAGACACTCCCAAATTCATTATATGAGGCCACTATTATCCTTATACCAAAACCAGATAAAAACACTACAAAAAAAGAAAATAGCATGCCAGTATATTTGATGAATATAGATGCAAAAATCCTCAACAAATATTAGCAAACCAAATTCGACAATAAATAAAAAGGATCATACACCATGATCAACTGTGATTTATTCCAGGGATGCAAGGATGGTTCAAAATTCATAAATCAATCAATGTGATAAACCACAATAAAAAAGGAAGGATAAAAATCACATGATCATCTCAACAGATGCAGAAATAGCACTTGAAAAAATTCAACATCTATTCATGATAAAAATTCTCATCAAATTTGGTATAGAGGGAACATATCTCAACACAATAAAGGTCATTTATGACAAACCCACAGCTAACATCATACTCAACGGGGTAAAGCTGAAACCCTTTCCTCTAAAACTGGGAACAAGACAAGGATGCCCATACTTGCCACTTGTATTCAATATAGTATTGGAAGTCCTAGCCACAGCAATCAGACAAGAAAAAGAAATAAAAGAAACCCAAATTGGAAACAAAGAAGTAAAACTATCACTGTTTGGAGATGGCATGATACTATACATAGAAAATCCTAAAGATGCCACCAAAAAACTACTAGAGCCCATTGATGACTTTGGTAAAGTTGCAAGATACAAAACTAATATACAGAAATCTGTTGCATTTCTATACAATAACAACAAACTATCAAACAGAGAAATTAAGGAAGCAATTCTATTTATAATTTCATCAAAAAGAATAATATACCTAGGAATAAATATAACTAAGGAGGTAAAAGACCTGTACTTGGAAATCTATAAGACATTGATAAAAGAAATTGAAGATGACACAAACAGATGGAAAGATATACTGTGTTCATGGATTGGAAGAATTTATATTGTTAAAATGACCATACTACCCACAGCAATCTACAAGTTCAATGCAATTCCTATCAAAATACCAAAGGCATTATTCACAGAACTAGAACAAATAATTTTTAAATTTGTATGGAAACAAAAAAAGACCTCAAATTTCCAAAGCAATCTTGAGAAAAAAGAACAAAGCTGAAAGTATCATGCTCCCTGAATTCAGACTATACTACATATCTACAGTAATCAAAACAACATGGTACTGGCACAAAAACAGACACATAGATCAATGGAACAGAATAGACAGCCCAGAAATAAACCCAGGCACCTATGGTCAATTAATCTACAACAAAGGAGACAAGAATATACAATGGAGAAAAGATAGTCTCTTCAGTAAGTGGTGCTGGGAAAACTGGAAAGCTACATGTAAAAGAAGGAGATTACAACACTTCCTCACACCATATACAAAAATAAACTCAAAATGGATTAAAGACCTAAACGTAAGACCACCTAGAAGAGGTAAAAATCCTAAAAGAGAAACATGGGCACAACACACTTTGACATAAATCACAGCAATATTTTTTTAGATGTGTCTCCTAGGGTAAAAGAAATAAGAGCAAAAATTTGTAAATGGTACCTAATTAAACTTAAAAGCTTTTGCACAGCAAAGGAAACCACTGACAAAATGAAAGGACAGCCTACTGAAAGGGAGAAAAGATTTGCAAATGATATGACTGATAAGGGGTTAATAGGCAAAATATATAAACAGCTCATACATTTCAACTTAAAAAAAAAAAAGTTAAAAAATGGCTAGAAGACCTGCATGGACATTTTTCCAAAGACATACAGATGGCCAAGAGGCACATGAAAAGATGCTCAACATCATAGAAATGCAAACCAAAACCACAATGCAATATCACCTCACACCTTTTGAAAAGCTATCATCAAAAAGACCACAAATAGCAAATGTTGGCGAGGATGGGGAGAAAAGTGTACAAGGGAAAACCCTTGTACACTTGTGGAGAATGTAAATTGGTACAGCCACTATGGAAAACAGTATGGAGAGTCCTCAAAAAACTAAAAGTAGAACTGTGATATGATCTAGCAATTCCACTCCTGGGTTTATATCCAAAGAAAAAGGAAACACTAATTCGAAAAGAAACATGCACCCCAATATTCATAGCAGCACTATTTATAATAGCCAAGGTATGGAAGCAATCTAAGTGTCCATCAATAGATGAATGGATAAAAAGATGTGCTATTTATATATACAATGGAATATTACTCAGCTATTAAAAAAATGAAAGACTGCCAGGTGCAACAATGTGGATGGATCTAGAGAGTATTGTGCTTAGTGAAATAAGTCAGATAAATACTCTATGTTATCACTTACATGGGGAATCTAAAAAATAAAACAAATTAATGTATATAACAAACTGAAACAGACCTACAGATATAGAGAACAAACTAGTGGTTACCAGCGGAGAGAGGGATGAGGGGAGTTGCATACAGGGGCATATTATTAAAAGATATGAACTACTATGTATTAAATAAATAAGAAAGAATGATATATTATGCAGCACAGAGAAATATTGCCTTATTTTATAATAACTTTAAATGAAGTATAATCTATAAAAATATTGAATCATTATGTGTACACCTGAAACTAATATAATACTGTAAATCAACTATACTTCAGTAAAAAATTTAAAAGACAATCCAATTAAAAAGTGGGCAAAGGATCTGAATAGACCTTTCATTATGCATTTCTTTAAAGAAGAGAAACAGATGGCCAATAAGAAGAAAGATGTTCCACATTAGGGAAATGCAAATAAAGCCACAATGAGATACCACTTCACAGCCACTAGGATGGCTACAGTCAAAAAGACAGATAATAACAAGTGTTGACAAGGATGTGGAGAAAACAGAACTTTCACACATTTCTAATAGGATTGTAAAATGGTGCAGCCGCTTTCGAAAACAACCTGGCAGTTCCTCAAAATGTTAGTCATAGAGTTACCACATGACCCAGCAATTCCTCTCCTCAGTACATACTCAAGAAAATGAAAAATATGTCTACACAAATACTTATACACAAATGCTTATAGCAGCATTATTCATAATAGCCAAAAAAGTAGAAATAACGCCAATGTCCATCAATTGATTAATGGACAAACAAAATAATGTATACCTACACAATGAAATATTATTTGTCAATTGAAAGAAACAAAGTACTGGTACATGCTGCAACACTGATGAATCTTGAAAAGTTTATGCTGAGTCAAAGAAGCCAGTCACAAAAGACCACATTGTATGATTTCATTTATATGAGATGTCCAGAA
Organism: Balaenoptera musculus; assembly: GCF_009873245.2. Taxonomy (NCBI): domain Eukaryota; kingdom Metazoa; phylum Chordata; class Mammalia; order Artiodactyla; family Balaenopteridae; genus Balaenoptera; species Balaenoptera musculus. The sequence continues at coordinate 66,564,719 of NC_045800.1, read as the reverse complement.
TAGGCAAATCTATAGAGACATAAAGCAGATTAGTGGTAGCCTAGGGCAGGGCATGAAGGGAGTTACTGCTAACGGGTATAGGGTTCTTTCTGGGGAGTGATAAAAGTGTTCTAAATTACATTTGTTGATCATTGCACAACTCTGTACATATACTAAAAATTATAGAATTTTACACTTTAAATGGGTAAATGTTATGGTACATGAATTATATCTTAATAAAGTAGTTAAAAATAAAGACAGAGATATAAACATAAATATGTCATCAGAAAGAAGAGTGAAGGGGTAGCTTGTCATAATCAGTGGGGCTCAGACTTAAAGTATGCTAATACTTTGGAAACTCAGGCAATGAGGAAAAGAAGAAGCCAAGAGCAGGGAGATGGGGTTTGGAAAACTGCTGGTTTAAAGCATCTAAATAGGCCATGCCATATTTATCAACAGAAAATAATCTCAGTACAAATTACAAATAGAGTCTCTTCTAGAATATGCAATCATACAGTCCCAACAGTAAGAAATTCCAAATTTGGGGCTGGGGGCCAATGTTTATTTAAACATAGATGGAGTGGTGTTCAGCATCAGGAAGTTGATCCATTTTCCCCAAGATTCTCACCAGAAAAGAATTTGAGGAACAGAATTAAGCCCCAAGGAGAAAGGATGGTAGTTATTATGTGGGAAATTAGAAGCTCACCTATTGTCCAGAGTTTGAAGGAGGCAGTGTTTCTAAGACCAGATAAACAGGAAGAGACAAGGAAAATGTGGAGAGAAAGTAGAGCTATAAGTGACTAATCTATAGTCTAAACAGTCTGAATACCTAAGATTTGAAGAAGGAGTGAGAATGAAATTAATACACATTCTTCTCCCCTTCCCTCCCCTACCCGCCCCTCTCGTCTCCCCACCCCCCTCATTCTCACTCTCTTATGACTAAGTAAAGTCCTGGGAAAGGACCTGTAAACATCTGCAATGGAGGCCATCAAGAGACTTGACTCTTAGGAGTAGAGAATACAGAGTCATAGAAGGTAACAGGGAATGCCAGTACCATAGGAGATCATAGCTATCCCTTGCAGTGTTCTCTCTAACAGAACAATACTACGGGAAATCACAAAAGAAAAACAATGATGGATGATGACTATGATGATGACGATGGTGATGGGGATGGAGACAAACCTTGACTGGCAGAACAAAACAAGAAAGAATCCTGGTTCTATGCCCGAGTCAACCAGGAGGGATGGAAGGTGATGCATTATGAGGGCCACTGACACATCCATAGTTCATTCCTTATTGGCAAATCAGACTCAGAATCTAGTATGCCAGGACTGAACCATGGGAGACATGTATTGAGTGACTACTATATAGATGGCAGGGTTTCAGGTGCTTTTTCTTCCTTCGATGCTTTGTGTATAGATAGAGGATTTCTTTATTTAAGCAGAAATACTGTTTTCTTTCTTACCAATTTATTTTCGATTTTATTCTCTAAATCATTACAAGCTCTTGTGAGGTCCTTTTCAGGATTTACCATCTTGTTACCTTTGGTATGCAGAATACTAGCAGAAAAAAAAAAAAATCTGAAGTGGAGTTCATAAAGAATATGTCCTAAACTAGCCCTCAAGATTAAGTTTAGGTCTACTGAATACATGATGACTTGCAAATTAATGAAAAGTACTAATAAGTTGTAGGGTCTAAAAAGAGCTACTTAGATAGGAAAGAGGAAGGAACAAGAGAGAGAGATGAATAAAAACTAAAGTATGTGAACGTCTGCTATATAGATGGCAATCTTCCAGTTGCTTTCCCATCCCTGTGAAGTAAGAGTCCTATAGCCATTCTTATAGATAATAAGAACAGAAGCACAGAAAGGTTATAACTCACCCAAGGTCATAGGACTACCACTATTGTTGGCACAGGAATCTAGATCTTTCTGATCTAAATCCATGCTTTAAGCACAATGCAATGCTACATTTATTAACACTTCTCTCAAACTCATTTTTCTAATATATCAAATGAGATGTCCAAATTTTGAGGTGTCACTCTAAAATAACAAATTTTTGTGTGTTTATTCCTATGGTACAAAATTACATTAATTTCTGAAGCCTGTTACAACTCTGAAATTCTCTAATTATGTCTTAAATAGTATTCAGAGGGAAAATTACACAGCCTAAAATCCCAGCAATGCTAAGACAATGTTTCTTCCATGTATTATGTTAATACACAGGTTAATTGACTGTATGTACAGCGATTACTAAGTGTCAGCACTGCTATACTCACCCAATAAGTATATTAAATGTTTTAATTCTAATAACCCTAAGAACATAGTATTATCCCCATTTTACAAATAATGTTAACTTGTCCAAAGAAAAAACTGGTAAGTGGTAGAGGTGAGATTTAAACCAAAATATCTGGCTCCAGAACCCAGGAGCTTAACCACTATGCTGTTAGACCTTCCAATAAGAACTGAAAACACCCAAGTAGAGGTTCACAGTGTTTAATTTTCTATGCATTTTCTTATTTGATCCCATTATATTGTGCTTATTAGATAAAGAAAAAAACAGCTTGTTCAATGTCATACAGTGATCAAGTAGCAGAAAACAAATCTAATTTTTGCAATACAGCATGAAATTTTTCCTAGTGAATTCTTACCACTGAAAACAAGCATGAGATATATATAATAATTTAAATATAATAGATATTATAAATATATCATAGATATTAATAGATATAATAGATGAGAGAACACAGAGAATAGCAGCAGCAAAGATTTCTCTCCTTTGAAATGTTGACACATTATTAAATTTCATTCTCTTCTCTATCACTGAACTGGGCTAGATTACAATAAAACATTTGAAGATTTGTGATTTAAGCCACTTAATTAAACCATTAGGAAAAACAGTATTTTCCACCACCTTTCTTGTGTTTTGCTCTCTTTCTTTAATTTGGCATAAATTAATTTTTTCTGACTGCACTGATTGTTCACTGAACTAGCAAACCTACTCTTGATACTAGAGAAGCAATGCCTTGTCATCTTGATTTTATAACAGAATTATGCTTCAGTCTGAATTGTTTACTTAATCACCTCATTGCCTTACCAAATGACTTCTTTTGATCCATTTTAACAGCTAAAAATATTAGGATATTAAATTTACTTTTATTATTAAATTAACAATAAATACAAACCATAAGAAAAATGTTGCTTTACATCTCTTTTTGGAGAAAGTAATGGGACTCACAAATTTCATCATTACTGGATTGTTTATCTGGATGAAGGATTACCTAATAAGGATGACAGTTCTTTGTTTAAAATCTTTTTAACCCTACATTCAGTTAAATGACATAAGATGAGATGCTCTAGCAATTTTCTTAGGATTAATTATTTGGGAATTTAACACTGCTTTGAAAAGTTTGAAAAGTTTTCAAGTGATGTTAGGTACTTAATTTCTTTCCCACCAGGTGGGGGAAATAGGACACAATATAAAATATTCAATCTAAGCTTTAATTAAGATTATTTAAGATAAAATAAGGGAGGTAATGGGGCAATACAGAGAGGAAAAAAGCAAAACTTCAATATCATAAACATTGAAAATACCTAAAGGTATGTTTTCTGAAAATCAGAACAAAACTTACATATTTAAGACTTAAGAGTTTAGTTAAATAAAAAATATTAAAATGTCAAAATACAAATTCTGTTTATTAGTATCTTCTTTTAAATTAAAAAAAGCATCCTTGTTAACATTTATGCTTACATAAGCATTTGCTTATATATGAGTCATATACTTTACCAGTTTACAGATATAAACATGTTTATAATTTTAGAATTCTGATAGCAGATAATCATTTTATAGCCATAAAATAATATAAAACAATAGCTATCTAAATAGTTTTTTGAATCAACATGGATGTTTATACAGCTGGGCTTTTTAAGACCAGTGTGTGCATGATAACTGCATAGCGATAGTTCTGAGCATGTTGTTTTAGAAACAAGCAGACTCTGGGGAGTTAAAGATGGAGTTTGTGCTTTTTTAACTAAAAATAAATCTAGAGAATAAAGTGTATAAAGGCTCCTAGAGTGCAATGCTGAAAGTACAAATTCCAGTTTAAACTAGAGAAGGCAAAAGCTAATGTTCTCATTGCCACATTAATTTTTTCACATTATACCTGGGCAGCATTCTTACTCTAATTATGTTTCTACATGAATGCCTTATTACATATAATGTGGGAAATATTACAGGGAGATAAAGTGTGTCTCTTGGCTTCTGTTTGTTTTATATTTATAACCTTAATGTTTTACTCAGTGAGGTTTTATATTTAATAAGGGCGCTCCAGTACATTTACTCAGTGAGGTTTTGTATTGAATAAGGACGCTCCAGTACGTTGTGGTACACCAAACACAAGTATGAAGTTCTTTCAAATAGTGGGTGGACTAGTGTTTCATGCCTGGTTTTTTTTTCATAATTATGTCACTTAATCATTCATTCAGTCCTCTATTTTTTATGCATGTTTTTTTTGCCTTGTTTTGTCTTATTTTGATTAAACTCTTTGGGCAAGGAAAACTGAATTTGTTCTTTAGTTAAAAGCAATAATGAACAAATAATATTACAGAGAATATAAAATAGAATATAGAATTGAGGTTTTATGTAGATTTCTGTAAATATATATGAAAGCATTTCTGAAAAAGAGAACAAGAAGCGACTTTCAGGACTTGAAAAGTAATAACCATTACACTCTACTTACATCATCATCACAAAGTTTAACATAACTGACTCAAATGCCCAAGAATTCATGAAGTCATTAATTCCCTCAATATTTATTAGGGGCCCACTGTGTGTCAGACAATTCACCAAGTACCTGAGATACAGAGATTAACAAGAATATGCCCTTCTTTTGTTCCCTCTACAAAAGCAATCCCCATTCAAAAATCTGGGTTTCATTACTCATTTCAGCAATGATTATTTCTGAACATATTTTTCAGAATACCCAAATTTTCTTAAAGTAACCATACATAGTTTTCCAAAAGTGAATACTTAGCGATCTTTCACAGCATTTTGTTTAGTCTGCAATTCTTTTTAGTCTTAAACAATATCTAGTTTATTATACCCCTTTCCATGAAAATTGAAGCCCCAGTTGTTGAATGGATCTTAAAAATCAGTCACTGTCTCAATAAAAACATTTAATCATTCATCACATCAATATGTAACTTAAATACGCTCTCTTCTTAAGCCAAGTATTGTTTTTGGATTAGAGATTTTCAAATATTCTCTAAAGAATACTCTCCAGGCTGGGAAGTTCAAGATGGCAGCATAGGAAGAGCCTGAATTTACCTCTTACCATGGACAAAACAAATATAAAACTACATTTAGATAAATTCCCTCTGAAAAAAACCTGAGAACTATCTGAACACCTGTTCCACAACAAAGGATAAAGAGAACCACATCAAGACAGGTAGGAGATGCAGAGAAATTTTCTCTGCCCAACCCCAGTGTGACAACACATAGTAGGGAGGAATCTCACCAGATAGGCACTTCTCCCGGAGGAACAAGGGGTTGGCATTAACATTAGGTACCTTGGCCCCTGGGATCTAGAGCAGAGAAATGAGTTTCCAAAATATCTAGCTTAGAAAACCAATAGGGTCGATGTCCAAGGGTCCAAAAGTGCTATAGGAAACTTAGACTTTCTTCTTGAAGGGCTCACATGTGGCCTCACTTGCCTCAGGACCCAGCAAAATAAAAGAAGTTTGAAAAGTGCCAAGACTATATATGAAGGAGGGACATTTGCAAATCTAAAAGCATTGACTCTAGGAGTGGGGGACAGTGGAAATGCTCCCCAGAGACAAAGGTGCTGGCAGATGTCAAGGTTGTACTCCCTACCTAACCTGCACAGGTGGGCAAGTTCAAACATGGTGGGGAGTGATCACAGCACTATCCTGCCACACTGCTGAAGCCAGAGAGCTCTAGTAGTTCCCCACTCCCTGGCTGAGATGGATAGATGCAAATGGTCACAGCATTCTCTTGTTCCCTAGCTAAAGTCTGTGAGGGCAGGAGACTGTGACACTCCCACTCCCCACCCCCTAGCTGGGGCTAGCAAGTGCAAGTGGTCACAGTATTACTCCTCTCCCAGACTAAAGCCAACCCAACACTCCCCTGCCCCCTGACTGGGGCTGGTGAGCACAAGCAGTGGTATTCTTCCACTCCCTAGCCTAAAGTTGACACACACACAGACAAGTTACACTCTTGCTGCAATGCTGAAGCCCAGGATCACATACAGTCATTTTCCCTCTGCCTCTCTGAAGCAAGAGAGCAAGCCCTATGCCCTACAATCTCAGCTACCTAACTAAAGCCAATGGGCAAACACAGTCAATACAGGGGACATCCTTTGATTGCCTGGCCCTGGTGGCCAAGGGGGCTGACATTCTTGAGTTCCAAGGTACTGTAACAATTAGAAAGATAGTTCTTGGCAGGCCACCTCCCACCCCAGGATACTATACAGACAGCAGACTAAAACATAACCCCAATCTTCCTCTGAAAAAGGCCTATTTACTTAGCCTGGAGCCTCACCAAGAGGGGCAGGTTTTAGGTTTCCCACACATCTACAGGCTAAGGATGCATCCCCAGGGAACATAAACAGGGATATACCATCCTTGCACACACCATTGGCCTCACTACAGCTCAACAAGACTCCTCAGAAAGGAGCTTATACACTTGTCAGAAGCCCCAGTTTTTGCAACTGTCACCCAGGGGACATCTCTAGAACTCATGGTTCAAAGGCCAGCAGGGATTACAATCACAGTTCCACAGGACTATATATATCTGCATACTTTAAGAGCTCCTACATGAGGGACAGGCATCCAATCAGCCTGAAATTAGGTGCTAAATAAGATTCCTCCCCTTGAAATACTGACAGGTCTTGGCATACCCTTAAAAACAGGAGCATATAAAGAATAAACCAGGCAGTATAGACAACTACAAAGATCCAAGAAACAACCAAGAATAGGGCAGGGCTGAAGGAGTAGGATAATCACCTACACAAGACCACTTCTTCAAGACTAAGAGATGTAGCAGTTCTGCCTAATACACAGAAACAAACACAGAGAGCCAAACAAAATGAGGAAACAGAGAAATATGTTCCAAATGAAAGAACAAGACAAAACCTCAGAAAAAGACCTTATTAATACAGAGATAAGTAAATTATCTGATATGCAATTTAAAGAAATGGTCATAAACATGATCCTTAAACTTGGGTGAAGAATGGATGAACACAGTGAGAACCTCAACAAAGAGTTAGAAACTATAAGAAAAAAAAAATCAGAGGTGAAGAATACAATAACTGAAATGGAAAATGCACTAGAGGGAATCAACAGTAGATTATATGGTACAGAAGAACAGATGAACATCTGAGAGACAGAGTATTAAAATCATCCAAACTGAACACCAAAAAGAAAAAAATAAGGATGGTTTAAGGACCTCTGAGACAACATCAAGCATACTAACATTCACATTATAGGGGTCCCAGAAGGAGGAAAAAAGAGAAAGGGGCAGAAAACATATTTAAAGATATAATGGCTGAAAACTTCCCTAACCTGGGAATGGAAACATACATTCAGATCCAAAAGAAACACAGAGTCCCAAACAAGATGAACCCAGAGAGATCTACAGCAAGACACACTGCAATTAAAATGCCAAAAGTTAAAGATAAAAAGAAAAATTTTTTAAACAGCAAGAGAAAAACAACTAATTACATATAAAGGAAACGCCATAAGACTATCAGTGGATTTTTCAGCAGAAACTTTGCAGGCCAGAAGATAGTGGCATGGTACATTCAAAGTGCTGAAAGAAAAAACTTACAACCAAGAATATTCTATTCAGCAAGGTTATCATTCAGAATCAAAGGAGAGGTAGAGAGTTTCCCAGACAAGCAAAAGCTAAAAGAGTTCATTCCCACTAAACCAGCCTTACAAGAAATGGTAAAGGGACTTCTTTAAGCAGAGAAGAAAATTCCATAACTAGAAATAAGAAAATATATGAAAGAAAAAAATCTCACTGATAAAGGCAAATATATAGTAAAGGTACTGGATCAACCACTTACAAAGCAGTAGAAAGGTTAAAATAAAAAAGTAGTAATATCAACCATAACTACAATAAGTAGTTAAAGACTACACAAAATAAAAAGATGTAAAAAAACATTAAATGTTGGGGGGAGGAGTGAAAATATAGTGCTTTTAGAATATGTTTGAACTTAAGCAACTATCAACTTATAATAGACTGCTCTATATAGAGATTGTTACATATGAACCTCATGAAAACCATGAACCAAAAGCCTATAATACACACAAAATAAAGAGAAATGAATATAAACATAACACTTAAGAAAATCATCAAACCACAAGGAAAGAGAACAAGAGGAGAAGAAAGGGAAAGAAAAGAATTACAAAAACAACCAGAGAATAATTAACAAAATAGCAAAAAGTGCATACCCATCAATAATTACTTTAAATGTAAATAAACTAAATTCTCCAATCAAAAGGCACAGGATGGCTGAATGGATAAAAAACAAGACCCATCTATATATGCTGCCTACAAGAGACTCATCTCAGCTCTAGATATACATGGGCTAAAAGGGAAGAGATGGAAAAAGATATTCCCTGAAAATGAAAATGAAAAGAAAGCTGAGGTAGCAATAATTATATCAGACAAAATATACTTTAAAACAAGGACTGCAGCAAGACAAAGAAGGGTATTTTAAAACGATAAAGGGGTTAATCCAACAGGAGGATACACACAATATTTATGCACCCAACATGGCAACACCTAAATATATAAAACAAATATTAACAGATATAAAGGGAGAAATCGACAGTAATACAATAATAGTAGGAGATTTTAATACCTCATTTACATCACTGGATAAATTATCCAGACAGAAAATCAATACAGAAACACTGGCCTTAAACAACACATTAGATCAGATGAACTTAATAGATATAAACAAACAGTCTATCCAAAAATTGCAGAATACACATTCTTTTCAGGTGCACATGGAACATTCTCCAGGATAAATCACATGTTAGGCCATAAAAAAAAGTCTCAATAAATTTAAGAAGACTGAAATCATATCAAGCATCTTTTCTAACCACAACAGTATAAAATTAGAAATCAATTATAAAATAAAAGCTGAAAAAACCCCACAAATGTGGAGACTGAACAACACACTACTAAACAATGAGTCAATGAAGATATCAAAGAAGAAATTAAAAAGTACCTTGAAACAAATGATAATAAAAATGCAACTCTCCATAATCTATGGGATGCAGCAAAAGCATTTCTAAGAGAGAAGTTTATACCAATACAAGCTTACCTCAGGAAACAAGAAAAATCTCAAATAAACCATCTAACTTTACACAAAAAAGGAACTATAAAGAGAACAACAAAACCCAAAATTAATAGAAGGAAAGAAATAATAAAGATCAGAAGAGAGATAAATGAAATAAAGACTTAGAAGATAATGGGAAAGAGCAATAATACAAAGAGCTTGTTCTTTGAAAAGATAAACAAAATTGATAAAACTTTAGCTAGACTCATCAAAAAGAGAGAGAGAAGACAGAGAGAGAGAGAGAGAGTGAGATGGCCTAAATAAATAAAATCAGAAACAAAAGACAAGTTACAATCAACAACACAGAAATACAAAGGATTATAAGAGACTGCCACAAACAATTATATGCCAACTGGACAACCTAGAAGAAATGGATAAATTCCTAGAAACATACAATCTGCTAACACCAAATCATGAAGAAATAGAAAACCTAAATAGACCAATTACTAGTAATGAAACTGAATTGGTATTTTTAAAAATTCCCAACAAACAAAATCCAGGACCAGACAGATTCACTGGTGAGTTCTACCAAACCTTTAAAGGAGATTTAATACCTATAGTTTTCAAATTACTCCAAAAAATTTAAATAGAAGAGATATTTCCAAACTCATTTTATGAGGTCAGCATTATCCTGATACTAAAATCAGACAAAGACACCACAAAAAAAGAAAATTACAGGCCAATATCTCTGGTGATAATAGATGCAAAACTCCTCAACAAATATTAACTACCAAATAAAACAATACATTATAAGGATCATACACATCAAGTGGGATTTATTCCAGGGATGCAAGGATGGTCCACCAACCACAAATCAATCAATGTGATACACAACGTTAACAGAATGAAGAATAAAAACCATGTGATCATCTTAATAGATGTAGAAAAAGCATTTAACAAAATCAACACCCAATTATGATAAAAACTCTCAACAAAGTGAGTATAGAGGAAATATATCTCAACATAATAAAGGCCATATATGAAAAAGCTACAACTAACATCATACTCAAAAGTGAAAAGCTGAAAGCTTTTCCTCCAAGATCAGGAAAAAGACAAGGATGCCCACTCTCACCACTTATGTTCAACATAGTATTGGAAGTCCTATCCACAGCAATCAGACAAGAAAAAAAATTTAAAGGCATCCAAATTGAAAAGGAAAAAGTAAAACTGCCACTATTTGCAAATGACATGACACTATATAAAGAAAACCATAAAGACTCCACCAAAAAAAATTAGATCTAATAAATATATTCAGTAAAATTCAGGAAACCAAATTTATATATAGAAATCAGTTGTATTTCTATACAGTAATAATGAGCTATCAGAAAGAGAAATTAAAATAACAATCCCATTTAAAATTGCTTTGAACAGAATAAAATACTTAGGGATAAGTTTAACCAAGAAGGTGAAAAACTTGTACTCTGAAAACTGTCATACACTGATAAAAGAAATTGAAGACACAGAGGAGCTTCAAAATGGCGGAAGAGTAAGATGTGGAGATGACCCTCCTCCTCACAAGTACATCAGAAATACATCTACATGTGGAACAACTCCTACAGAACACCTACTGAATGCTGGCAGAAGACCTCAGACCTCCCAAAAGGCAAGAAACTCCCCCACGTACCTGGATAGGGCAAAAGAAAAAAGAAAAACAGAGACAAAAGAATAGGGATGGGAGCTGCACCAGTGGGAGGGAGCTATGAAGGAGGAAAGGTTTCCACACACTAATAAGCCCCTTCACGGGCGGAGACTGCGGGTGGCAGAGGGGGGAAGCTTCGGAGCCACAGAGGAGACCGCAGCCACAGGGGTGCAGAGGGCAAAGTGGAGAGATTCCCTCACAGAGGATCACTGCCAACCAGCACCCACCAGCCCGAGAGGCTTGTCTGTTCACCCACCAGGGCGGGTGGGGGCTGGGAGCTGAGGCTTGGGCTTCGGAGGTCAGATCCCAGGGAGAGGACTGGGGTTGGCTGCGTGAACACAGCCTGAAGGGGGCTAGTGCGCCACACCTAGCCGGGAGGGAGTCCGGGAAAAAGTCTGAAGCTGCCGAAGAGACAAGAGACTTTTTCTTGCCTCTTTGTTCCCTGGTGCGCGAGGAGAGGGGACTAAGAGCGCCACTTAAAGGAGTTCCAGAGATGGAGGAGAGCCGCAGCTATCAGCGCAGACCCCAGAGACAGGTATGAGACTCTAAGGCTGCTGCGGCAGCCACCAAGAAGCCTGTGTGCGAGCACAGGACACTATCCACACTATCCCTCCCAGGAGCCTGGGAAGCCTGCCATTGCCAGGGTCCCGTGATCCAGGGACAACTTCCTCGGGAGAATGCAAGGCGCACCACAGGCTGGTGCAATGTCACGCCGGCCTCTGCCACCGCAGGCTCGCCCCGCATCCGTACCCCTCCCTCCCCCCAGCCTGAGTGAGCCACAGCCCCCAATCAGCTGCCCCTTTAACCCTGTCCTGTCTGAGCAAAAAACAAACGCCCTCAGGAGACCTACATGCAGAGGCAGGTCTAAATCCAAAGCTGAATCCCAGGAGCTGAGCGAACAAAGAAAAGTAAGGGAAATCTCTACATGCAGCCTCAGGAGCACCGGATTAAATCTTCACAATCAACTTGATGAACCCTGCACCTGTGAAATACCTGAATAGACAACGAATCATCCCAAATTGAGGAGGTGGACTTTGGGAGCAACGATATATATTTTTTTTCCTTTTTTTCTCTCTTTGTGAGTGTGTATGTGTATGCTTCTGTGTGTGATTTTGTCTGTATAGCTTTGCTCTTACCATTTGGCCTAGTGTTGTGTCTGTACGTTTTCGGTTTTTTTATTACTTAAAAAAATTTTTTTCTTAATAACTTTATTTTATTTTACTTTATTTTATTTTATTTTATCTTCTTCTTTCTTTTCTCCCTTTTATTCTGAGCCGTATGGATGAAACGCTCTTGGAGCTACAGCCAGGCATCAGGGCCATGCCTCTGAGGTGGGAGAGCCAAGTTCAGCACACTGGTCCACAACAGACCACCCAGCTCCATGTAATATCAAATGGTGAAAATCTCACAAAGATCTCCATCTCAATGCCAAGACCCAGCTCCACTCAACGACCAGAAAGCTACAGTGCTGGAAACCCTATGCCAAACAACTAGCAAGACAGGAACACAACCCCATCCATTAGCACAGAGGCTGCCTAAAATCATAATCAGGTCACAGACACCCCAAAACGCACCACGAGACGTGGACCTGCCCACCAGAAAGACAAGATCCAGCCTCATCCACCAGAACACAGGCACCAGTTCCCTCCACCAGGAAGCCTACACAACCCACTGAACCAAACTGAGCCACTAGGGACAGACAGCAAAAACAACGGAATCTATGAACCTGCAGCCTGCGAAAAGGAAACCCCAAACACAATAAGTTAAGCAAAATGAGAAGACAGAGAAACACATAGCAGATGAAGGAGCAAGGCAAAAACACACCAGACCTAACAAATGAAGAGGAAATAGGTAGTCTACCTGAAAAAGAATTCAGAATAATGACAGTAAAGATGACCCAAAATCTTGGAAATAGAATGGAGAAAATACAAGAAACGTTTAACAAGGACATAGAAAAACTAAAGAGCAAACAAACAGTGATAAACAACACAATAAATGAAATTAAAAATTCTCTAGAAGGGATCAATAGCAGAATAACTGAGGCAGAAGAATGGATAAGTGACCTGGAAGATAAAATAGTGGAAATAACTACTGAAGAGCAGAATACATAAAAAAGAATGAAAAGAACTGAGGAGAATCTCAGAGACCTCTGGGACAACATTAAACACACCAACATTCGAATTATAGGGGTCCCAGAAGAAGAAGAGAAAAAGAAAGGGACTGAGAAAATATTTGAAGAGATCATAGTTGAAAACTTCCCTAATATGGGAAAGGAAATAGTTAATCAAGTCCAGGAAGCACAGAGAGTCCCATACAGGATAAATCCAAGGAGAAACATGTCAAGACACATATAAATCAAACTAACAAAAATTAAATACAAAAAACAAATATTAAGAGCAGCAAGGGAAAAACAACAAATAACACACAAGGGAATACCCATATGGTTAACAGCTGATCATTCATCAGGAACTCTGCAAGCCAGAAGGGAGTGGCAGGACATATTTAAAGTGATGAAGGAGAAAAACCTACAACCAAGATTACTCTACCCAGCAAGGATCTCATTCAGATTTGATGGAGAAATTAAAACCTTTACAGACAAGCAAAAGCTAAGAGAATTCAGCACCACCAAACCAGCTTTACAACAAATGCTAAAGGAACTTCTCTAGGCAGGAAACACAACCGAAGGAAAAGACCTACAATAAGAAACCCAAAACAATTAAGAAATGGTAATAGGAACATACATATCGATAATTACCTTAAATGTAAATGGATTAAATGCTCCAACCAAAAGACAAAGATTGGGTGAATGGATACAAAAACAGGACCTGTATATATGATGTCTATAAGAGACCCACTTCAGACCTAGGGACACATACAGACTGAAAGTGAGGGGATGGAAAAAGATATTCCATGCAAATGGAAATCAAAAGAAAGCTGGAGCAGCAATTCTCATATCAGACAAAATAGACATTAAAATAAAGACTATTACAAGAGACAAAGAAGGACACTACACATGATAAAGGGATCAATCCAAGAAGAAGATAAAACAATTGTAAGTATTTATGCACCCAACATAGGAGCATCTCAATACATAAGGCAAAAAGTAACAGCCATAAAAGGGGAAATTGACAGTAAAACAATCATAGTAGGGGACTTTTAACACCCCACTTTCACCAATGGACAGATCATCCAAAATGAAAATAAATAAGGAAACACAAGCTTTAAATGACACACTAAACAAGATGGAGTTAATTCATATTTATAGGACATTCCATCCTAAAACAACAGAATACACATTCTTCTCAAGTACTCATGGTACATTCTCTAGGATAGATCATATCTTGGGTCACAAATCAAGCCTTGGTAAATTTAAGAAAATTGAAATCGTATCAAGTATCTTTTATGACCAAAACGCTATGAGACTAGATATCAATTACAGGAAAAAATCTGTAAGAAATACAAACACATGGAGGCTAAACAAAACACTACTTAATAACCAAGAGATCACTGAAGAAATCAAAGAGGAAATCAAAAAATACCTAGAAACAAATGACAATGAAAACACGGTGACCCAAAACCTATGGAATGCAGCAAAAGCACTTCTAAGAGGGAAGTTTATAGCAATACAATCCTACCTTAAGCAACAAGAAATATCTCAAATAAACAACCTAACCTTGCACCTAAAGCGATTAGACGAAGAAGAAGAAAAAAAACCCAAAGTTAGCAGAAGGAAAGAAATCATAAAGATCAGATCAGAAATAAATGAAAAAGAAATGAAGACAAGAATAGCACAGATCAATAAAACTAAAAGCTGGTTCTTTGAGAAGATAAACAAAATTGATATACCATTAGCCAGACTTATCAAGAAAAAAAGGAGGGGGAGAGAGAAGATGGCGGAAGAATAAGACGCGGAGATCACCTTCCTTCCCACAGATACAGTAGAAATACATCTACATGTGGAACTGCTCCTACAGAACACCCACTGAACGCTGGCAGAAAACGTCAGACCTCCCAAAAGGCAAGAAACTCCCCACGTACTTGGGTAGGGCAAAAGAAAAAAGAAATAACAGAGACAAAAGAATAGGGACGGGACCTGCAACAGTGGGAGGGAGCCGTGAAGGAGGAAAGGTTTCTACGCACTAGAAAGCCCCTTCGCGGGCGGAGACTGCGGGTAGCAGAAGGGGGAAGCTTCGGAGCCGCGGAGGAGAGTGCAGCCACAGGGGTGCAGAGGGCAAAGCGGAGAGACTCCCGCACAGAGGATCAGGGCCGACCAGCACTCACCAGCCCGAGAGGCTTGTCTGCTCACCTGCCGGGGCAGGCGGGGCTGGGAGCTGAGGCTCGGGCTTCGGTCAGATCGCAGGGAGAGGACAGGGGCTGGCGGCGTGAACACAGCTCGAAGGGGGCTAGTGCACCACAGCTGGCTGGGAGGGAGACCGGGAAAAAGTCTGCAGCTGCCGAAGAGGCAAGAGACTTTTTCTTGCCTCTTTGTTTCGCGGCGTGCAAGGAGAGGGGATTCAGAGCGCCACCTAAACGAACTCCAGAGACGGGCGCGAGCCGCATCGATCAGCGCGGACCCGAGAGACGGGCGTGAGACGCTAAGGCTGCTGCTGCCGCCACCAAAAAGCTTGTGTGCGAGCACAGGTCACTCTCCACACCGCCCCTCCCGGGAGCTGGTGCAGCCCACCACTGCCAGGGTCCTGTGATCCAGGGACAACTTTCCCGGGAGAACACACGGCGTGCCTCAGGCTGGTGCAACGTCATGCCGGCCTCTGCCGCTGCAGGCTCGCCCCGCCTCCTCCGTACCCCTCCCTCCCCCCGGCCTGAGTGAGCCAGAGCCCCCGA
Organism: Balaenoptera musculus; assembly: GCF_009873245.2. NCBI lineage: Eukaryota > Metazoa > Chordata > Mammalia > Artiodactyla > Balaenopteridae > Balaenoptera > Balaenoptera musculus. The sequence continues at coordinate 66,548,890 of NC_045800.1, read as the reverse complement.
AGCAGCTGCTCCTTTAACCCCGTTCTGTCTGGGCGGGGAACAGACGCCCTCAGGCGACCTACACGCAGGGGCGGGGCCAAATCCAAAGCTGAACCCCGGGAGCTGTGCAAACAAAGAAGAGAAAGGGAAATCTCTCCCAGCAGCCTCAGAAGCAGCAGATTAAAACTCCACAAACAACTTGATGTGCCTGCATCTGTTGAATACCTGAATAGACAAAGAATCATCCCAAATTCAGGAGGTGGACTATGGGAGCAGGATATATTAATTTTTCCCCTTTTCCTTTTTTTGTGAGTGTATATGTATATGCTTCTGGGTGAGATTTTGTCTGTATAGCTTTGCTTTATAATAGCTTTATTTTACTTCACTATATTATATCCTCTTTCTTTCTTTCTTTCTATTTTTTCTCCCTTTTACTCTCAGCCGTGTGGATGAAAGGCTCTTGGTGCTCCAGCCAGGCATCAGGGCCATGCCTCTGAGGTGGGAGAGCCAACTTCAGGACACTGGTCTACAAGAGTCCTCCCAGCTCCACGTAATACCACACGGCAAAAATCTCTCAGAGATCTCCATCTCAACATCAAGACCCAGCTTCACTCAACGACCAGCAAGCTACAGTGCTGGAATCCCTGTGCCAAACAACTAGCAAGACAGGAACACAGCCCCATCCATTAGCAGAGAGGCTGCCTAAAATCATAATAAGGCCACAGACACCCCAAAATACACCACCAGACGTGGACCTGCCTACCAGAAAGACAAGATCCAGCCTCATCCACCAGAACTCAGGCACTAGTTCCCTCCACCAGGAAGCCTACAAAACCCACTGAACCAACCTTAGCCACTGGGGACAGATACCAAAAACAACGGGAACTACGAACCTGCAGCATGTGAAAAGGAAACCCCAAACACAGTAAGATAAGCAAAATGAGACGACAGAAAAACACATAGCAGATGAAGGAGCAGGGTCAAAACACACCAGACCTAACAAATGAAGAGGAAATAGGTAGTCTACCTGAAAAAGAATTCAGAATAATGATAGTAAGGATGATCCAAAATCTTGGAAATAGAATGGAGAAAATACAAGAAACATTTAACAAGGATGTAGAAGAACTAAAGAGGAACCAAGCAATGATGAGAAACACAATAAATGAAATTAAAAATACTCTAGATGGGATCAACAGCAGAATAACTGAGGCAGAAGAACGGATAAGTGACCTGGAAGATAAAATGGTGGAAATAACTACTGCAGAGCAGGATAAAGAAAAAAGAATGAGGAGAACTGAGGACAGTCTCAGAGACCTCTGGGACAACATTAAACACACCAACATTCGAATTATAGGGGTCCCAGAAGAAGAAGAGAAAAAGAAAGGGACTGAGAAAATATTTGAAGAGATCATAGTTGAAAACTTCCCTAATATGGGAAAGGAAATAGTTAATCAAGTCCAGGAAGCACAGAGAGTCCCATACAGGATAAATCCAAGGAGAAACATGTCAAGACACATATAAATCAAACTAACAAAAATTAAATACAAAAAACAAATATTAAGAGCAGCAAGGGAAAAACAACAAATAACATACAAGGGAATCCTCATATGGTTAACAGCTGATCATTCATCAGGAACTCTGTAAGCCAGAAGGGAGTGGCAGGACATATTTAAAGTGATGAAGGAGAAAAACCTACAACCAAGATTACTCTACCCAGCAAGGATCTCATTCAGATTTGATGGAGAAATTAAAACCTTTACAGACAAGCAAAAGCTAAGAGAATTCAGCACCACCAAACCAGCTTTACAACAAATGCTAAAGGAACTTCTCTAGGCAGGAAACACAACCGAAGGAAAAGACCTACAATAAGAAACCCAAAACAATTAAGAAATGGTAATAGGAACATACATATCGATAATTACCTTAAATGTAAATGGATTAAATGCTCCCACCAAAAGACACAGACTGGCTGAATGGATACAAAAACAAGACCCATATATATGCTGTCTACAAGAGACCCACTTTAGACCTAGAGACACATACAGACTGAAAGTGAGGGGATGGAAAAAGATATTCCATGCAAATGGAAATCAAAAGAAAGCTGGAGTAGCAATTCTCATAACAGACAAAATAGACTTTAAAATAAAGACTATTACAATAGACAAAGAAGGACACTATATAATGATCAAGGGATCGATCCAAGAGGAAGATAAAACAATTGTAAATATTTATGCACCCAACATAGGAGCACCTCAATACATAAGGCAAATACTAACAGCCATAAAAGGGGAAATCGACAGCAACACAATCATAGTAGGGGACTTTAACATCCCACTTTCACCAATGGAAGGTCATCCAAAATGAAAATAAATAAGGAAACACAAGCTTTAAATGATACATTAAACAAGATGGACTTAATTGATATTTATAGGACAACCCACCCAAAAACAACAGAATACACTTTCTTCTCAAGTGCTCATGGAACATTCTCTAGGATAGATCATATCTTGGGTCACAAATCAAGCCTTGGTAAATTTAAGAAAATTGGAATCGTATCAAGTATCTTTTCCGACCACAACGCTATGAGACTAGATATCAATTACAGGAAAAGATCTGTAAAAAATACAAACACATGGAGGCTACACAATACACTACTTAATAACGAAGTGATCACTGAAGAAATCAAAGGGGAAATCAAAAAATACCTAGAAACAAATGACAATGGAGATACGACGACCCAAAACCTATGGGACGCAGCAAAAGCAGTGCTAAGAGGGAAGTTTATAGCAATACAAGCCTACCTCAAGAAACAGGAAACATCTCGAATAAACAACCTAACCTTGCACCTGAAGCAATTAGAGAAAGAAGAACAAAAAAACCCCAAAACTAGCAGAAGGAAAGAAATCATAAAGATCAGATCAGAAATAAATGAAAAAGAAATGAAGGAAACAATAGCAAAAATCAATGAAACTAAAAGCTAGTTCTTTGAGAAGATAAACAAAATTGATAAACCATTAGCCAGACTCATTAAGAGAAAAAGGGAGAAGACTCAAATCAATAGAATTAGAAATGAAAAAGGAGAAGTAACACCTGACACTGCAGAAATACAAACGATCATGAGAGATTACTACAAGCAACTCTATGCCAATAAAATGGACAACCTGGAAGAAATGGACAGATTCTTAGAAATGCACAACCTGCTGAGACTGAACTAGGAAGAAATAGAAAATATGAACAGACCAATCACAAGCACTGAAATTGAAACTGTGATTAAAAATCTTCCAACAAACAAAAGCCCAGGACCAGATGGCTTCACAGGTGAATTCTATCAAACATTTAGAGAAGAGCTAACACCCATCCTTCTCAAATTCTTCCAAAAAATTGTGGCAGAAGGAACACTCCCAAACTCATTCTATGAGGCCACCATCACCCTGATACCAAAACCAGACAAAGATGTCACAAAGAAAGAAAACTACAGGCCAATATCACTGATGAACATAGATGCAAAAATCCTCAACAAAATACTAGCAAACAGAATCCAACAGCACATTAAAAGGATCATACACCATGATCAAGTGGGGTTTATTCCAGGAATGAAAGGATTCTTCAATATATGCAAATCAAACAACGTGATACACCAGATTAACAAATTGAAGGAGAAAAACCATATGATCATCTCAATAGATGCAGAGAAAGCTTTTGACAAAATTCAACACCCATTTATGATAAAAGCCCTGCAGAAAGTAGGCATAGAGGGAACTTTCCTCAATATAATAAAGGCCATATATGACAAACCCACAGCCAACATTGTCCTCAATGGTGAAAAACTGAAACCATTTCCACTAAGATCAGGAACAAGACAAGGTTGCCCACTCTCACCACTATTATTCAACATAGTTTTGGAAGTGTTAGCCACAGCAATCAGAGAAGAAAAAGAAATAAAAGGAATCCAAATCGGAAAAGAAGAAGTAAAGCTGTCACTGCTTGCAGATGACATGATACTATACATAGAGAATCCTAAAGATGCTACCAGAAAACTCCTAGAGCTAATCAATGAATTTGGTAAAGTAGCAGGATACAAAATTAATGCACAGAAATCTCTTGCATTTCTATACACTAATGACAAAAAATCTGAAGGTGAAATTAAGAAAACACTCCCATTTACCATTGCAACAAAAAGAATAAAATATCTAGGAATAAACCTACCTAAGGAGACAAAAGACCTGTATGCAGAAAATTATAAGACACTGATGAAAGAAATTAAAGATGATACAAATATATGGAGAGATATACCATGTTCTTGGATTGGAAGAATCAACATTGTGAAAATGACTCTACTACCCAAAGCAATCTACAGATTCAATGCAATCCCTATCAAACTACCACTGGCATTTTTCACAGAACTAGAACAAAAAATTTCACAATTTGTATGGAAACACAAAAGACCCCAAATAGCCAAAGCAATCTTGAGAAAGAAAAATGGAGCTGGAGGAATCAGGCTCCCTGACTTCAGTCTACACTACAAAACTACAGTAATCAAGACAGTATGGTACTGGCACAGAAACAGAAATATAGATCAACGGAACAGGATAGAAAGCACAGAGATAAACCCACGCACATATGGTCACCTTATCTTTGATAAAGAAGGCAAGAATATACAGTGGAGAAAAGACAGCCTCTTCAATAAGTGGTGCTGGGAAAACTGGACAGGTACATGTAAAAGAATGAAATTAGAACACTCCCTAACACCATACACAAAAATAAATTCAAAATGGATTAAAGACCTAAATGTAAGGTCAGACAGCATCAAACTCTTAGAGGAAAACATAGGCAGAACACTCTATGACATAAATCACAGCAAGATCCTCTTTGACCCACCTCCTAGAGAAATGGAAATTAAAAAAAAATAATCAAATGGGACCTAATGAAACTTAAAAGCTTTTGCACAGCAAAGGAAAGCATAAACAAGACAAAAAGACAACCCTCAGAATGGGAGAAAATATTTGCAATTGAAGCAACTGACAAAGGATTAATCTCCAAAATTTACAAGCAGCACCTGCAGCTCAATATCACAAAAACAAACAACCCAGTCCAAAAGTGGGCAGAAGACCTAAATAGACATTTCTCCACAGAAGGCATACAGATTGCCAACAGACACATGAAAGAATGCTCAACATCATTAATCATTAGAGAAATGCAAATCAAAACTACAATGATGTACCATCTCACACCAGTCAGAATGGTCATCATCAAAAAGCTACAAACAATAAATGCTGGAGAGGGTGTGGAGAAGAGGGAACCCTTTTGCATTGTCAGTGGGAATGTAAATTGATACAGCTACTAAGGAGAACAGTATGGAGGTTCCTTAAAAAACTAAAAATAGAAGTACCATACGACCCAGCAATCCTACTACTGGGCATATACCCTGAGAAAACCATAATTCAAAAAGAGTCATGTACCAAAATGTTCATTGCAGCTCAATTTACAACAGCCAGGACATGGAAGCAACCTAAGTGTCCATGGACAGATGAATGGAAAAAGAAGATGTGGCACATATACACAATGGAATATTACTCAGCCATAAAAAGGAACGAAACTGAGTTATTTGTAGTGAGGTAGATGGAACTAGAGACTGTCATTCAGAGTGAAGTAAGTCAGAAAGAGAAAAACAAATACCATATGCTAACACATATATATGGAATCTAAAAAAAAAAAAATGGTCATAAAGAACCTAGGGGCAAGACGGGAATAAAGACGCAGATGTACTAGAGAATGGACTTGAGGATACAGGGAGGAGGAAGGGTAAGCTGGGACAAAGTGACAGAGTGGCACGGACATATATACACTACCAAATGTAAAATAGATAGCTAGTGGGAAGCGGCCACATAGCACAGAGAGATCAGCTCTGTGCTTTGTGACCACATAGAGGGGTGGGATAGGGAGGGTGGGAGGGAGGGAGATGCAAGAGGGAAGAGATATGCAGACATATGTATATGTATAAGTGATTCACTTTGTTATAAAGCAGAAACTAACACACCATTGTAAAGCAATTATACTCCAATAAAGATGTTAAAAAAAAGAAAAATAAATAATTGAAGACACAAACAAATGGAAAAATATACCATGCTCATGGATCAGAAGAATTAATATTGTTAAAATGCCCATGCTACTCACAGAAATCTACAGATTTGATGCAATCCTCATCAAAATACCAATGACATTTTTCACAGAACTAGAACAAAAAATCTTAAAATTTGTATGGAACCACAAAAGAGCTTGAAAATCCAAAACAATCTTGGGAAAGAAGAACAAAGTTGAAGGTATCATGCTCCCTCATTTTAAACTATATACAGTAATCAAAACAGTATGGTTTTGGCACAAAATCAGACACATAGATCAATGGAATAGCATTGAAAGCCCAGAAATAAACCTACACATATATGTTCAGTTATCTGTGACAATGGAAGCAGGATATACACTGGAGAAAAGACAGTCTCCTCAATAAATGGTGTTTGGAAAAGTGGAAAGCCATATGCAAAAGAATCAAACTGGACCACTTTCTTATACCATATACAAAAATAAATTCAAAATGGATTAAAAATTTGAATGTCAGACCCTAAACCATAGAACTCCTAGAAAAAAACATAAGCATGAATCTCTTTGATATCAGTCTAGTGAAATTTTTTGAACCTGTCTCCTCAGGCAAGGGCAACAAAAGCAAAAATAAATAAATAGGACTACATTAAACTAAAAAGCCATTGCACAGCAAAGGAAACCATCAACAAAATGAAAGGCAACCTACTAAATAGAAAATATTTTCAAATCATTTATTCAATAAGAGGTTAATATCCAAAGTATATTTTAAAAACTTATACATTAATATAAAAAAAAACAGCCTGAAAAAAATTGAGCAGAGGACCTGAATAGACATTTTTCTGAAGAAGAGATTCAGATGGCCAACAGATACATAAAAAGATGCTCAACTTCACTAATCATCAGGGAAATGCAAATCAAAACCACAAGAAGACAACACCTCACACCTGTCACAGTGGTGATTATCAAAAAGACAAAAACAAGTGTTGGTGAGAATGTGGAGAAAAGGGAATCCTCATGCACCATTGGTGAGAATGTAAACTGGTGTAGCCACTATGGAAAACAATATGGAGGTCCCCCAAAATTAAAAATAGGACTATCATACAATCAGTCTAGCAATTCTGGGTATTTATCCAAAGAAAATTAAAATACTAATTTGAAAATATTTATACAACCCTATCATTGCAGCATTATTTACAAAAGCCAAGATATGGAAATAGCTTAAGTGTCCATCGATAGATGAATGGATAATGATGTGGTATATGCATACAATGGAATATTATCCGGTCATAGAAAAGAATGAAATGTCATTTGCAACAACACAGATGGATCTAGAGTATATTATGCTAAATGAAATAAGTCAGACAGAGAAGAACAACTACTGTATGATTTCACTTATGTGGAATCTAAAAAAACAAACAAAATTAAACAGAAACAGATACAGAAAACAAACTGCTGGTTGCCAGAGGGGAGTGGAATTGGGGGCGAGCAAAATAGGTGAAGGGGATTAAAAAGTACAAATTTCCAGTTATAAAATAAATAAGTCACAGGGATGTAATGTACAGCACAGGGAATATAGTCAATAATACTGTGATAACTTTGTATGATGACAGATGTTAACTAGACTTACCATAATGACCACTTCAAAATGTATATAAATATCAAGTCACTATGATGTATACCTGAAACTATGATATTGTATATGATATAGTATGTCAATTATACGTCAATTAAAAAAACTCTCCAGGACTTCCCTGATGGTCCAGTGGTTAAGATACTGCCCTTCCAATGCAGGAGACACAGGTTCGTTCCCTGGTCAGGGAAGTTCTGCATGCTGCATGGCGCAGCCAAAAGAAAAACAGCTCTCTAAAACATACTTACAAATGTTCACCTTTTTAAAGTTTTTAGCTACAGGCTATGACTCTAATCCTCCAACCCAAGTTCCCATTCTACAGAACCTAAATATCCCACAGGATGAAACCTAAGACAATCAGTCTTCTCGTGTTTCTCTTGGTTGTCTCTCCATGTTTTTATTCACAAACACTGGTGACATACTTTTACAACACTTGCTTTATCAGCTTTAGGACTCTGAACATAAATCTAAAACGTCATACCTCCATCTTGACCCTGAAGTTGTATTATGCAAAAATAAACAATCAAAAAAAGCGTTTAGAACTAAAAGATCTGGATACAATCTTAGCTCACCTGCTTCCCAGCAAGTCAACAAGTCCTTGAGCAGATCTTTTACTCCAGATGCTTAGATCACTTTAAAAAGAGTGAATAATACTTACCATAAGGAGGGTTTCAAAAGATTATAATAATATAATATGTATGTGAAACTACTTAAACTGTAATAGAGAGAGACAGAGACAGAGGGAGATAGCCCAGAGGTTTCTGCCTGCTCCCTTCTTCACGACTATTTTAACACTACGCTCTGTTCTAAATTCCTTGCTTCTAACTCCCATGACACTGTATGTGTTTGCCCAGTTAGCAAACATATTCTCAGTTTCTCAACTACAGTATGCTAAGTGATGCTGCTCTCTCATTTTGCCTCTTTCCTACAATCCCTCAAGTGGAGTAGATTCATAAATAACACAGGCAGTTTCCTATAAAGTGTGACTGGAATGGTGTTGGAAAGGTGACCTTTCCAAAAATGCAACGCCTCTACTGTTCTGCCTAATCTATGCAGTTCCACCATTACAAATTCATTACTTTGGATTAAAGCATAGTATCTTCAGCTATCCTTTATTTTATGCCAGTACCCCTAAAGGGGTAATTAATCAGGAACAAGTATTTTCTAAGCATATTAAATGAACCCAATAACAAGTGTTATCTCTTTAACTAATAAGAATCTGCTATATAAAAAATAAATAAAATTTTTAAAATAATAATAAATAAATAAACAAATACATGGAACTCAGAAATCTAGAACCCATAAAAAAAAAGTGTTATCTCAAATAAGAGCCATGATCCGGAGGGAATGGGACCATAGAGGTTAGGTGTGTCTCACTCAGGGTGATGAAGGAGAAGGAAAGGGTGGGCCAGAACCTACACTCTGAGAAATGCAGACTTGTGATGAGAAGGGAATACCATATTTGGAAGAGGACCTAAAGTAGCCAGAGTGCAAAATGGAAGCCTTAAGTACGGATTGGCTCAATATGACATTTGCTATTGCTTTATAATTAGCTTTCCCTTCATAAGTAGTCCTGATAGAGAAATTCGGCAAGAAATGTAAAATATTTTATCCATAAAATAATTTTAGGAATGACCTTAAATACAGAAAAGATAGTGGCTGTGATTTGACAGGTCCCAGAAAGTCCTCTAACTCCAAAATCTCTCTCACATCCAGCACCTACACTTTCATTCTTAATCCATTAGGCAAGAAGCACCTTCCCCATAATGTCACCTTTGAAATTCAAACACTACAGGTATGGATAACATTGAATCACAACATATTGTGTGATTGCCACTGATAAATCCATTTCTTTATTTGACAAAAGCAATTTAAGACATGAAGTGCTCTGATACAGAAGAAGGTCAGTGATCATTCATACAATCAGTCTGCCTGTAAGTCCTTTTGGGATATGGGTTTTAATAAGCAGCAGGCTGCCTGTGCGCCAATATTTGCCTACGGCTGACCCTGCCAACAGTGATTATGTATACAAACTTAGCTCACGTTGGCAAGCAGATGCGTTTGGAATGATAAGATTAAAAATGTTCTCAGAAAACATTCAAAATCTCCCCAAACTTAAAGCAAAGTCAAGCTTTAAAATCAAGAGGAACAGAATGCTAAGAACATTGCCTGTAATTTAACTGAGTTCAAGTAGTTAAAAGGTCTAAAAATTAACCATGAAACTTGAAAAATATGTAAATGATCTTCAAAAACAACACTTGGAAAACTGTACATCAGAAATAGCAAAACTGCACGTGCCAAGAGGGAGGCATTTTGCAATGACTAACAAATTAAGGCATCTTAATGTGAAGGCTGATTATATAATGCATAATAAAGTACAGTAAGGAAGAGACAGAGGTGTGCTTTCTCATTAGTTCTGGCTTGGAACTATATTGCATAACCTCACCAGATTTATGAATATAAAGCATCTAAAAAATCCATGGCTGTTCCCTGAATAAGATCACTTCTAGAGCTCAAAAAGGCTGTCATTCCAAATACCTACATTTATTCAGAATATTTTTATTGTCCGTATTCAGTATAAAAATCTCAAAACTACAGTACTCTGTATGGTCAGCAGGGGTAGTTGGAATAGAAAAATAATTCAGAAAAGAGAAATCAGAGGGAAATGCCTCATTTTCAATGATGTTGCCTCTAGTTCATGGGTTTTTTTCTTACATATCCAGCTACACAGAGTTCTTCTATCTGAACAAAATGTGTATGTTTTTAAAAAATCAACTAATAGTCAACACAAATGTAGCATTTACCATGTGTCAGGCACTGTTCTAAGAGTTTTACATAAACTACCTCACTTAAACATACTACTCAATACATTTCAAGAGTGTAATAGTATAATATTATTTGTACTTAAGAGATAAACGAAAGTCAGGATGTAATTGGTAGTCAAAAGCTCTGAAATTGAGTTGAGGATAAGAAATGGGTTACAAACCACTAACCACCAATCAAGATAACAATAGTCCCATGTTTTTTGTTTTGTTTTTTTTTTTTAGTCCCATGTTTTTTAGACTAAAAATATATGGAAAAGAAGAAAAAGAGAAAGAAGGAAGAGAAAAGACAATGATTATTATTACAAACCATAAATTTTCACATGGAATAGAAAAAACACTGTACTGTCATTTAAGAAATTTAATTCCCATAGCAAATAAGAGGAGACTTTACCCAACCTAATTACTATGTTATAAAAATTGCTATACCTGCAGGATCAAAAGGGGTGATTTTTTTAACTTTTCTAGGACTGTTTTCAAAAGCCATAAAGCAGAACATCCACTTAAAAAGAAAGTCAACTGGCCCTCTAGCTGACTGGAGATAATAATGTAGATTTTGAGAAGAGAGGAAAGTTTATTACTACTGACCATAAGACACTCCAGCTTACATTAGTGGGAAATAGGACCTACCTCAGGATGGAATACTAGATTATAAGGATATTTTACAAAGGAAATTTAGAATATAAAATGTTGACAGGATATATGAATGTCAGAAAAGTTTACATTTCCACAAACCACAAAGCATAACTGTTTTTAAAAAGAAAACAAACAGCTCACATTCCCACTGTGGTTTCACAAAAGGGTCCATGTGGATGATAAGGAAAGAAATGTCCCCACCAGAGGCAGAAAGAGAAACAAATTAAACAAGATTATAAAGCCTAAAGTGATTTAAAATTTGTCAGGAAAAAATTATTTCACAAAACCGGAGATAATGCTAAAAATGATAATGCAAAATAACACAAAGAGGAAGCAAAAATAGCACCGATAATCAGCAAAGACAAGCATCACAGTAAATTACTGCTCTTTCTGAAATGATAGACTCCAGGGTTCTTTAAATATGTCTTCGAGGGGAAAATATTTTCAAAGAAAGAACTGTACAAGTTCAAGTAATTAACATCTTCCATGCTTGTACAAATTACCTGGTGGGGAGAAATGGAGAAAGCTTGATGCCACAACATATGGAATTTGGATAAAACTAAGTCTATGTAGGTTAGCAGGGCCAGATGGCAAGCAACACATGATATAACAAACAGTGTCCAGAGTGTTTATTCAAACTAGTCAATCAGCACTGCAAGGCCATGTTACCCTCCTTCTACAAATGAGCTCTTACTTCAACCATCAGTTTCATCACTCTCAGAAGCCCAAAACAACACTCTAGTTAAAAACCTGATGGAATTGCAGTGATTTCAGACTATTTTGACCTGGTATCTTTTTATTATAGCATCATAAACACCACCTTCAACAACTTTCCTGTATGTCTCAGCACTGTTCTGAGAGATATGTCAGAGATGGAGAAAATGTTACTAATACGTTATTTGTGGCATGGAGAATTGTGTAGAATCTTTTCCTTCAGTATTAAAGTCCAAAGTGTATGTTAACAAGTGCAGATGGTCATCTTCATTCTTTACAAGCACCTCTTCATAAAAAAGGAAAAACGCCTCATCCTTCAAGGGAGGATTTAGAGTGCTACCAAAAGACCTCGATCTTCTGCCTTCCAGCCTCCCTGCTTTATGTTGGTAAGGACATTGTTCATAACCACTTCTATCTATGCCAGGGAAAGGATGTGCAGGCTAAAAAAGAAGAACCAGGTGTGAAATTCCATAAAATGCCAACTGATTCACACCCTAGACTCTGAGGATTTACACACACTTCCACTGTTGGCAGGGCCGAGAGTAATGAGAATTCTGCTGTCACTGGTGAAGAACTAGCAAATCAGAGCAGAAAAGGACATCTACCCCAGGGAAGGAGAACTTCAACTCCAATAAATGAAGCAATGCTGATAAGATGAAATTTACCTTTAAGTCACAAAGCTACTGGGACTGGACTGTAATAAAAAAAAGTATCAGACTATAAAGCAATTTGGTAATGTCAGCTTTTTTTTTTTTTTTAACTGCTGTGTGTATATCTGTTAGGGAGCTTCTTTTAAAGAAACAAACATTTGAACTAGGATTGAAAAGAAGCTATTCTATTACAATATTTTATATTCAGGAAATATCAAAAATTAATAATTGCTGCAGCTTATTGAGGACCTACTATGGGTAAGGAACTTACATTTTATTTCATTTAATATAATTGATTCAGATACATCCATTTTTAAGAGGAGGAAATAAACTGAGAAAGGGTCAATAATTAGCCCAAAGCCATACTGCTGGAAAGGAGCAGAAGTGGTCTTCAAACTAAAGCCACCTGACTGTTAAAACCATGTTCTTTTTGCCTTAGAGTCCCTCTGTATAGTTCACTATTAAATTTTTTAAGCTATAATAATAACTATTAAGGGCTTACTATGTTCCAGGTTCATTATCTCACTATATCCTCTAAACAGCTAAATGAGGTAATATTTTACCTGTTTTATAGTTAGGAAACTGAGACACAAAGAAGTTAAGTAACATGCCCAGTTAGATAGTGGGAGAATCATGATTCAAATTCCAAGTCACTGCCTCCAAAGCCTCAGTGTGTTTCCATAATTCATAATAGCTATGAATTTGAAACATTCGTTTAGTTCCAGGTCCTTGGGAACTTCCTCCATTTTGCAAATTTTAGTTGCCACCTGACTGGCTTTATCTCTTATGTGTTTATTTTCTCCTATCTTCTTCTCACTATAGATAACATAACTGTCTAGATTCATGAAATTTTAGAAATAGAATTCACCCTCTGATAAACTGACCCAGCAAGGACAAAAAGGAAGTTATTAACAAAGTACAATTCACATCCTAAATTTCCCATCAATGAGGCATCCTTTCCACTACATGATGCCATCATTCAGCATTTCCAAAATAAGTAAATATAAAGGCATTTTTTAAAAAGACTGAAAAATCCAATTCTACTCTATTGAAGGTAATAATTAGATATAACGATTCAGGTCAAGGATAAATTTTTGAAAGCAGCTATTACTCTAATAAAATTTTTGTACGCATTGAAAAAAACATCAAAACACTGTAATCTAGCTTTGAAAACTCTCTAAATGTGCTCCCAATCTAGCAAACCCTGTTGACCAGCTCTTCTGGTCTTTTTGCCATACTTTGTACAAGTCCCTCTCTGTCTTGCTTTTAGAACCAGGACAGCTCTCTCCACATTTCCATCTTCTAAAATAATTAGATTCAACCATTCATCCTCAGAGTTCCTACCACAAAGTCTCAGCTATGACCTGTTAATGGCCCATATTCCACTATTTTGAAATTCCACCAACAAATTTATGGTGATTTGACCATAACATTTTTATCTTCTCTCTCCCCCCAATTTCACTAAAACAGTAAAGGGGGGGAAGACACAAACAAAGAAAATAAAAGGCATCATTGAATGAGATTTTCAACATATGTGGGGAGAGGAGCTAATGAAAGATGGATAATGTACTTAACAGGAAGGAAAATGCTATAGCTTAAAGAGGAGAATAAAGATCAAAAAAGAGCTTATTCATTTCATAGAACCCTTAGAGAGGCTCAGCATTCAAAGTTTGTCATCATGGGGCATAGAATACCCACACATACTTCTCTAACATCTCCTGCGCTGGATACTACCACCAAGAGAGTATTATAATTTTCATGGGAGAGATTTAACTGGAGAAGGTCAACACCTAGAGACTTCAGGTACTGTGAAGAGCAACGGTGAGACTGAAGGCAAAAAAAGATGGATTAATTAAAAGCCCATGTACTAATTCACAAGACCCTTCCCCCAGCATCCTCTATCTCCTCATATGCAAAAAGCTGGGAACCAGGCAACTTCCACACACAAGAAATGAAAGATTACTTCCTTGAAAACACTGAACTGCCCTGAGAAAAATATCTTTGTTCTCAGGCTTGAGGTTCTCCAACACCTGAAAGATTCCAAAATGAAATAGGCCAATCAACAAGACCTAGAAACAGATCCTCAAGTCAGCTTTTTAATGCCTCATTCAAATGCAGACCTAAGAATCATCAAACATTTGATGAAAGGCTCCAACGTGAAACACAGACCAAAATAAACAAAGAAGAAAAAAAAGACATGGAAGAAAGCGATATATGCTAGAAAGAGAAAAAAAAGTCATCAAAAAATATTCATCAGTATCACCAGAAAGATATACAAAGAGCTTAAAATTAGAGTCATAATATAAGAATGGGATGCTGTGGAAAAAGAAAAAGTAGAAAACAATAAGGAGCACTAAAAAATTGAACTTCCATTTTACCTAATGCATGTGGTAAACTGCATTATTGTTCAAAAATATTCTCTACCCTTCTCCTATCAGATTTTTTTTTTCCCTGCCCATGGGGCAGGATATTTGCCATTGATTTCCTTTTGACAATGAAATGTGTTTCAATGTGATGTTTCACAGAAACCTTAAAAGCAAGCATGTGGTTTACATTTTTTTTTCCTCCTCTGACACAGGATTGGCAATATTCTGGATAGCAGTTGCTCCTGCATTCTGAAACTTCCAAGGAAGATGATGTGGACAGATCTGCTTCTGACCACAATGAAAACCTATTGTGATGAAGAACTAAACTTCTGTTGTTGAAAGCCATTGAGATTTGGAGCATGTTTGTTACTCCAGACAATCTAGTCTATCCTGACACTACAATATGTTTGATCACATTGACTGGAGCTTCAGACTATTCAAAAAGCCAGAGTCTGGATTAGTAGGTATATGAAAAACTAAGCAGGGACTTCCCTGGTGGTCCAGTGGTTGGGACTTCATCTTCCAGTGCAGGGGGTGCAGGTTTGATCCCTGGTTGGGGAGCTAACATCCCACATGCCTCGGGGCCAAAAAACCAAAACATAAAACAGAAGCAATATTGTAACAAATTCATTAAAGACTTTAAAGATGGTCCACATCAAAAAATCTTAAAAAAAAAAAAAAAAAAGCAAAGAAAAACTAAGCAAGTAAAAAATAAACACTTATCAACTCTGGAAAAAACCAAAAAGTTATACAGGAACAAGCTGTAATCATATTACCCTATATGGTTCAGAGTAAAAAATATTTATAGAGTCATTATAACATAATCCCTTGATATTGGCTGAATCAAAAACCGAAATAACTGTCGAAAGGATAGGAGAAAGATCTGTGTGTGTATGTGTGTATGTGTTTGTAGAACTGTTAAGAACACTAAATCCTAATCTTCTCTAAAAGGAAGTCGATAGAGATCTAATACTGACAAATCAAGAAAAATAGTACACTGTGATATTTCAAAATATGGACATAAATACTAGAAGAATAAAAAGATTTAAAATAGTTGTCTCAGAAGCATTAAACTGGAAGATAAGAAGATTGGGACATGGGATTGCCATTCTTCAATACAGCATTATTTGACTTTTTACAAGTATTATTTTGATAAAGGTAAAAATTAAATGAAAACAGTTTTCTCTTACCATTTACAAACATACAGTTAAATATCCGAAGAAACCACCAAAAGACTTTTAAAATGAGTAAGAAGAATAGCTGGGAAGTGGAAAGGGGCTAGGCAAGGGACTGATATTTTTCACTTTAAGCTTCTCAATACTACTTGATTTATTTATTTTTTTTGGCAATCTGACAAAACTTAAAAAATTTCCAAAGCAAGGCAGTTAAAAATAACAACTGAAATATGTAAGTGAAATTTGCTTTTGTTATATTGACTCAAATCATCAGAAAACAAACTCATATCAAGAATACAGTAAAGAACTCAACATTTGCCAATAGCCTGGTAAAATCAATAATTTAAAACTGTGAGCCCCGCCATATTTTGTTTTGTTTTTTTATAATGAGAATTTTCAGTGAGGTCATCTGGGTGCTTTAGGAATCTCAATCATTATTCTAGAGATCTAATGTATACCATAGTGATTATAATTATTAATACTATACTACAAACTTGAAAGTTGCTAAGAGAGTAGATTTTAAATGTTCTCATCTCATACACACACACACACACACACACACACACACACACACACACACACACACAAAAGGTAATTATGGAGATAGCCACAATTTTTGTTTGTTTGTTTGTTTAAAAATCTCCTTTAATTATATTTTCATGAACTCCAAGAAGAACATCGTTGCAGTTAATGTTACAAAAAAGCAAAGAGGGACATCTGAACATGCAATAAAAAATGGATTCACAGTGAAAATAATGTATGCTGGTACTAAAATATAGTTACTTGGCTCCCTGAAGGGAAAAGCTTTCTACTAATTATCTATTCACTTGGGTTTTATCATGAGAAAAAAATTTTTTTTTCTGGAAAGCTTTGGGAAGTTTTCAGTTTGTGCTACTGTTATTGTTAGCATCTGCTGGAAGTCCCTCATTCTGAAAGCCATTATTTGCAGTCTATAATTTAATCATAAAATGCAAAAGTACAACAAATAGCTTGGCAACTGTGTTCTTGTTACATACAAAGCCATTAGCAAAAATATGTAACAAAATTTATGTGAAACAATTTTGTCCTTATATATAGAAGTTTCACAGCAAGATAGACAAGATGAAAAGGCAGAGGGCTATGTACCAGATGAAGGAACAAGATAAAACCCCAGAAAAACAATTAAATGAAGTGGAGATAGGCAACCTTCCAGAAAAAGAATTCAGAATAATGATAGTGAACATGATCCAGGACCTTGGAAGAAATATGGAGGCAAAGATCGAGAAGATGCAAGAAATGTTTAACAAAGACCTAGAAGAATTAAAGAACCAACAAACAGAGATGAACAAAACAATAACTGAAATGAACACTAAACTAGAAGGAATCAATAGCAGAATAAGTGAGGCAGAAGAACGGATAAGTGACCTGGAAGACAGAATGGTGGAATTCACTGCTGTGGAACAGAATAAAGAAAAAAGAATGAAAAGAAATGAAGACAGCCTAAGAGACCTCTGGGACAACATTAAATGCAACAACATTCACATTATAGGGGTCCCAGAAGGAGAAGAGAGAGAGAAAGGACCCGAGAAAATATTTGAAGAGATTATAGTCGAAAACTTCCCTAACATGGGAAAGGAAATAGCCACCCAAGTCCAGGAAGCACAGAGAGTCCCATACAGGATAAACCCAAGGAGAAACACGCTGAGACACATAGTAATCAAATTGGAAAAACCCAAAGACAAAGAAAAATTATTGAAAGCAGCAAGGGAGAAACAACAAATAACATACAAGGGAACTCCCATAAGGTTAACAGCTGATTTCTCAGCAGAAACTCTACAAGCCAGAAGGGAGTGGCATGATATACTTAAAGTGATGAAAGGGAAGGACCTACAGCCAAGATTACTCTACCTGGCAAGGATCTCATTCAGATTCGATGGAGAAATCAAAAGCTTTACAGACAAGCAAAAGCTAAGAGAATTCAGCACCACCAAACCAGCTCTACAACAAATGCTAAAGGAACTTCTCTAAGTGGGAAACACAAGAGAAGAAAAGGACCTACAAAAACAAATCCAAAACAATTAAGAAAATGGTAATAGGAACATACATATCAATAACTACCTCAAATGTAAATGGATTAAATGCTCCATTCATTTGCAAATGAATCAACGCACAAAGTGTTAACCTCCAAAATATATAAACAGCTCATGCAGCTCAGTATTAAAAAAACAACCCAATCAAAAAGTGGGCAGAAGACCTAAATAGACATTTCTCCAAAGAAGGTATACAGATAGCCAAGAGGCACATGAAAAGCTGCTCAACATCACTAGTTATTAGAAAAATGCAAATCAAAACTACAATGAGGTATCACCAGTTAGAACGGGTATCATCAGAAAATCTACAAACAACAAATGCTGGAGAGGGTGTGGAGAAAATGGAACTCTCTTGCACTGTTGGTGGGAATGTAAATTGATACAGCCACTATGGAAAACAGTATGGAGGTTCCTAAAATCTAAATATAGAAATACCATATGACCCAGCAATCCCACTACTGGGCATATACCCAGAGAAAACCATAATTCAAAAAGACTCATGCACCCCAGTGTTCATTGTTGCACTATTTACAATAGCCAGGTCATGGAAGTAACCTAAATGCCCATCAACAGACGAATGGATAAAGAAGTTGTGGTACATATATACAATGGAATATTACTCAGCCATAAAAAGGAACGAAACTGGGTCATTTGCTGAGACGTGGATGGATCTACAGACTGTCATACAGAGTGAAGTAAGTCAGAAAGAGAAAAACAAATATCGTATATTAACACATATATGTGGAACTTAGAAAAATGGTACAGATGAACCGGTTTGCAGGGCAGAAATTGAGACACAGATGTAGAGAACAAATGTATGGACACCAAGGGGGGAAAGTGGCAGGGGGTTGGGGGTGGAGGTGTGATGAATTGGGGGATTGGGATTGACATGTATACACTGATGTGTATAAAATTGATGACTAATAAGAACCTGCTGTATAAAAAACTTTTTTAAAAATAGACAACTAATAAGAAAAAAAAAGGTAATTATGTGACGTGATGCAGGTGTTAGCTAATGTTACGGTGGTAATCATTTAGCAATATATAAGTGTATCAAATCATCACCTTGCAAACCTTAAACTTACACAGTGTTATACGTCAATTATACCTCAACAAAGCTGGAAAAAAAGAATCTCAATCATTATCAAAAATAAGTCACTTTCAATATGCAATACTGTACTTACTAAGACTGGGTAATGCACATCTCAGGATCATTTTCAAAAAACACTGAACATTTTATTCTTAACCTTCAGTCAAACCAGGATTTTATTAACATAACCACAAATTCCTGTTAAGTGCAATAAATATTAATTAAACAACTATTATATATGTGTATAAGATTGCCCTAAGCTTTGCAGGAGATAAAAGTTAAGATGTTTCACTCTCTATCGTCCTGGAATTTATAATCTTGTGAGGAACATAAGATGCGCATAGCAATTACCATAATAAAGTGGAAAATTATATAGGGGCATAAAAGTGGTAGAAAAAGGGAAGAGAAATGAAAATTAGTTATAATTCAGAGGACCAGGGAGCAGATGGTCTTTGAACATCGGCTGAAATTGAACATGTGAAGCTAGAGAGAAGAGAATTATATGGGAGTAAAATAATAATATCAATAAAGATTGTAAGAAGGAAAGTGCAGCACATGTCAGTTCAGCAAGTCATTTTGGTTGGATCATAAGGTGGGTGAAAAGAAGTAGTAAAAAATAAAGAAAGAAAATATTTTGGGAGATCATAGGGCTCTTTGAGGATCAAGTTAACCATTTTATAATTCATATAACAGAAATGTTGGTGTCGATTAAAGGTTTTGAGAAACAAGTGACCTGTCCAGAATTATATTAAGGAAAATTAATCTGAAAATGCACATGGGGAGGATTAAAAGAGAAGAAACAAGAGCTATGCTTTATTTAACATTAATAGATAACAAAGAGAAAATCACATTCTCTGAATAGATATCTTGACATACATTTTTCAGAAATATCATCATTCTCAAACAATGAGGACATTTCAAATTTGCATCAAAATTTTGTGACCAGCATGAATGTTGTAAAAAAAAAACATAAGCAAGCAATATACACATTGATCTTTATAAGCTCTATAATTATACTATTGGTCAAAACAGTTCCTATTCACCTAAAGGAGGAATAGATGTCTTCAGGTAGAAAAGAAAGAACTAAAGTAGATGTGAAAATTTCCCTTACTTATTTTCAACCAGGGGCTCCTCAAAAAAAACTGCAATTAATTAAGTTTCTGAAATACAAACATATCTGAATAGTAGACATATGGCAGGAACGGCAAATGAGCAGACCAAGCTGAGGTCCTAATTTGTCAAAAGTAAGCACATTAGTATTACCAATCTGTTAATGTTGACAAGCAGACTCATTTTGACTGTTCCTTTTGTATCAACAAATGAGTGGATTTCAAATACTCTAAACAGAAATACTAAAAGGAGCCCTTCTAGAAGTACATATCAACCCAATAATTTCTGGATGCTCTTTCAGTCTAGCCTACAAATATTTTCAGGACAGCAACTCAGAAGGGAAGAAATGTCTTAAGTCCTTGAGCTATGTATTGAATGCTAATGTATTTGTATATGATGGATTTAATACAGAACTGAGAATAAATGACTTTCAGCAGCTGCACTCTAGACCTATAAATCGCTATGAGTACTACAAAATCCATACAGAAGAGGAACAGCTGGATAATTTACAACACCGGTATTTGTCAAGAAAAAGCTGAAAATACAGAACCTGATTTCTCCTCTTTTCACAGTGCACGCTTCTACGAAAATTAAAAATTATTCATCTAGAGAATCTATTTGGATAAATGCTTCTATTCATATTGACACATTGCTCCTTTAAAATACAAAATCCTTAATTCCACTCATTTTAAGGAGCACCTTTTAAAAGGATAAGAATGGCAAATGAAAAAAGTTTTCCTTATAACCAAATGCAAGCACAAAGAAAAGTCTGTTAAGGTTTATTTTGTGTTCCAATTGCTATGCTCTGATAAAATCCTACAAAAGGAAACACATTAACCAGATGACTTGCAGAGCATAGTGATACCAAAAATAGTACTTAAGTTAATACACTAATTGCAAAATTGCAGAGATTAAGTTCATCATTCTAGTTCTTGGATAAACTTTGGAGATAGAGTATTTAAAGTTTAATATAAGGGCTGCCCTAAGCTTCTTAAAGAATGATGCAAGCAGTAAAAATGTGCTCCATATAAGAAGTGAACTCCAGAAAGAGAAAGCTGCAGTCGCTAAAGGAATATTAGCTCATGTGTAAGCAACAAAATAACTTGCTTGTAACTTCTATAAAAGTCAATACAACAGAATGCCTAAGTGCCAATTTTGCTCACATATCTACCATTGTTTTAGTTTTCATAGGTGACTCTGATTCATAAAGAAGCCATTTTACCTTGATAATAATGCCAAAGAAAAATTTTAATGTCCTCACATGGAGCTATAATGTCCTCTACGTAGGAATTTGACAATATGAAAAAATTTGGACCTAATTTCAAATGGACCTCACTCAGGTTCAGACATATAAGTTCCTTTAAAACAATGATAAAGACGCAGATGTAGAGAATGGACTTGAGGACACGAGGAGGGGGAAGGGTAAGCTGGGATGAAGTGAGAGCATGGCATGGAAATATATACACTACCAAATGTAAAATAGATACTAGTGGGAAGCAGCCACATAGCACAGGGAGATAAGCTTGGTGCTTTGTGACCACCTAGACGGGTGGGATAGAGAGGGTGGGAGGGAAACGCAAGAGGGAGGAGATATGGGGATATATGTATATGTATAGCTGATTCACTTTGTTATAAAGCAGAAACTAACACACCATTGTAAAGCAATTATACTCTAATAAAGATGTTTAAAAAATAATACAAATAAAACAATGATCATAGGAAATTCAACCAGTTGGCTTTATTCTCCAAATAATGCAGTCTAGTGGACTTTAATTGCAATATTATATAAACACTGATAAGAATACACACAGAGTGACAGAAGAACAGGCAGCTTTACCTGCTTACCAACCTAACATCAGCCAGAAGCAAAAGAGATGGGTGAGGTTTTTCTTAATTGATGTCTGACCATCTTTCTTCCCTTGTACCTCATTCCTCTAATCACTTTCTTTTAAAATCACATAGCTCAGAGCACAAACAAGGCCCCCTCTGTCAGTTGTCCTTAAGTTGAACTCAAGTCTTCTCAGCACACACATAGCCTCACAGGATATGTACTTATTGAGCAGAATGCCAGGGAAAGAATCATAGGCATCTAATAGTAGAAGTAGACATGGATTAACAAAAAATATCCAAGCCCTAAAATGTCACAAAGGGTTGAAGGGCATAAAAAGAACACATTAATTTATGTGAAATTAGTTTCATTCGAATTAACAGAAAGACTCAGCTGCATTTTTCTTAAGTTATACTACTTACTAGCTCAGAGCATGAACCACCAACCAGATGGGTAACTGCAAACCAGAACTACCAAAGGAGAAATTCTTGCACTGCTTTAAAATGGGAATAGAGGGCTATCACTAAATATACCGGAAAAAAAAGTACCATTGTTTACGGGTCTCTACCACAGAACTTTATACATCTATATGATTCTCTTCCCTGAACTTCTGACAGGACTTTGAATCTCTCCTAGAATCTCTCTCAGGAGTTCAGCCACAGAACTGAGCTAACTTAAATGCCCTACCATCCTTACTGTTCTATAATCACTGAAGTTGTCCTAATTTCTTAAGTTAAAATATCCTGTGGTTCTGGGTACTTCCCTGGTGGCGCAGTGGTTAAGAATCTGCCTGCCAATGCAGGGGACATGGGTTTGAGCCCTGGTCTGGGAGGATCCCACATGCCGCACAGCAACTAAGCCCACGAGCCACAACTACTGAGCCCACGTGCCATAACTGCTGAAGCCCGTGTGCCTAGAGCCTGTGCTCCACAACAAGTGGAGCCACCGCAATGAGAAGCCCATGCACCGCAACGAAGAGTAGCCCCCACTCGCCGCAACTAGAGAAAGCCTGCACTCAGCAACGAAGACCCAATGCAGCCAATAAATAAATAAATTTATTTAAAAAATATATATATCCTGTGGTTCTAAACTGGACCCAACTTATTTCAAGAACAGTAGTACCCAATTTTTTTAAATGCCCATTAAATAAAAGTATTAAGTAAAATCAATACTTTATTAATTCACAGTTGTGGAAGCCAAACCATTTTAGCAGTAGAGGACACAGAGTAATATTTAAAGAATAAAGAAGAACATCTTATTTCTTATAAGTTGTAATGCACTGAAGAATCTCAGAAATTACTTGTTAAAGTTTCTGGCTTCAAATACTCTTAGAACTTGAAGGTCAATTTTGATCTATCCCTTTATTATTACTCCAAATAGGTATATATTTATCTTTTTCATGGAGGTATTTTTATAAATCTCTACACCCCACCTCACACCTACTAAATACATGGCTATCTAAATTTCAGTTGTTCATCAAAATCCATTATTTCCACTTATCTTAGCCCTCTCAGCCCACAGAGACCTCTTTCTCACATGAAGTCCCATACTATATATTATTTGTAGTATAATGTAGTAGTTAAATGCATAAGATTTTACTGCTAGACACCCCTGTATCAGAGTCCTATCATTCATTGCTTATGAGACTATGGGTAAGTCACTTAACCAACACAGACCTTAGCTTCCTCATACCTGAAATGGAGATAACAACACCTATTTTACCAGGTTTTTGTGAAAGATGAATAAGATAATATATGAAGTGTTTACACTTTAATAGGAAGCAGGAAAAATAAAAATAATTTTTAGAAAATACAACTCAATAATAAAAGGACAACCCAATTTAAAAATGGGCAAAATATTTTAATAGACACTTACAAAGGCCAGTAACCACAGGAAAAAATACTCAAACTTATACTTATGAGGAAAATGCAAATTAAACCACCATGATATGTAACTACACATCTACCAAAGGCTAAGATTCCCATAACTGGAAGTCTCATACATTTGTTGCTGAGCGTAAAATGGTACAACTGCTTCAGAAAAAAGTGTTGCAGTTTCTTATAAAACCAAAAATGTACCTACCCTATGACAAGATAATTCCACTCCTATGTATAGGCA
The DNA here is from genome assembly GCF_009873245.2 of Balaenoptera musculus. Classification (NCBI taxonomy): domain Eukaryota; kingdom Metazoa; phylum Chordata; class Mammalia; order Artiodactyla; family Balaenopteridae; genus Balaenoptera; species Balaenoptera musculus. The sequence continues at coordinate 66,524,607 of NC_045800.1, read as the reverse complement.
TACCTCAGAGATATTGCAGGTTCAGTTCCAGACCACCACAATAAAGTGAATATCACAACAAAAGTAACACAAATTTCTTGGTGTCCCAATGCATATAAAAATTATGTTTTAGTCCTCAACCACCAGAGGGCAGACAACAGAAGCAAGAAAAACTACGATCCTGCAGCCTGTGGACCAAAAACCACAGTTACAGAAAGATAGAGAAGATGAAAAGGCAGAGGGCTATGTACCAGATGAAGGAACAAGAAAAAACCCCAGAAAAACAACTAAATGAAGTAGAGATAGGCAACCTTCCAGAAAAAGAATTCAGAATAATGATAGTGAAGATGATCCAGGACCTCGGAATAAGAATGGAGGCAAAGATTGAGAAGATGCAAGAAATGATTAACAAAGACCTAGAAGAATTAAAGAACAAACAAACAGAGATCACCAATACAATAACTGAAATGAAAACGACACTAGAAGGAATCAATAGCAGAATAACTGAGGCAGAAGAACGGATAAGTGACCTGGAAGACAGAATGGTGGAATTCACTGCTGCGGAACAGACTAAAGAAAAAAGAATGAAAAGAAATGAAGACACCCTAAGAGACCTCTGGGACAACATTAAACACAACAACATTCGCATTATAGGGGTCCCAGAAGGAGAAGAGAGAGAGAAAGGACCAGAGAAAATATTTGAAGAGATTATAGTCGAAAACTTCCCTAACATGGGAAAGGAAATAGCCACCCAAGTCCAGGAAGCGCAGAGAGTCCCATACAGAATAAACCCAAGGAGAAACACGCCGAGACACATAGTAATCAAAGTGGCAAAAATTAAAGACAAAGAAAAATTATTGAAAGCAGCAAGGGAAAAACGACAAATAACATACAAGGGAACTCCCATAAGGTTAACAGCTGATTTCTCAGCAGAAACTCCACAAGCCAGAAGGGAGTGGCATGATATACTTAAAGTGATGAAAGGGAAGAACCTACAACCAAGATTACTCTACCCGGCAAGGATCTCATTTAGATTTGATGGAGAAATCAAAAACTTTACAGACAAGCAAAAGCTAAGAGAATTCAGCACCACCAAACCAGCTCTACAACAAATGCTAAAGGAACTTCTCTAAGTGGGAAACACAAGAGAAGAAAAGGACCTACAAAAACAAACCCAAAACAATTAAGAAAATGGTCATAGGAACATACATATCGATAATTACCTTAAACGTGAATGGATTAAATGCCCCAACCAAAAGACATAGACTGGCTGAATGGATACAAAAACAAGACCCATATATATGCTGTCTACAAGAGACCCACTTTAGACCTAGGGACACATACAGACTGAAAGTGAGGGGATGGAAAAAGATATTCCATGCAAATGGAAATCAAAAGAAAGCTGGAGTAGCTATACTCATATCAGATAAAATAGACTTTAAAATAAAGAATGTTACAAGAGACAAGGAAGGACACTACATAATGATCCAGGGATCAATCCAAGAAGAAGATATAACAATTATAAATATATATGCACCCAACATAGGCGCACCTCAATACATAAGGCAACTGCTAACAGCTATAAAAGAAGAAATCGACAGTAACACAATAATAGTGGGGGACTTTAACACTTCACTTACACCAATGGACAGATCATCCAAAATGAAAATAAATAAGGAAACAGAAGCTTTAAATGACACAATAGACCAGATAGATTTAATTGATATATATAGGACATTCCATCCAAAAACAGCAGATTACACGTTCTTCTCAAGTGCGCATGGAACATTCTCCAGGATAGATCACATCTTGGGTCACAAATCAAGCCTCAGTAAATTTAAGAAAATTGAAATCATATCAAGCATCTTTTCTGACCACAACGCTATGAGATTAGAAATGAATTACAGGGAAAAAAACGTTAAAAAGACAAACACATGGAGGCTAAACAATACGTTACTAAATAACCAAGAGATCACGGAAGAAATCAAAGAGGAAATAAAAAAATACCTAGAGACAAATGACAATGAAAACACGACGACCCAAAACCTATGGGATGCAGCAAAAGCGGTTCTAAGAGGGAAGTTTATAGCTATACAAGCCTACCTAAAGAAACAAGAAAAATCTCAAGTAAACAATCTAACCTTACACCTAAAGAAACTAGAGAAAGAAGAACAAACAAAACCCAAAGTTAGCAGAAAGAAAGAAATCATAAAGATCAGAGCAGAAATAAATGAAATAGAAACAAAGAAAACAATAGCAAAGATCAATAAAACTAAAAGTTGGTTCTTTGAGAAGATAAACAAAATTGATAAGCCATTAGCCAGACTCATCAAGAAAAAGAGGGAGAGGACTCAAATCAATAAAATCAGAAATGAAGAAGGAGAAGTTACAACAGACACCGCAGAAATACAAAGCATCCTAAGAGACTACTACAAGCAACTTTATGCCAATAAAATGGACAACCTGGAAGAAATGGACAAATTCTTAGAAAGGTATAACCTTCCAAGACTGAATCAGGAAGAAACAGAAAATATGAACAGACCAATCACAAGTAATGGAATTGAAACTGTGATTAAAAATCTTCCAACAAACAAAAGTCCAGGACCAGATGGCTTCACAGGTGAATTCTATCAAACATTTAGAGAAGAGCTAACACCCATCCTTCTCAAACTCTTCCAAAAAATTGCAGAGGAAGGAACACTCCCAAACTCATTCTATGAGGCCACCATCACCCTGATACCAAAACCAGACAAAGACACTACAAAAAAAGAAAATTACAGACCAATATCACTGATGAATATAGATGCAAAAATCCTCAACAAAATACTAGCAAACAGAATCCAACAATACATTAAAAGGATCATACACCACGATCAAGTGGGATTTATCCCAGGGATGCAAGGATTCTTCAATATACGCAAATCAATCAATGTGATACACCATATTAACAAATTGAAGAATAAAAACCATATGATCATCTCAATAGATGCAGAAAAAGCTTTTGACAAAATTCAACACCCATTTATGATAAAAACTCTCCAGAAAGTGGGCATAGAGGGAACCTACCTCAACATAATAAAGGCCATATATGACAAACCCACAGCGAACATCATTCTCAATGGTGAAAAACTGAAAGCATTTCCTCTAAGATCAGGAACGAGACAAGGATGTCCACTCTCACCACTATTACTCAACATAGTTCTGGAAGTCCTAGCCACGGCAATCAGAGAAGAAAAAGAAATAAAAGGAATACAAATTGGAAAAGAAGAAGTAAAACTGTCACTGTTTGTGGATGACATGATACTATACATAGAGAATCCTAAAACTGCCACCAGAAAACTGCTAGAGCTAATTAATGAATATGGTAACGTTGCAGGATACAAAATTAATGCACAGAAATCTCTTGCATTCCTATACACTAATGATGAAAAATCTGAAAGAGAAATTATGGAAACACTCCCATTTACCATTGCAACAAAAAGAATAAAATACCTAGGAATAAACCTACCTAGGGAGACAAAAGACCTGTATGCAGAAAACTATAAGACACTGATGAAAGAAATTAAAGATGATATCAACAGATGGAGAGATATACCATGTTCTTGGATTGGAAGAATCAACATTGTGAAAATGAGTATACTACCCAAAGCAATCTACAGATTCAATGCAATCCCTATCAAATTACCAATGGCATTTTTTACGGAGCTAGAACAAATCATCTTAAAATTTGTATGGAGACACAAAAGACCCCGAATAGCCAAAGCAGTCTTGAGGCAAAAAAATGGAGCTGGAGGAATCAGACTCCCTGACTTCAGACTATACTACAAAGCTACAGTAATCAAGACAATATGGTACTGGCACAAAAACAGAAACATAGATCAATGGAACAAGATAGAAAGCCCAGAGATTAACCCACGCACCTATGGTCAACTAATCTATGACAAAGGAGGCAAAGATATACAATGGAGAAAAGACAGTCTCTTCAATAAGTGGTGCTGGGAAAACTGGACAGCTACATGTAAAAGAATGAAATTAGAATACTCCCTAACACCATACACAAAAATAAACTCAAAATGGATTAGAGACCTAAATATAAGACTGGACACTATAAAACTCTTAGAGGAAAACATAGGAAGAACACTCTTTGACATAAATCACAGCAAGATCTTTTTTGATCCACCTCCTAGAGTAATGGAAATAAAAACAAAAATAAACAAGTGGGACCTAATGAAACTTCAAAGCTTTTGCACAGCAAAGGAAACCATAAACAAGACGAAAAGACAACCCTCAGAATGGGAGAAAATATTTGCAAATGAATCAACAGACAAAGGATTAATCTCCAAAATATATAAACAGCTCATTCAGCTCAATATCAAAGAAACAAACACCCCAATCCACAAATGGGCAGAAGACCTAAATAGACATTTCTCCAAAGAAGACATACAGACGGCCACGAAGCACATGAAAAGATGCTCAACATCACTAATTATTAGAGAAATGCAAATCAAAACTACAATGAGGTATCACCTCACTCCTGTTAGAATGGGCATCATCAGAAAATCTACAAACAACGAATGCTGGAGAGGGTGTGGAGAAAAGGGAACCCTCTTGCACTGTTGGTGGGAATGTAAATTGATACAGCCACTATGGAGAACAATATGGAGGTTCCTTAAAAAACTAAAAATAGAATTACCATATGACCCAGCAATCCCACTACTGGGCATATACCCAGAGAAAACCGTAATTCAAAAAGACACATGCACCCGAATGTTCATTGCAGCACTATTTACAATAGCCAGGTCATGGAAGCAACCTAAATGCCCATCAACAGACGAATGGATAAAGAAGTTGTGGTACATATATACAATGGAATATTACTCAGCCATAAAAAGGAACGAAATTGAGTCATGTGTTGAGACGTGGATGGATCTAGAGAGTGTCATACAGAGTGAAGTAAGTCAGAAAGAGAAAAACAAATATCGTATATTAATGCATGTATGTGGAACCTAGAAAAATGGTACAGATGAGCCAGTTTGCAGGGCAGAAGTTGAGACACAGATGTAGAGAATGGACATATGGACATCAAGGGGGGAAAACTGCGGTGAGGTTGGGATGGGGGTGTGCTGAATTGGGCGATTGGGATTGACATGTATACACTGATGTGTATAAAATTGATGCCTAATAAGAACCTGCAGTATAAAAAAACAAACAAAACAACTAATACTAAACTTTCATTGGGTTATTTGTATGGAAATATGTTAATATAAATGTTTCGGACATTACATGAAATTTCTAAAAATCTTATATTTGTATTTGTATGGAATTATGTATGGAAATATGTTAATATAAATGTTTCAGACATTACATGAAATTTCTAAAAATCTTATATTTGTATTTGTATGGAAATATGTATGGAAATATGTTAATATAAATGTTTCAGACATTACATGAAATTTCTAAAAATCTTATATTTGTATTTGTATGGAAATATGTATGGAAATATGTTAATATAAATGTTTCAGACATTACATGAAATTTCTAAAAATCTTATATGTTCTGGTATAATGTTATAAGTAATAATCCTAGTTATTACTTTAAAATGTATATCTCAGAAATAACTAATTTTCTTGTCAACTGCATTATTATGAACTTTCATCAAATCTTTAACCGTGGTCATTTTTAAGTCTTTTGTCATTTACAGACAGTTCTGGGTGTACTCTGATGATTTTGCAAATATGTTCCTATAAAAGGGTTTCATCTTCAAGAAATTCATGGAAAAGACTCTGACAAGTACAGGTTTCTGGTAACTGACTGTACTGCTGAACTGAATGAATAAGCATTTTCAGAACTCTAATGAAAAACTGATGAACTCATAAAAGTGCTAACAAAATATCAAGATGAAAAAAAAAATGAATTACATGGGACTGAGTGAACTGATGAGGATGAGTATAATTTTTGTGACTTTCTGTCTGAATTTAAAAAAAAAAAAATCCCACAAGGACTCAGAGGCAAAGAATATACAAATCAATTTTCACTGCAAAGTAAAGGAGCTGTTACAGTGGAGGATTACTGGACTGAATGTCAATATTATGACATAGTATGAGTGTGTTTCATGTTTGGTAACTGCAATCATTGTTGCTTTTGTTGTGGTCATCCATGTACAATGCTTGGTGTCAGTCTATTTATCTCTTGTAAAAATAAAATACAGTGTGTGTGTGTGAAAAAAAAAAATTATGTTTTACACTATACTGTAGTCTATTAAGTACATAATGGCATTATGTCTATAAAAACAATGTACATAACTTAATTTTAAAATACTTTATTGTTAAAAAGTGCTAACCACCATCTTACATTTTAGCAAGTCAAAATTTTTTGCTGGTGGAGAGTCCCGCCTCAGTGCTGATGGCTGCTGACTGATCAGGGTGGTGGTTGCTGAAGGGTGGGGGGGCCGTGGCAATTTCTTAAAACAAGACAACCATGAAGTTTGCTGCATAGATTACTTTTTCCTTTCACAAACAATATCTCTGTAGTATGCAAAGCTGTTCGAAAGTATTTTACCCACAGTAGAATTTTCAAAACTAGAGTCCATCCTCTCAAACCCTGCCACTGCTTTATCAACTAAGTTTATGTACTATTCTAAATCCTGTGTTGTAATTTCAACAATCTTCACAGCATCTTCACCAAGAGTAGATTCTATCTCGAGAAACCATTTGCTTTGCTCATCCATAAGAAACAGCTCCTCATCTATTCTTTTTTTTTTAACATCTTCATTGGAGTATAATTACTTTACAATGGTGTGTTAGTTTCTGCTTTATAACAAAGTGAATCACTTATACATATACATATGTTCCCATATCTCTTCCCTCTTGCATCTCCCTCCCTCCCACCCTCCCTATCCCACCCCTCTAGGTGGTCACAAAGCACAGAGCTGATCTCCCTGTGCTATGCGGCTGCTTCCCACTAGCTATCTATTTTACGTTTGGTGGTGTATATATGTCCATACCACTCTCTCACTTTGTCACAGCTTACCCTTTCCCCTCCCCATATCCTCAAGTCCATTCTCTAGTAGGTCTGTGTCTTTATTCCCGTCTTGCCGCTAGGTTCTTCATGACCTTTTTTTTTTTTTTCCCTTAGATTCCATATATATGTGTTAGCATACTGTATTTGCAAATGAAGCAACTGACAAAGGATTAATCTCCAAAATTTGCAAGCAGCTCATGCAGCTCAATAACAAAAAAACAAACAACCCAATCCAAAAATGGGCAGAAGACCTAAATAGACATTTCTCCAAAGAAGATATACAGATTGCCAACAGACACATGAAAGAATGCTCAACATCATTAACCATTAGAGAAATGCAAATCAAAACTACAATGAGATATCATCTCACACCGGTTAGAATGGCCATCATCAAAAAATCTAGAAACAATAAATGCTGGAGAGGGTGTGGAGAAAAGGGAACCCTCTTGCACTGTTGGTGGGAATGTAAATTGATACAGCCACTATGGAGAACACTATGGAGGTTCCTTAAAAAACTAAAAATAGAACTACCATACGACCCAGCAATCCCACTACTGGGCATGTACCCTGAGAAAACCATAATTCAAAAAGAGTCATGTACCAAAATGTTCATTGCAGCTCTATTTACAATAGCCAGGACATGGAAGCAACCTAAGTGTCCATCAACAGATAAATGGATTAAGAAGATGTGGCACATATATACAATGCAATATTACTCAGTCATAAAAAGAGACGAAACTGAGTTATCTGTAGTGAGGTGGATGGACCTAGAGTCTGTCATACAGAGTGAAGTAAGTCAGAAAGAAAAATAAATACCGTATGGTAACACATATATATGGAATCTAAGAAAAAAAAAAAAGGTCATGAAGAACCTATGGGCAAGACAGGAATAAAGACACAGACCTACTAGAGAATGGACCTGAGGATATGGGGAGGGGGAAGGGTAAGCTGTGACAAAGTGAGAGAGTGGCATGGACATATATACACTACCAAACGTAAAATAGATAGCTAGTGGGAAGCAGCCGCATAGCACAGGGAGATCAGCTCTATGCTTTGTGACCACCTAGAGGGGTGGGATAGGGAGGGTGGGAGGGAGGGAGATGCAAGAGGGAAGAGATATGGGAACATATGTATATGTATAACTGATTCACTTTGTTATAAAGCAGAAACTAACACACTATTGTAAAGCAATTATACTCCAATAAAGATGTTAAAAAATAAAAACAAAGAAGTGAAATAAAAAAGAATGAATATATGTATATGTATAAGTGAATCACTTTGCTGTACACCTGAAACTAACACAACAGTGTAAATCAACTATATGCCAGTAAAATTAAAATATTAATTAAAAAAAGAAATCATCTTTAAGCCTCACATTTTTAAGATGAGGAAAGTGAGGGCTAAACAATGACCCAAGGTCATTCAGCTAAGAGAGATGTGAAATAAAAAAATCAGTAAGCATCTAAGAAGTACTTATGATATATCAGGCACTGAGCTAGATACTTTCTCATATAAAATAAAACTGTGAGTTGGGCATTATTACAATGACATCCAGTCTACTGCATAAATGAATAAATTCTCAAATAGGCTTTAAAAATAAAATATTCAAGGGAGATAGTATAAGGAATTTGAACAATTTTTAAAGTAACACTTGTTTTATAAAGAGAGAAGGGATGAAAAAGAAAAAAGATAAAAACCATTCTATATAAAATATAAAAAGATGTTTATACTAACTCAATTACTTAAAATTAATTATGGGGACTTCCCTGGTGGTCCAGTGGTAAAGAATCTTCCTTACAATGCAGGAGACACGGGTTCGCTCCCTGATCTGGGAACTAAGATCCCACATGCTGCGGGGCAACTAAGCCACAACTACTGAGCGCGTGCACCTAAACTAGAGAGCCCACATGCCGCAAACTACAGAGCCCACGTACTCTGGAGCCTACACACCACAACTGGAGAGAGAAAACCCGCACGCCACGACTAGAGAGAAGCCCGCACACCGCAACTAGAGAGAAGCCTGCACACCATAACGAAGAGCTCGTGCGCCACAACGAAAGATCCCGCATGCCTCAACAAAGATCCTGCGTGCCACAACTAAGACCCGACGCAGCCAAAAATAAATAATAAATTAAAAATTAAAAAATTAATTATGCATGACTTAAGAATATGTTTTTATGAAATTAATGTTTTTTTTAACAAGGGTTCTTATAAGCAGGAAATACATACGCTTTTCCTGTGAATACTCCAGGAAATATTGTGAATACTCCAGACTTCACCATAACAGCAGTATAATGTAGAACTCAATACAAAATAGAAAAGAACACCAGGCCATCAATTTCAGTTCCTTTTATACTGACAAAGCTTGTTAGGAAAAGAGGAACAGTTTTATTTTTTATAAATAGGGAGAGGATTTTAGTGTCTATTTTGGAATAGTAGGTAGCATTCCAGCTGTTTGGGGCCGCTTTGGGCTCTAGGCACTTTAAAATTAATGGGTTGGGCCTAACAAAGGGCATATTTTCCTTCTGCATCAAAAATGTATGCTTGTTCCTAGCAGATACAATATGTTTCTGCAAGTATGACACATTTTTATTATACCATGTAGTAAATGAAGACATTTGCCTTCTCCTAGAGACACAGCTCTTGAGTCAATTGAAAGAAATGAACAAGTAAACCTCAGTGACTCTCATACCCCTACAGGAACAGGCTGATTTCTCATGAGAGCTGCATTCAACCTATGGCTAAATAATGCTATTTTAAATTCCCCTCTGTGGGAAGTGTAATTCTACAAAATGAATATGGGCTTTGGAGCCAGAGAGCTCTTAGTTCAAATCCCAGTTCTACCATTTACTAGTTCTGTGGCATTTAGATAATCCCTTTATTCCTCTAGACGTCACTTTCCTCACAGGGTTAATATGAGGACTACATTATAAAACACTTAGCAAAAGAGCTGGCATATAGTAGGCACTTAATGAATGGTGACTATCAGCAGTCCCCTCTGAAATTTAAAGTTACCTACTACTTAAGCATCTTTCAGTTCTGGCCAAACTTTAAATTAGTATCAAAAAATCATCTGTTTCTCCCACTATGTTGAGTAGCAAAAGAAAAATATTCAAGAGACCTTCAGTTTCAGCCATGCCCTCAGCTTCTAGTCGGTGAGAGACACGCAGCCGTAGCAGTTGGATTGGGCAGTCTGTCTTGACACACCACTGTGCTGAGTGCTTGAGGACGTGGCTCACCAGATGGTTGGGGTTAGTGTGTGTCATCACATTTGAGTGGGGATTAGGAGCAGGAAGCCTGCCTCGCTGGAGCTGTGTGGTCTTCTCCAAGCAAAGAGTTGAAGGCAAGAGAACTACTTGCTTGGGGAAGAAGAGGAGGAATGCGTTTTCTGCAGCCACAAGTAAAGCAGTCTCTTCTGGTGCTGACGGCCAGCCACCATCATCTGAGGAAGGTGAATTTGGCAAATGACATGCAGATTCTCAAAGACAGAATAACTGCAGAAAATCTTCAAAGGTGGAAGGAGAATAGCTCGTGAACCAGGTGTGAATACCCAGACTTCTGGGCATCCCCAAGAGCACATGACAGAATCCACAAGTAAAAGACCAGTGATAAGTTTCCAGGGAAATATACCCGATGTATACCCTCCCATACCTTCTTCAGTGGCATAATTTCTCCTGGGAGTCACCACTTTGAAACCCTGAAGAAAGTCAGAGAGTGTTTCACAAATTTTAGTATAGTTTTTAGCCCTTGCTATCACTGGTGGATTTGTTTTTTTGGTTTGGTTGCTCTCTTCTTTCTTTCTCTCTTTTATTTTTTTACTTTTTTATTTTTTTATTTTTAATAATTTTTTTCTATTTTAATAACTTTATTTTATTTATTTATTTTTTCGTTCTTTCTTTCTTTTTTCTCCCCTTTTCTTCTGAGCCATGGAGCTGACAGGGTCTTGGTGCTCTAGCTGGGTGTCAGGCCTGAACCTCTGAGGTGGGAGAGCCGATTTCAGGACATTGGTCCATCAGAGACCTCTTGGGTCCATGTAATATCAAATGGCAAAAGCTCCCCCAGAGATCTCCATCTCAATGCTAAGACCCAGCTCCACTCAATGACCAGCAAGCTACAGTGCTGGAAACCCTATGCCAAACAACTAGCAAGACAGGAACACAACCCCACCCATTAGCAGAGAGGCTGCCTAAAATCATAATAAGTTCACAGACACCACAAAACACTCCACCAGAAATGTTCCTGCCCACCAGAAAGACAAGATCCAGCATCATCCACTAGAACACAGGCAGCAGTCCCCTCCACCAGGGAGCCTACACAACTCACTGAACCAACCTTACCCAATGGGGGCAGACACCATAAACAACAGGAACTACGAACCTGCAGCCTGCGGAAAGGACACACCAAAGACAGTAAGCTACGCAAAATGAGACGACAGAGAAATACACAGCAGATGAAGGAGCAAGGTAAAAACCCACCAGATGAAACAACTGAAGAGGAAATAGGCAGTCTACCTGAAAAAGAATTCAGAGTAATGATAGTAAAGATGATCCAAACTCTTGGAAATAGGATGGAGAAAATACAAGAAATGTTTAACAAGGACCTACAAGAACTAAAGAGCAAACAAACAGTGATAAACAACACAATAAATGAAATTAAAAATTCTCTAGAAGGAATCAATAGAAAAACTGAAGCAGAAAAACAGATAAGTGACCTGGAAGATACAATAGTGGAAATAACTACTGCAGAGCAGAATAAAGAAAAAAGAATGAAAAGAACTGGAGACCTCTGGAACAACATTAAAAGCACCAACATTTGAATTATAGAGGTCCCAGAAGAAGAAGAGAAAAAGAAAGGGACTGAGAAAATATTTGAAGAGATTATAGTTGAAAACTTCCCTAATTTGGGAGAGGAAATAGTCAATCGAGTCCAGGAAGCACAGAGAGTCCATAGAGGATAAATCCAAGGAGAAATACACCAAGACACATATTAATCAAACTATCAAAAATTAAAAACAAAGAAAAAATATTAAAAGCAGCAAGGGAAAACAACAAATAACATACAAGGGAATCCCCATAAGGTTAACAGCTGATCTTTCAGCAGAAACTCTGAAAGCTGAAGGGAGTGTCAGGACATATTTAAAGTGATGAAAAGGAAAAACGTACAACTAAGATTATTCTACCCAGCAAGGATCTCATTCAGATTCAATGAAAAATTAAAACCTTTACAGACAAGCAAAAGATAAGAGAATTCAGCACCAACAAACCAGCCTTACAACAAATGCTAAAGGAACTTCTCTAGGCAGGAAACACAAGAGAAGGAAAAAACCCACAATAACAAGCCCAAAACAATTAAGAAAATGGTAATAGGAACATACATATTGATAATTACTTTAAATGCAAATGGATTAAATGCTCCCACCAAAAGACATAGACTGGTTGAATGGACACATAAACAAGACCCATATATATGCTGTCTACAAGAGACCTACATAGGACCTAGGGACACATACAGACTGAAAGTGAGGGGATGGAAAAATATATTCCATGCAAATGGAAATCAAAAGAAACCTGGAGTAGCAATTCTCATATCAGACAAAATAGACTTTAAAATAAAGGCTATTACAAGAGATAAAGAAGGACACTACATAATGATCAAGGGATCAATCCAAGAAGAAGATATAACAATTGTAAATATTTATGAACCCAACATAGGAGCACCTCAATACATAAGGCAAATGTTAACAGCCATAAAAGGGGAAATCAACAGTAACACAGTCTTATTAAGGGACTTTAAGATCCCACTTTCACCAGCGGACAGATCATCCAAAATGAAAATAAATAAGGAAACACAAGGTTTAAATGATACATTAAACAAGATGGACTTACTTGATATTTATAGGACATTCCATCCAAAAACAACAGAATACACTTTCTTCTCAAGTGCTTAAGGAACATTCTCCAGGATAGATCACATCTTTGGTCACAAATGAATACTTGGTAAATTCAAGAAAACTGAAATCGTAGCAAGTATCCTTTCCAACCACAACACTATGAGACTAGATATCAATTACAGGAAAAAATCTGTAAAAAATACAAACACATGGAGGCTAAACAATACACTACTAAATAACCACGAGATCACTGAAGAAATCAAAGTGGAAATCAAAAAATACCTAGAGACAAATGACAATGAAAACATGACAACCCAAAACCTATGGGATGCAGTAAAAGCAGTTCTAAGACGGAAGCTTATAGCAGTACAATCCTACCTTAGGAAACAAGAAACATCTTAAATAAACAACCTAACTTTACACCTAAAGCAAATAGAGAAAGAAGAACAAAAAAACGCCAAAGTTAGCAGAAGGAAAGAAATCATAAAGATCAGATCAGAAATAAATGAAAAAGAAATGAAGGAAACGAAAGCAAAGATCAATAAAACTAAAAGCTGGTTCTTTGAGAAGATAAACATAATTGATAAACCATTAGCCAGACTCATCAAGAGAAAAAGGGGAGAAGATTCAAATCAATAGAATTAGAAATGAAAAAGGAGAAGTAACAACTGACACTGCAGAAACACAAAGGATCATGAGAGATTACTACAAGCAACTATATGCTGCTAAATTGGACAAGTTGGAAGAAATGGACAAATTCTTAGAAAGGCACAACCTTCTGAGACTGAACCAGGAAGAAATAGAAAATTTAAACAGACGAATCAGAAGCACTGAAATTGAAACTGTGGTTAATAATCTTCCAACAAACAAAATCTCAGGACCTGATGGCTTCACAGGTGAATTCTATCAAACATTTAGAGAAGAGCTAACACCTATCCTTCTCAAACGCTTCCAAAATATAGCAGGGAGGGAGGATCACTCCCAAACTCATTCTATGAGGCCACCATCACCCTGACACCAAAACCGGACAAAGATGCCACAAAAAAAGAAAACTACAGGCCAATATCACTGATGAACATAGATGTAAAAATACTAGCAAACAGAATCAACAGCACATTAAAAGGATCATACACCATGATCAAGTGGGGTTTATCCCAGGAATGCAAGGATTCTTCAATATACACAAATCAATCAATGTGATAAACCATATTAACAAACTGAAGGAGAAAAAGCATATGATCATCTCAATAGATGCAGAAAAAGCTTTGGACAAAATTCAACACCAATTTATGATAAAAACCCTCCAGAAAGTAGGCATAGAGGGAACTTACCTCAACATAATAAAGGCCATATATGACAAACCCACAGCAAACATCATTCTCAATGGTGAAAAACTGAAACCATTTCCAGTAAGATCAGGAACAAGACAAGGTTGCCCACTCTCACCACTGTTATTCAACATAGTATTGGAAGTTTTAGCCATGGCAACCAGAGAAGAAAAAGAAATAAAAGGAAACCAAACTGGAAAAGAAGAAGTAAAACTGTCACTGTTTGCAGATGACATGATACTATACATAGAGAATCCTAAAGATGCTACCAGAAAACTACTAGAACTAATCAATGAATTTGGTAATGTAGCAGGATACAAAATTAATGCACAGAAATCTCTTTCATTCTTACACACTAACAATGAAAAATCTGAAAGAGAAATTAAGGAAACACTCCCGTTTACCATTGCAACAAAAAGAATAAAATACCTAGGAATAAACCTACCTAAGGAGACAAAAGGCCTGTATGCAGAAAACTATAAGACACTGATGAAAGAAATTAAAGATGATACCAACAGATGGAGAGATATACCATGTTCTTGGACTGGAAGAATCAACATTGTGAAAATGACTCTACTACCCAAAGCAATCTACAGATTCAATGCAATCCCTATCAAACTACCAATGGCATTTTTCACAGAACTAGAACAAAAAATTTCACAATTTGTATGGAAACACAAAAGACCCCAAATAGCCAAAGCAATCTTGAGAAAGAAAAACGGAGCTGGAGGAATCAGGCTCCCTGACTTCAGACTATAGTACAAAGCTACAGTAATTAAGACAGTATGGTACTGGCACAGAAACAGAAATATAGATCAATGGAACAGGATAGAAAGCCCAGAGATAAACCCACACACATATGGTCACCTTATCTTTGATAAAGGAGGCAAGCATATACAGTGGAGAAAAGACAGCCTCTTCAATAAATGGTGCTGGGAAAACTGGACAGGTACATGTGAAAGAATGAAATTAGAACACTCCCTAACACCATACACAAAAATAAACTCAAAATGGATTAAAGACCTAAATGTAAGGCCAGACACTATAAAACTCTTAGAGGAAAACAAAGGCAGAACACTCCATGACATAAATCACAGCAAGATCCTTTTTTACCCACCTCCTAGAGAAATGGAAATAGAAACAGAAATAAACAAATGGCACCTAATGAAGCTTAAAAGCTTTTGCATAGCAAAGGAAACCATAAACAAGACGAAAAGACAACCCTCAGAATGGGAGAAAATATTTGCAAATGAAGCAACTGACAAAGGATTAATCTCCAAAATATACAAGCAGCTCATGCAGCTCAACATCAAAAAACAAACAACCCAAACCAAAAATGGGCAGAAGACCTAAATAGACATTTCTCCCAAGAAGACATACAGACTGCCAACAAACACATGAAAGGATGCTCAACATGACTAATTATTAGAGAAATGCAAATCAAAACTACAATGAGGTATCACCTCACACCGGTCAGAAGGGCCATCATCAAAAAATCTACAAATAATAAATGCTGGAGAGGGTGTGGAGAAAAGGGAACCCTATTGCACTGTTGGTGGGAATGTAAATTGATACAGCCCTATGGAGAACAGTATGGAGGTTCCTCAAAAAACTAAAAATAGAACTACCATACGACCCAGCAATCTCACTACTGGGCATATACTCTGAGAAAACCATAATTCAAAAAGAGTCATGTACCAAAATGTTCATTGCAGCTCTATTTACAATAGCCAGGACATGGAAGCAACCAAAGTGTCCATTGACAGAAATGGATAAAGAAGATGTGGCACATATATATAATGGAATATTAGCCATAAAAGAAATGAAATTGAATTATTTTAGTGAGGTGGATGGACCTAGAGTCTGTCATACAGAGTGAAGTAAGTCAGAAAGAGAAAAAGAAATACCATATGCTAACACATATATATGGAATCTAAAAAAAAAAAAAAAATGGTTTTGACGAACCTCGGAGCAGGACAGGAATAAAGATGCAGACGTAGAGAATGGACTTGGGGACACGGGGAGGGGGAAGGGTAAGCTGGGACAAAGTAAGAGAGTGGCATGGACATATATACACTACCAAATGTAAAATAGATAGCTAGTGCGAAGTAGCCGCATAGCACAGAGAGATCAGCTCGGTGCTTTGTGACCACCTAGAGGGGTGGGATAGGGAGGGAGGGAGGGAGGGAGATGCAAGAGGGAAGAGATATGCAGACATATGTATATGTATAGCTGATTCACTTTGTTATAAAGCAGAAACTAACACACCATTGTAAAGCAATTATACTCCAATAAAGATGTTAAAATAAAAAAGAAAAACACTCAAGAAATGGGAAGGCCTTCAAATACAATTTTTCACGTCTGTAAAATTAACTGTGCATTAACTCCTGACTGAAAATACTACAACACAGTACTAATTATACAATTTTAAAAGAACAGAATATTAATCTACAGTTAATATAAAATATTAGTTGTCTCAACCTAAATCATTTCAATGGCCTGAGAATTGTTTCTGGCTTGATTTTACAGAAATCCTTTCCCTAGATCTTATTAAACCTTAAATATCCTTGAATATAATTTCTTGGCACTTCCTTTGAGATCTTCAAAAAATCAAGAGCTCTGCTGAGTTATTCCATGACAACTAGCATGGAAAATGCTAGTTGAGAAAATTTCTTATATATATTGTCTTTTTGATATTGAAACCCATTTCAGACTAACAGTCAACAGATTTGCCGTTAGTTTCATGCAAATATTTTCCGAATGTTTACATATAGTATGATATAAATGTAGCAAAAACCATCTCCTGGAATAAATGTGTGTGTCCCCATAAAAGGTATCCCTTATGCATATATAGCTCAAATTGACAGCATATAATTCACTTGAATTCATCAGATGGTTTTTCTTCTTGTAGTCATTTATATCCAGTTCACAGGCCAGGCCAATCTGCATCCTCCACAAGTAATCAAATAATGTGATCAGCCTTGAAAAACTTATTAGAGATATTCATTCTTGGTCCAATGTAATCTTGGATATTGGGAAGTAGAATACTACTCAGAACCCTGGTATTTTATACTGTGTTTCAAGGATTGTAGAGAAACATATGGTTATAATGACTCTGGTACTCTCCATGATTGTATAATTAGGGTATAGTTGTAGTCTTAAAGGAGTACCAAACAGGCTTTGAATCACTAAAAAGAACAGCTTTAACTGAGAGTGGTAGAGCATCTTGACCTCCACAGTAATGAGCCTCTGCAGTCAAAGTGAATTTGGCCCATTCTGTAATTGACACTGTTCATAAAAACAATTTAAAACCATTTCATGTTTTGCTAGTATGCACAATTTCCAAACTACTAAGTAAACCATCAATATCAAGAACAGTGGTTTATGGTCATTGAAATGGACTCTCAAAATAAACAACTCACTAGTCTGTAAAACTGTTATTCCTGCTGCTGGAAGCAACATTGTGAAATGGCTTTGAAATCCAACAGAACTACAGATTTCTCCTGTAGGTCACAGTTTGGCAAAAGTGTCTTAATCCTAAATGAAGTTAGGCTGAATGGAATATCTTTCTATTATATGTGTTTGAGTCCCAATGACAGGCGTACAGACTACTTCTTTGCATGAACTTTTATTTATGTGTTTCAAAATGTAATAAAATCTTCTCAGCATATCAGTCCCAGCAAGGAGCCTTACATCACTCTTCTGAGTACCAAAGCAACCAATTTAAACTGCATTTATTTATTTTATAAGATGGAGGTCTTGTCTATTGCTTAATAAGACTATTTACAGGGGGTTTGTACTATATATTATCTGTGCATTTTTTCCCATACAAATAAAATCGCAACCTTATTAATAGAAGATGTGAAACAAACCAGGTTTCAACAAGGTGGTTCTTTTTTCAACAATGACAACAACAACAACAGCAAAACTATAGTAAAACTATACTGAAGTTCCACTGCAGGAAACCAAAAATTCAAAAGAACCAAGCACTAACACTGACCCCCTCTGCACTCTGACATCCATAACTAGATTACCTCCTTGTGACTTACTTAAACTCTGGACCCCAAGAAAGTTTTCAGAAAGAGCTTTTCCAAATTCTTCTTCCTGTCACCCATAAAGCTGCTTTCAGGCACTAAATTATAGATTAATGATCTCCAAACTTTTTTGATCAAGCACTCCCATTCAGAAAAAAGAAAAATTCAGCATTCATACTCAATGTATTTATCTATACATTACATATAAACAAACACTAACCTTAGCCTTTAAATTAAATATTATTAAACCTAAATTTTTTAATTTTCTTAAATAAAAATTAAATACCACTAGAAGTTTTAACATTTTTCATATATCCCACTGGATCATCATGCATGCCTCCTGGGTACCACTTTGGAGAATGCCATACTACATAATAAGTCAGGTCTGGATTATAAGTTATGCAAGAGGCAAAAGATAATTTTGGTTAAAAGCCTTAATTGTTGGGACAACATAGCGGCCTCCATGCTCGGCTCTCTGCTGCGGACCATCCGGCAGGTCTGGCCCACCCCCTTATACCCTCCTCCCCCTCTCCTCTGAAGCTCCAAACCCATGGGTTCACCACTATTCTCCCACCTGTAGCGCCCAGTGCAGACCCGTCCCAGGGTTTTCCCTCTGCCCACTTCCCTCCTCCGGCCTGAGTCAGGGGAGGGCCGAGCTGCAGATGTAAATTTGGTATTCATAAGCTTAGAGCTGACTGGCATTGAAAGCTGCAGATTGACTCCAATTTATACGGAGTGTAGGTGGAGAGAGAAGGTGTCCGAGGAATGAGGCCCCAGAGCCTTTAATGTTAAGAGAAGAGAGCCGAGCAAAGGAGACTTGAAAGAAGCAGAGAGACGGAGGAGAGCGTGGTGGCCCGGAAGCACTCCAGGAGCAGGGAGTGGGCAACTTTCTGCTCAAAGTCAATTGAAAGAAGAGCTGAGAATTGCCTGTTGGGCTTAGCAGAGTGGAAATTGTTGGGACCTGGATCACAGCGGTTTCGATGGCGTGGTGGGAGGGAAAGCGTTCAAGACAGAAGAGGAGGAAAGAAATCGGAGACTACAAATATAGACAAGCCTCTGAAGACGTTTTGCTGCAAAGGGGAGCAGAAAAATGGGTCAATAGCTGTAGAGGAGGTTGTTCCTTCATCAGCTTCAGGCCAAGTTCGAAGTTACTATGTAGACTGGAAAATGTTGCGTGATGTGAAGAGAAGAAAAATGGCCTATGAGTATGTAGATGAGAGGCTACACATCCATTCTCTCAGGAAGAATACCATTCTGCCAAAAGACCTTCAGGAAGTGGCTGATGAAGAAATTGCTGCCCTTCCCCGGGACAGCTGTTGCATTAGAATCACAAATCGGTGTCTTACGACGTCCCGTCCACAAGGTGTAAGGCGGCGCTGGAGGCTTAGTCATATCTTCTTCTATCACTTAGCCGACCATGGGCAACTGTCTGGGGTGCAGCGAGCAATGTGGTAATAACCAGCTCCAGAACCTACTGAGCTTTCAGGAAAACCAGTTCTGGCAAGAAGAGGCTTTTCTAATAGACAAAAACCTAGTTTTTATGGGGGTCCAGAATAAAGGTCTGCTCTACCTGATGCTGTCTATAGTTAAACTACTTTTAAATTTTAAATGAAAAAATTTGGATGTTTCATCCTGTCAGTGAATTATCTTTTCTTTTAGATTTAATAAATTAAACATACTGTTCCCAAGCATAGTGTGAAGAGTAGAGTAATAAAAAAATATTTTTGTGAAAAAAAAAAAGCCATAATTGTTAAAACAAAAGGGAAAAGATAGAAAGAAAACACCAGGTCACAAATAGCATAAGTTCATTGAACATCATTATATGCCAGGCCCTTCAAATAAATTATGTCATTTAATCTTCAAAAGAACGCTTAAAGGAAGTATCACTTTTTCCTCTTGTACAGATGAGGAAATTAGGATCAGGGTAATTACACCTAAGGTTTAGATCTCAAAACCCATGATTGTCAGAAGACTGGAAGTAAGTAAAAAGGAAAACAGACTATCAAATATCTGTCCCTCCTATATTCCAAAATCCTAAATATCTCTTCCCACAAAGAAGGGAAGTCTAAGGACCCATTTATTATCTGGTTCTTCTATCCTTGATATAATCATCAAAAGATAGCACATTCAGTAAATTTATTTCAAGGCAGTAGGGATAAAGGGTAAAATATACTAAATTACTATCAGTAGTTGAGAAAAATCACCAGTCAGTTTTTGATTGCCTATCATTTCTTAAGCAGATAACATGGATCCAACCAAGTCTTTAGAATCTCTATAAACAGTTTTTAGTACTGAGATGTCCTTTATTCAACATGCTGATGCCAGCAGCTCCAATAATTCCCATGACCAAAGTGTTAAGAAATATAGTAATATAGTAATATCTGCTTTTTCTGATTTAATTTGGTTAATTACAGACCTACCCAAATCGTGTGGCGTATATTAACTACATACAGTCATAAACACATATGCTTATTTGCATGACTCTCTTATATTATAGCCCAAAATATAACGGGCTTAAAGTTGGAAACGGCATGACTTCAATCAATATAAATTACAAAAAGAACTAACTCTAATGATCAGAAGTAGTGATATACTTTTAAATTGTCTTGTAGAAATAGCAACTAAGATAATAGAATTTTCAAGAGAATATAAGAATATATAGAATTTTTCCAAAAACTTATCAACCAAGGAAAATCATTCCCCAAAGTCTATACTACCTAGTTAAGAATATTAGAAGAAATTTGATTTTCTAAGTATGAATTTTCCCTCATACTTTTAGTTTATTTTATAATACACAGAGAAATCTTACAATTCCAGTCGCTAATATCCAAACAAATATGTGGTCTGGACCATAGAAAACTAATAAATGATGACATATGAGTATAATTAAACAAAGTCATAGAATAAAGCAGTAGAAAATTATTTATAAAAAAACAACAGCATCGTAAAAACAAACTTCTCTTAAAAGTCAATATTGTTTCAGGAGCAATTTAAACCAGATTCAAATAAAAATCAAATAGGATTCAAAGATTACTCAATTCAAATAGGAAAGAAAGTTCTCTTCCCTTAAAGAGAAAATAAGATTCACTACCAAATTACATTGCTTTTATAGGAATATAAAATACAAAGCCTCACAAAATCAAGAATTTAATAAAATATGCAAAATGATAATAATGGTAAAATTTAGAAAACTCTTCTATGTGCCATGGCCTGTGCTAAGTATTTTATTGTCACTTTGAATCGTCATAAGCACCTCAAAAGATAAATGCTATTTGTGTCCCCATTTCCAAGTAGAAGAACTGAGGTGGTTAAGAAATGTTACCAAGGTCACATCACTAATGAAATAGCCAGACTTTGACTCCAAGCTTCTTATTTATTTACTCTTTCTTAAGTAATAAAATACATGATGTGACCAATTGCAGGAAGTGTAAGATTTAAAAGGATGGACTTTGGAGTCAGATGCACGAGGATTCACATCACACCTCTGGCTCTTTCTAGCTGTTGTAATAAATTGATCTCTCCAAGTCTGTTTCCTTTTCTATAAATGGAGATAATAACACCTGTCTCATAAAATAGCTGTAAGAGTTAAAATAATATATGTAAAGCACTCAATACAGAGCTTGGGACATGGCAAGCTTCCAAAACGTGGTAGTTTTGATTATTTACAGGGTAGCTACAGTTAACAGTGTGACCTATGGTACAAGGACAAAGGAAAGGTAACTGACCTGTTGAGTGACCAAAACTGTGGCCTTGGCATGAAAGATGAATGAAATTGTCAAACCTAGTCCCCTGATTTTCTGTAAGTCTCTACAGCACTTGCTCATGTACCTGTTTACAGAGCATTTCTCTTCTCTCTAGCTCATTTCATTGTTATCTCTAACAAGTGATTTATTTTCATTTCTTTCTCATTTCCTGTGACCTGTTTAAAAGCTCCTTGCATATCTACCCTTACGAGTACCCAAGTAGTTTGTTATCCCCTAGTACAATACTTAGTTTTTGTACTTGATACCCTGGGATTCATTTTACTATGTAACACTTTACCATGAACATCTTTCTAGAATAAGCCTAAAGATTATTTGAAATACCACCTGAAAGGAAAAGAAAACTTTGTGTATTACCATAACCTCCACACAAGATTTACCAATGTAAACACAGCTTTCCAATGAAAAATAAAAGTAAAAGTAAAACTGGAACCCAGTTGGTTCCCCATGATTTAGTTTAAAACATTAAGCATACTGACTATAATATACAACAGTTACTTGTTAAATATGATATGAAATGGCACCACTTTGTCTTACCTCTTCAGAGTCCATAATCAGTCCCCCTTCCATTTTTACTTCTATAAACTCCTAATTGGGTCTATCTTCTAATAGCTACAATGTATATAACTTAAGAGACAACTATTTCACCAAATTTTTGTATTAAAAACTAAAAAGGTTTTAGTTTTACCTAGCATAGTAAGCAATTAATAGAAGAATGTGAAACAGTTCAAACTGTTTAAAGAGCAACATTTCTGATTAGCAATATGAAATAGGAACAGATCACGTGGTTCAAGTTGTGTTTAACCCAGAATGTTCTGTGTGGTCACCATATATCAAAATTAATGTTATCCAGTAACTCTAATGAGTCATTAGAGTTTGAAGCTTTGGGTAACTATCAGCACTTATTAAAACTTTTTCCTCCTTATCTAATACTAGATAAAATTAACCATTCCGCTTTAGGATACTGAATTGTATAAATTCCTGCAGAGACTTAGTAGATGAGGAATAATGAATAGAAGCATTAGCAATTCTCTAAATCAAAAGGAATTTTTAAATACCTATTTCTTTTATACTAGGTTATATAAAAGAATATTTTTGAAAATAAAGTTTCTAAGTTTGATCAAGTAGACTTTCTTTTTTTAATGAGTAGATTAGATTTGTCCAGCATAACATTTTGAGAAAAACTCCTTCAAAGAGCCTCTTAGAGGTGGTTGGAAGGAGCCCCAGTAAAGGTAAAATCTATAAAGCCAACAGATAACAATCAGCTTAAACTGTTTCCATCAGTGAATGTCAATTTTTATTACAGGGCAGAATTTAATTAATTTGGTTTCATTTAATAAATATTCTCATATGATATAGTTCCTGTACTAGATACTATCTCATATTTCTAAATAGTTCAAAGTATTAAAGATTATTTATGACAGGAATATCTTATCAATGTATATATTAAGTTTTCTTCTCCTTCTAAATTATATCTCTTAAATGCTTTAGGTCCAATTGACCCTGAACATGGTAAATGAACTCCAGTCACTAAAGAATCCCCTGAAAGTTTATATAACACCAGTCAAGGTTAGAGGTTCCATTTGAAAGATTTTACTGTTACATAAAAGTGATGGTTATATATAATTATTCAGCCCTGCACACACCTCCCCCTCCCAGTGTTAGCATAATGTTCAGCACTCAGTGGGCACTTAATAAATGTTTGCTTAAAAAATCAGTAAGTGTATAGAGACTCAAATATGCATAAGTAAATCTAATACTCAGAGAATATATACCAATGGAGACAAGATGTAAGTGGAGAAAAAGACTCATTATTGGCACAATTTCAGGGTAATTACATATGTACAATCATCCAATAATTGCAAATTTACAGTGTATTGAACTACTTCAAAGTAATTCTCTAAATAATGTTCCCTTCTGCCCAAAATTTCTCTTCTCTTAATTGAATAATTTTTTTAACTTGAACTAGGAATTCAGGCAATATTTTTACAAATGAAATGATTTGATTTCACTTTTAAGAAGAAGAATAAATACAAACTTAAGCATAATGTCATATCAAATAAACAAATTTATTAGGCACATGAAATTCATACCAAGAAAAGGAGTTATATGAAACTGACTCCCAGTTCTGTCACTGAGATGGGAGTTAAAAAAGAAGATTTAAAATATTGCTGGTTAAATCAATCTCAGTGATCTTTTTTCATTGGAGGGAAGTACTAATTTGATTTATTAAAGTTTAATTCCAAATTAGAACAGCTGTTAATATCCCTTATCAACCATTATTTTGTTATACATGGTAGGAAGATAAGCAGATAAGGTCACCTGCCTAGAATGAGATGCTTCACATTATTTACAGCTCTAATTTTTGTTCAGTAATTGGTAGGTGCAATTCTCATTCTGCTTGCTAATGACTACGATATATTTCTGAGGCAAATTAGAGAAACAGAATTTTGTGTTACTTTCAGCAGTATTGCTAAAAAGTGATGCAATGAGTTTTAGTTGAATTAAGTGCCTCACCAATATCATAATTCACCCAAGAAATTCTAACACTAAAATCACACCACCCATGAAGTGAACTTGAATAGAATAGAATTTGTGTATTTGTTTGGCATTGGTCTCCATCACTAATTGCCCCTTCTGTAAAGTAGTTTTGGGTAGAATGAAGTAAGCGTTTCATGATCAGCAACTGAATGCCTATCATCTGTGAGAAAACATATATTTAAAATTGTTCTTTTGAATTCAAAATGAAAGTAAAGTACTCCAAAGAAAAAGAAGAAAGTTATTTCTCAAAGTTCTGAGGGAGAAAACAGACTTTTTAAAATTAACACATATAAGGGATCAGAAGTTTCAACATTATAAAGCCTTTTTCACTAGAAGAGAGGAGCATTAGCAACTAAGGAAATCCAGTCATTGGCACAGTATGATGTATATGTACTTTCTAAGTTGGCAGCATCTGAGTCACATGGGAATCCAAACTGAATCATATGGGAAATTATGTCAAAGATTATTTTTTACTCCAAGAGTTTCTCAGGGACAATTGCTGAGACCTGCATATACACAAAGGCCTTGATACAGCTATTTAGAGTAAATAACGTCTTCAGTTCCTATAGTGGAAGATTCCATGCCAAGTTCTAATGTACACAACCTCTCACAGCTAAAGCCACAAACAAATGAAATCAATAAAATCAGGCCGTCAAGTCAAGAACTGGGGTTGTTTCTCAAAGTCTAAGGGTTTCAGTGTGGTTTTTAATTATCCCAGATGAGAACAAATTAATAGTTGAATAAAATCCATTTAAGTTAGAAGGCATTCACCTTTGACTAATGCTTTATTCTGTTAAACCTTGCTTATTATACTATTTATATCAGATATTGATAAGCAATGTTATACAACACAGCTTTGAAAACTGGAGTGTCCTGTACACATGCAGAAGCACCACTTATGATTGCTCGGGGTGTGTAGTTCACAGCAGTGCCACATCTGAGGGAGGATCCCTAGTAGACATTGTGGATATCTTGAATTTTTCAGGGAGATAGAAGTTAAATGTATTGTTCTAACAAAAATAAATTTTCTGACAAAAGTGAAGTATGGGTTAAGTAATGACTCTGTAAGATATTATTGTTATTATAAACCTTATCTTAATGAAGAGGTTTCTGAGGGAGGAGAACATAGTCAAAAGTTATAGCATGATTTTTTTCCCTCTTCTCTCTAAAACATTATTGGATGCTGGCTGAAGGCATTCACCACATTGTAGTACAGCATCACAGCCTCACAGCGTCTTATCTCCCTGCTAGCTCTATTGCTGAGCCTCTAGCAGGCCATGCCACCATTCTACAAAGCCAGCTGTTTCTGAATAATATATACATGGTATAAGACTAGTAAATTCTATGAGCTTGAGATCACTGACATCATAAGAAGCCCTCTTAATTGGAGGTGATGTTATGGGGATAATATGAAGATGTATTAAACATTGCATAAGTCCAAAAATGGCAGAAGCACTGTAAAGAGAAAGCAAATCAATACTTGGACTTTGAGTGTTTGTGAAGACACAGCACTGCCTCCCCCATCCACAAAAAGTTAGGTAGCTAGATGGTTCCATGAGGATGAAGCTATATCAGGAGTTCAACGTTGATACCTTATCTTGGCAAGCTGTATACTCAGCAACTGGTGGAAGCCATATCAACTTTGGGGAGGGAAAATCCATGTTGCTGTGCCTTGCATACTTCTATTCACCATATCCACATTGTACAGGAACTCCTTGATCAAGGCACAGGGGTCATCTGTCCACCTAAAAATTGTATGCTTTATCTACTGTGGATATCTTTGTTAGGCATTAATGTTGGACAGGAATATCTTTCACACTCCATAACAATTCCAAGAGGTCTCCTCCAGACCTCCTTGTCACCAACTTCACAAGATTTTTTTCTTTCCAAGTTCCTAACAATCCAGTCAACGTGTTAGGCACTGACCATGAATGAATGTATACTGATACCTTAGGACATCTCTACTTCTACCCCTAATTAAAACTAGATGCAGGGCTCAGAGTTCAGTCCACTGGAAGAATTTCCCTTCCTGTTGTCTTTCATGGTTATTCCTGTTGTAGTGCAGCACCCATTCCCTACTACTGATTTCAGTATACCATGCAAATCCATCCATAAATCAGGACCATGCATTTTCTTTCTCTATTAACAAGTCATAGGAAACTCCCCATGAAGCTATAGGTATGGGTTGAGGAAGAGGCAGAGAAGTAGCAGGACCGAGTACCTTGGGAATATGTCACCTACTTAAGCAGTTTACTTGTGCCTTCTGGGCCTTTTCAGGCCTGATCTTGATACATCACATCTGATGTATAATGAGATGCTGGTGGGCACATCCAATTTTATGGCTCACGATATTAGATAACACCTAGTTCATGATGGGCAGTTCAGGTCACACACTCAATTTGTGCCCTGTGGTCAGGTAGGTGTTCAGTCCCTATTAGGGTCCATAAGCAAGTCAGTAAAATTGCTTTTCAAATGGAAATAGTTATTGACAAAGGAGGGGTCTATGCCATGATTCTCCTTTGGGATTTGCCAGAAGCTCCAAATAGTATCTCTGGCACATACATATTGAATATATCAAGCTTTCTGGGTCATAAAATTCATGGGAAGAACAGTTTGCTCTGCAGATAGGACCTACTGCACAGCTCTTTCTTTCTCCTGGCTTTACTCAAACTGGCAGCCTTAAAGTTTACCTAGTAAATGTGCAGCAGCAGCCTACCTAAAGGTAATACATATTGCATTCAAAATTCAAAGAGGCTCACCAAGCATTATGCCTCACTCTTGGTGGTGGACAAGGTTCAAGGTGCAGGTGTAATAATTTGTTTCTCACTTTAGAAAAATAGCCTGACTTGTTTTTCTCCCATATTCTGGCATGCATGTGTGTTACTAAGGTGACTAGGATACTTGCTACTTCCTGCTCATTAGCTTAAATTAACATAATACTGTCAATGTGATATACATACTTTATGTTCTATTGGATATAAAGGAAACCGAAATCCCTCTGGATTATGTGTGACAGTGATCAGTTGAATATTACTTATGGTAAAACTGTAAAGATACACTGTTGTCCCTGCCATATAAATGTTAATGACTTCGAATTTTTCCTTACCAATGGAAATGGAAAATATAACACTTCCAGGGGGCTGTGCTAGTTTACTCCCATAAAGATACCACAACTGGAACTACATGTGCAATTAGCATCACCACCTGAGCAAGTGTACAAAACTATACTCTCATACTCCATGACCCATACGACTTTGGCAGTTGTCAAACAGTCACATTAAACATGAATAATTTTATTTTAGTCTTTTATGGTGGTACTAATCTCTGAAATTCCCTCAGGAAGGTGGCGTTACTTTTGGTTTTCTTTCTTGGGTAGGTGGGGATGTCATTCCAGGAGCTTCTATTTGGCCCTTTTTAATCATAATAGCCTTCATTCCATGGATCAGAAAACCAATGTGTCAATTCTGCCAGGTACCAATTATATCTACTCCCATTATATATTCAGGGATAGGGAACTGCTCTTGTACTCAGAACATTATCCATTATCTCAAGACCTCCACAGATCTCTACTCCGACTGGTATACTAGTACGATGGCATTTAAGGTCTCTGGGGATCAGTATAAGTTTTGATCTAGAATCTAATAACTCAGAGGGTCTGAGTATTTCCCTGTCTCCAGTATATAGTCACCCCGACAGAAGACTGCAGGGTTCTGTACATTGTGAAGATTTCCTATTCCCACTGGCTTTCAGGGGGTCATCCCTGTGTGGGGTTGTAGTGTAGTACCTATCTATTTACAGCTGGTCTCAGTAAACCATAAATAACCATCCATAAATCAGGTCCATGCTTTTTTCTCCTCTATTAATATATCAGAGGAATATGTTTAGAGATAGCTTGGATAAAAGTGTATAATATACACCCATAGCTACACTGCAAGGTCCTTTTACAAAGGGGCCTGGCCTCTCCCTCATCAGAGAGGTGGGATGTGAATTGGCATATATCCAAAACACTAATATTACCATTTCTTCCCACAAGACCTGCCACAAGGCAGGATTTTTCTGCCTATACGTGTCAGGTAGTACATTGGAAGGATGCATATGTATTTTATCCTTAGAATTGCATAATCAATTAGCTGTTGCTACAGAATAGTGGTTCTCAAAGTGTAATCTCCAGACCATCAGCATCAACATTAACTGATTAGAATTTCAATTAGAATTAAAAATGTTCCAATCCCACTTCAAACTTATTAAATTAGAAATTCTGGGATGGAGTCAACAAGCCCACCGTGAGTCTGATACACAATAAGGTTTAAGAACCACTCCCAGAGATATCTGTAAGTCAAGACCCATCCCTGTGGCTTCTTGTGGTAGTTTCAGACATCTTGCTTGTAATGATTAACAGCCACCAGCTGATCTATATCATTCTAAGACCCCCATCAATCCTATTAGGATCAGAGAACCCAATTCTATTCTAGTATAACCCAATATCATCTCCTTCCTACAGAAGACAGCAACCACAGAGTTATTCAAAGATACTGTCATCCCCCTTACCAATGCATTTTAGTGCTTTAACAAAAGAGCATCATCTGGCCTTCCTAGGGAGTATGGTTAGAAGTTGGCTAATCCATTCCAGGATTTTCATTTCGCTAAACCATTGAACTCCTTCTTCTACAGTATGCCAGGTAATCTCAAATATTTCTACCTCATTAACTATAGGTCATCATTGAGTTCAGGCTTCAATTAATATACTTCATAGATTATTAAGCCCTCTTCCAAGTGCCCAAGCCAATATATTATTAATTCCCAAAGTCCACGTGAGTACACCAATGTCAATGAATTTAGTCTGACAGACCTTAGCATTTACTCCCCGCATGTGCCAATACAGATTGTTGAGGTTTTGAACTCTTTCAGTGTATAAACTATTCCTCTCGGGGTAGGTCTTGCACCTCCCCATCTAGGCTATGTTGAGTCAGTGAGAGATGGCAAAGGTGGGTTCGAAGGTTAATCAGCATTAGTTTGCTAGGCAAGTAAAAGACTTTTATGTACTGAAGGGCTAGATTTCTTAGTAGAGAGGTGGGTGGTAGTTAGGTTTAAGGCTAGAGGTTACTCAGTCACATCTGCCCTAAAACTACAGGAGATGAGAGTCTCCTTCATTGCAATTCTGCAGTGGATGGCTTCTTACATATCTACACAAGTCCTTAATTGTATGTTCACAGTTTTTAATTATTCCTTTTACCTATTTACCCTCCTTGGAATCGTAAGAAGAAGCCAAAGGACTCCACAATCTTTAAGTCTATTATCACTGCCATATAACTAAGTATCAGTCACTTGATCTCCCAATACTCTATCTTCCATCTATACTTCATCCCATGTAATAATTTGAATAATTATAATGCCACCACATTCTGTGAATTACCCATTTCCATTTTTCTCCTCTACACTTCTTAAATGTACAATAAAACTAATTCCAAAATTCTACTTTGAGTTCTCTTTTCTGGGACCAGTTATGATATAGTAGGAAAGAGTATCAGGATCTCATCAGTAAACAGATGACACACCCAAATTAGAACAATAGAAAAAGCATTTAATAAAGGGACAATTTAATAAAGCTGTGGGCAAGGTACAAGGAAACTATAAGGTATGGTTCTCTAAATGTGGTCTCTGGACCAATAGCATCATCACCTAGGCACTTGTTAGAAATGCAGATTTGGGGCCTTAGCCCAGACCTACTATATCAGAAATTCTGGGGATGGGGCTTAGCAATTTGGTTTGACAACTCCTCCAGTTGACTCTAATGTACACCAAAGTTTGAAAAATACTGACACAAAGTATAATGCATTAACCATGTGCCAATAACAATTGAGAATGTCACCCCTAGGACCAAAGAGGCAAGACAATGGAATAGCAACTGGAAACCAGAGAAAGTCATAAAGAGAGAGCCACTTTGAAAGGATCAATGACCTTTGGTAAAGAAATCCAGACTACCCTAGAAAACTCACAACAAGAAATAAGACAATTATAATTCAATTTCGTTTATTCATTTCCCCCAGTTTTCAACCTGGGCTCCCAAGTGACTAAACTCAATCAGAAGCCAGAAGGCAAGAGAACCTGATCATTCTATCCATTTGGGACAGCTTACCAGGAAATAAAGTAGGTTGGAGAATGAAGGTTATATCTGGAGGGGCAAATGGTAGATATCTGGCATGCATGCCTAACATACTATTGTGAACATACTCCAAATCTGACAAAACTCCAAAGCATTTATTTGAGGAAGTTATAGATTAATAATATTTTATAATTTCCGTGACAATAATGGTTTCTCAGGAATAGTTATTTACTATTCAACCAAATATCTGGATTTCAATAATAAAATTCTTTTTTCATTCATAAAAACTCCCTTGGCTTGTACCCTGGGGCTTAACACAATACCGGGTATATTGTAGTTATTAAATAAATGTTAGAGATGGCTACTACTATTCATTTTATAATCACCTACCTTTCCCCTATGTAGACATTTAAGTCCCTACCTTGTTCCCATGCTGCATCCACTGAGCTGAAGATCGAATTTGTCACTGAATCCTCCTGGGATTTCTGCTCATACCAGGGCCCTCTTCTTAAGTGCCATAATCTAAACTCCATTCACCCACAAGCTACAGCCTACTGACTTATTCAATTCCTTTTTCTGCTATAAACTAGATTTCTTGATTTGTTTAATATCATGTACAATTGGGGGCTTACTCTTGCTTTTGGTTAGACAATCAAATGAACTGCTGTAGCCTCATCCTAGTTCTTAGCTCTATGCTAATCTCTTACCATTGGCATTGGCTTGATACTTGAGATGTGAACATGTATACTGTAGAATTAGGTTAAATTAAGTGTCTGTATCTACAACATTAACTTCTAGATCTCACTGATGTCACTGTGCCCTTATCTGGATCTACTTCTATTGCATAATCCTTGTATCCATTTATTCAGAATGTATCTGAATTTCAAGTCTCAGCAGTCCTCATTGGTCTCATCCCTTCATCTACACTGCTCTAGATATCACAAGTGTTTTAATTATAGACCATTTTACCACACACTTTCCCATCAGTGCTTCATCTTTCACAATACTGACAAATTAAGTAAGAAAGGATCCCAGACAGTCAGCAAATAATCATTTCAAACTGAGTTTTTCAAGAAAGTTAAAACAGCACTGCATTGAATATTGTCTAATTATTATGAATGTTTCTCTCAACTATTTCTAACAAATCTACCTCTTGGCTTTCTCTAAAACACAGGAAATGTATTTACAATTACTTTTGTTAATGCTCTGCCAAATAGTAAAGAATATATCTTTCAAGGCTTTGGAAGGGTCAGCAAACCAATCTCACACAGTCCTTATTTGGTATCTGCTATGTGCCCAACATTATGCTAGCTGCTAGTGACTCAAAGCCAAAGGAAAAATATTCTTTGCCTTCAAATGGAAACAAAAAATAAGCAGATAATTACAGTGATTAGTATTTCATAGAAGTACATGCTAGGTAGTATACTTTAGACTCTGATCAGAGAAAGCTTCTAGGAGGAGATATCCCAGAACTGGGTCCTAAAGGAGGAGTAGACTTAGCCAAGCAAAAGGAGTGGAGATAAGGGAAAAGGGGGAGGTATAAGAAAGAAGCTGCACACACAAAGTCATAAAGGCAAAAGAGAGTGTGAAACCTTAAAGTAAAAGGTGAAAATTAAGGAGAAAAAGTGTGAATAGGTATTTAGGGGACACATAAAAAAGGACTGTGTACCTTATGCTAAGAGCTATGCTAAAAGTCATAGAGAGTCATTGAAGAATTTAAATCAGGGAGTTGAAGAGTGATATTTTCTTTTTTAGAATATCATTTTTCTAGTTGTTTTAAAAAAACTAGATTGGAGGGAGGCAAGACAGAAATTGGGAAGACCAGTTCAGGTACCATTACAGTAAAAAAAAAAAAAGTTGGTGGGGGTAGAGAGAAGAACCTGCACTAAAGTGGTAGATGTTGAAGTGGAGGGAAGTAGATTAATTTGGGAAAGGTTAGAGAGTAGACCCTACAGGACCTGGTGACTATCTGATTGAGTAGTCATGATAGATACCAGGGGACACTATTACATGACTGAGATCAGAATGAAAAATGGGCAAAGGAAATGAAAATAGAATGAAAACTATGCAAAAAACTATATCATGGCATCTCACACCCAAAACAACAGTCTGAGGAGAGAGTGGTCTATTGGATATGTTGAATAAACAAGATCTGAAAAGGAACTTGACAATTAGGAAGTCTTTGGTAAAATTTGCCCAAAGAGTTTCAGATGTAGGGTGTAGGCAGAAATCAGATTACAGAGAAATGAGGAATAAATAGGAAGTGAAGATACAGAGAAAGTATGACTTTCTCTTTTAAAAAGCTTAACAATCAGGAATAGAAAAAAATATAGTTAAAGGAGCTTAGGGGGCAGGGAAGGTGGTGGCTTTTCTTTAGGATAAGAAGAACTGGAATTTGTATAACTACTGATAAGAAAAAGCTAATAACAGTAATCAAAATGTATTATACTGACATAAAAACAGACACATAGACCAATGGAACAGAATTGAGAGCCCAGAAATCAACTCATGCATACAACTGATCTGTCAGAAGAGTGACAAGAATACACAATAGGGAAAATAGAATCTCTTCAATAAATGGTGTTGGGAAAACTGGATATCCACAAGCAAAAGAATGAAACTAGACCCTTAACCCACGTCATTCACAAAAATCAACTCAAAATGAATTAGACACTTAAATGGAAGACATGACACCATAAAACTCCTAAAACAAAACATAAGGGAAGAGCTCCTGAACATTGGCCTTGGCAATAATTTCAGGATATGACAACAAAAACACAGGCAACAAAAGTAAAAATAGACAAGTGGGATTACATTAAATTAAACAGCTACTGCACAGCAAATGAAAAGGCAACTTATGTAATGGGAGAAAATTTTGCAAACAATACATCTGATAAGAGGTTAATCTTCAAAATATATAAGAAACTACCACAACTCAATATCAAAAAATAATAATAACATGATTAAAAATTGGGCAAGTAGCAGTCTTTAAAGATGGTGACATAGGAGGCTCCTGAACTCCCCTTCTCTCATGACCAGACAAAATGAACAGCTACACACAAAGCAACTCTGTCTGAAAGAAATCCAGAAACTAGCTGAGCAACTCCTACACAATGGGCAAACAAGAAAATACCCACATTGAAACTAGTAGGAAAGGGTGAGACCATAAACCCCAGCTCCAGCACAGTGCTCTACAGTCACAAAAGGATCCTCAACTCCCAGCTTCTTCCTGAGGAGTGAAAGATTTGAACCACATATCTAGTACTCCAACCTTTAAGACTCCCAACAGAGGGATAAGGCCCCCAAAACATACAGCTCTGAAAGCCAACAGGGCTTGCTCAACAAGCCCCACAATACTATAGCAAGCAAAAAACAGTTGTTAATGAACATGAACACTCACTGCAGCTGTCACCCCATGGCTCAAGACAGAAGAAGCAGACAAAAAACACCCATCTCCCAGTGTTTTCCTGAATGAGGTCTCCTTGTACACATTAAAAGCTGCTACCTGAGGGTCAGGTCTCTAATTTAGCACACATCTGGGCACTGACTGCAATCCTCCCCAGAGAGCAGAAAAGTCTGTGGACACGTCCTCTGCCTTCTCCCTCCTGCCTGTCCTAAGTTGCCAGTATCTCTCTCGAAGGAGCTTGTACACACATCTGCACCCCAGTTTTTGCAGCATCATGCAAGTAATGAGCCCCTGAATAGCCTGGTTCTGGTAATCAATGGAAGCTGCACTCAAGTTCCACAAGACAGAGGCAAACAAAGAAGCAGTTATTGATGAGTGCAGGAGCACCCCTTCTATGTCTATATTCCTGGGCTAAACACAGAGGGAGTGGACAAAAACACCCATCTCCCAGTTTCTCCCTGGAAGGGGCCAAACTACATACTTTTGCAGATTGATGTGTGAGGGTCCAGTTTCCAATCAACATGCATCTGTGTAATGACTGCAACCCTCCCCTTTGGGACACTGATGGGTCTTGGCACATCCTCAACCACTGGAAGCCACTTAGAACAAAGAAGGTGATTTGGACAATTAAAATGTTTGAAAGACAACCAGGGGAATAGGTCAGGCTGATTGACAAGGTTCATCTGCTATATGAGACCACTATGTCAAGACTGGTTGTTTTATTTAATGCACAGAAACCAACACAGACAGTCAGAAAAATGAAAAAGCAAGGGAATATGTTCCAAATGAAAGAACATGATAAAACTCCAGAAACAGATCTGAATGAAACAAAGGTAAGTTATTTATTTGATGAAGAGTTCATAATAATGATTACCAAGTTCAGAAGAATAATGCATGAATAAAGTGAGAATTTCATAAAGATGATTACCAAGGTCAGAAGAATAATGCATGAATAAAGTGA
The DNA here is from genome assembly GCF_009873245.2 of Balaenoptera musculus. NCBI lineage: Eukaryota > Metazoa > Chordata > Mammalia > Artiodactyla > Balaenopteridae > Balaenoptera > Balaenoptera musculus. The sequence continues at coordinate 66,489,584 of NC_045800.1, read as the reverse complement.
GAATTTCAACAAAGAAAATATTTAAAGTGCCAAACAGAAATAACCAAGGGGAATACTACAATAACTGAAGTGAAAATTTCAATAGAGGAGTTCAACAGCAGGCTAGATCAAGCAGAAGAAAAGATCAACAAACTCAAAGACAGAGCAGTGGAATTCATCCAATCATAGGAGCAAAAAGAACAAAGAATTATAAAAGAGTGAAGAGAGCTGAAAGTACTTACAGGACACCATAAAGCACACCAATATTTGCATTATAAGGGTCTCAAATGGAGAAGAGAGAGAAAGGGGGGTAGAAAGCTTATTCAGAGAAATAATGGCTGAAAGATTCCCTAACCTGGGGAATGAAACAGACATCCAGATCTAGGTAGCCCATGGACTTACAAACAAGATGAATCCAAGACACCCAAACCTAGACACACTACAACTACACTGTCAAAAATTAAAGACATGGACAAAATCTTAAAGCCAGGAATAGAAAAATAACTTGTTACATATAAAGGAACTGCCATAAGACTATCAGCATATACCTCAGCAGAAACTTTGCAGACCAGAAGGGAGTGGAATGATATGTTCAAAGTGCTGAAGGAAAAAAACAACCAGTCAAGAATTCTCTAACTGGCAAAGTTGTCTTTCAGAATTAAAGGAGAGATAAAGAGTTTTCCAGACAAGCAAAATATGAGGGAGTTCATCACCACTAGACTGCCTTATGAGAAATGTTAAAGGGAGTTCTTCAAGCAAAACAAAAGGACATGAATTAGTAACAGAAAAACATATAAATGTTTAAAACTCACTGGTAAAGGTAAACATGCAGTTAATTCAAAATAACCTAATGTTGTAATGGTAAACCACTTATGACTCTACAATGAAAGTTAAAGACAAAAATATAAAAATAACTATAACTATAATGATTTCTTAATAAATACACAATGTAAAATGATATAAATTGTGACATAAAAACCATAAAATATCAGGAGGGAGTATAAGAATGTATAGCTTTAAAATGCATTCAAAGTTAAGTTGTTAAGAGCTTAAAATAAACTGCTATAAATATAAGGTAATTTCTATAAGCTTTGCAGTAACCACAAAGCAGAAAGCTACAGTAGATGTAAAAAGATAAAGAGAAAGGAATCTAAGCATTCCACTAAAAAAAGTCATCAAACCATAAAGGAAGAGAGCAAGAGAAGAATAAAGGAACAAAGGAATCACAAAACAGCCACAAAACAATTAACAAAATGGAAATAGAAAGTCAATACCTATTAACAATTACTTTAAATGTACATGGACTAAATTCTCTAATCAAAAGACAGAGTGGCTGAATGGATAAAAAATCAATACCCAACTATATGATGAAAACAGGATACTCACATCAGCTTTAAGTATACACACAGACTGAAAATTAAGTGGTGGAAAAAAGATATTCCATTCAAAAGGAACCAAAAGCCAAAGACTGCAATAAGAGACAAAGAGGTCATTATATAATGATAAAGAGGGAAATCAAACAAGAGACTATAACATTTCCAAATATTTATGCACGCAAATAGGAGTGCTTAATTATATAAAGCAAATATTATCAGATCTGAAGGAATAAATATACAGTACAATAATAGTAGGGGACTTTACTTCCTAGTTTCAACAATGAATTAATCATCTAGACAGAAAATCAATAAGGAAACATTAGATTTAAACTACATATCCCTGATGGATGTGACAGATATTTACAGAACATTCCATCCAAAGAAGCAGAATACACATTCTTCTCATGTGCACATGGAACATCATCCAGGTTTGATCATATGTTAGGTCACAAAATAAGTCTTAATAAATTTAAGAAGATTGAAATAATACCAAGCACCTTTTCCGATCATGATGGTATGAAACCAGAAATCAATTACAAGAAGAAAACTAGAAAATTCAGAAATATATGGAAATTAAACAACATACTCCTGACCACCAATGTGTCAAAGAAGAAATCAAAAGGAAAATCAAAAAACATCTTCAGACAAATGAAAACAGAAACACAATATTCCTAAAATGTATGGGATGCAAAAAAAGTAGTTCTAAGAAGAAAGTTTATAGCAATAAACACCTGTACTAAGGAAAAAGAAAAGATATTAAATAAACCTAATTCTACACCTCCAGGAACAAGAAAAATAACAAACTAACCCAAAGTTAATAGAAGGAAGAGAAAAACAAATTCAAACTGGACAAATTAGAGACTAAAAGGACAACAGAAAAGAAAATGAAGTAAGAGCTGGCTTTTTTAAACGATAAACAAGACAAACCTTTAGCTAAACAAAGGAAAAAAAATGAGAAAGAGAGGATGCAAATAAATAAAATTATAAATGAACAAGGAGACATTCCAACTGGTACCATGGAAATACAAAGGACCATAAGGACCATATTATGGAGTAAAGGACCATTCTATGAACAGTTACATTACAACTGTTGGCCAACCTAGAAGAAATGGATAAATTTTCAGAAACATACAACCTACCAAGACTGAATCATGAAGAAATAGAAAATCTGAACAGATCAATTACTAGCAAGAAGATTAAATCAGTAATCAAAAACCTCCCAAGAAACAAAATCCAGGACCAGATGGCTTTATTGATGAATTCTACCAAACTTTAAGAGGAGAAGTAATGCCAATCCTTTTCAAGCTCTTCCAAACATATTTAACAAGGCCAGCATTACAGTGATACCAAACCAGACAAGGACAATGCAAGAAAAGAAAATTACAGGCCAATATCCCTGATGAACATAGATACAAAAATCTCAACAAAATATTAGCAAACCAAATTCAATAGTACATTAAAAGGATTATATACCACAATCAGGTGGAATTTATTCCAGGCACGCAAGGATAGTTCAACATTCACAAATTAATCAATGTGATGCACCACATTAACAAAATGAAGGATAAAAATCATATGATCATCTCAATTGATGCAGAAAGAGCATTTGACAAAATTCACCATCCATTCATAATAAGAAAAAATAACTCTCAACAATACAGGTATAGAGGAAACATACTTCAACAAAATAAGACCATATAAAACAGGCCCACAGCTAATTCATTATAATCAATGAAAAAGCTAAAAGCTTTTCCTCTAATATCAGGAAAAAGACAAGGATGCCTACTCAAACCATATCTACTAATCATAGTAATGGAAATACTAGCAAGAGCAATTAGGCAAGAAAAAGATATAAAAGGCATCCAAATCAAAAAGGAAGAACCAAAACTGTTTCTATTTGCAGATGACATAATATCATATAGAGAAAACCCTAAAGACTCCACCAAAAATAACTGTTAAAACTAATAATTGAAATCAGTAAAGTTACCGGATACAAAAAAATCAATATACAAAAGTCTGTTGCATTTCTGTACACTAATAATGAACTATCAGAGAAGTTAAGAAAACAGTCCAAATTACAATTGCTTCAAAAAGAATAAAATACCTAGGAATAAATTTAACCAAGAATGTAAAATGTCTGTACACTGAAAACTATAAGACATTGATGAGTGAAATTAAAGAAGCCTCAAATAAATGAAAAGATATTCCATGATCATGAATTGGAAGAATTAATATTGTTTAAATGTCCATATTACCCAAAGAAATCTACATATCTGATGCAATCCCTATCAAAATTTCCACTGCATTTTTCACAAAAATAGAACAAATATTCCTAAAATTTGTAGGGAACTACAAAAGATCCTGAATAGCCAAAGCACTCTTGAGAAAGAAGAACAAAGCTAGAGGCATCATACTTCCTGATATCAAACTGTATTACAAAGATATAGTAATCTAACAGTATGGTATTGGCATAAAAACAGACACATAGATCAATGGAATAGAATAAAGAGTTCAGAAATACACCCACACATATACGGTCAATTAATTTACCACAAAGGAGCCAAAAATACACAATGGAAAAAAGACAGTCTGTTTAATAAATGGTGCTAGGAAAACTAGACAGCCACATGCAAAAGAATGAAACTGTACTACTATCTTATATCATACACAAAAGTCACTCAAAATGGATTAAAAACTTGAACATAAGACCTGAAACCATAAAACTTTTAGAAGGAAACAGGGGGTAGGTAGCTCCTTGACAGTAGTGGCAATGATTTTTTTGGATTTGAAACCAAAAACAAAGGCAAAAAAAAACAAAAATAAACAAGCGGGAATACATCAAACTAAAAAGCTTCTGTACGGCAAAGAAACCTTACAGAAAATGAAAAGGATGCCTATGGGATAGGAGAAATACTTTTAAATCTCATATCTGATAAGGATTAATATCCGTAATATATAAATAACTCATACAATCAACAGCAAAACAACAAACAATCCAATTTAAAGATGGGCAGAGAAACTGAAGAGACATTTTTCCAAAGAAGACAAATGACCAACAAGCACTGAAATGGTGCTCAACATCACTAATCATCAGGGAAATTCAAACCGCTATGAGATATTACCTTACACCAGTTAGAACAGCTATGATGAATAAGAAAAAAAAAAGCGTTGGCAAGGATGGGGAGAAATAGGAACCCTGTGCACTGTTGGTGGGAATGTAAATTGATACAACCCCTATGGAAGACAAAATGGAGGTTCTTCAGAAAACTAAAACTAGAACTACTATTATGATACAGCAATCTCACTTCTGGAAATACAGCCAATGGAATTGAAAGTAGGATCTCAAAGAGATATTTGCACCCTGTGTTCACTGCAGTATTATTCACAGTAGTCAAGACATGGAAGCAACCTAAATGTCCATTAAGGGATGAATGGATAAAGAAAGTGTGGCATATACATATGATGGAATATTATTCAGCCTTAAAAATGAATGAAATCCCATTATTTGTGACAATATGGATGAACCTGGAGGACATTATGCTAAGGGAAATAAGTCAGACACAGAAAGACAAACACTACATGATACCACTTACACAATGAATTTAAAATAGTCAATTCATAAAAGCAGGGAGTGGAATATTGATTGCCAGGGGCTTGAAGGAAGAGGAAACAGGGTGGTTTTAATCGAAGGGTACAAAGTTCCAATTATACATGATAAATAAGTCCTAGAGATCTACTGACAACACAGTACCCAGAGTTAACAATACTGTATTGTACACTTAAAAGTTTGCTAACAGGGGAAATCTTATATTAAGTGTTTATACCACCAAAAAATAATAATAATTAGAATAACAATAAATAAGAAGGAGGGAGGAAATTTTTGGAGGTGATGGATAAGTTTACGGCATAGATTACAGTATTAGTTTCACAGGTATATACAGGCACACCTCAGAGATATTGTGGGTTTGGTTCTAGACCACTACAATAAAGCAAATATCACAATAAGGCAAGTTACACAAATTTGGGGGTTTCCCAGTGCATATAAAAGTTACATTTACACTATACTACAGTCTATTAAGTGTGCAACAGCATTATGTCTAAAAATATACATATACATACATTAATTCTATTTTTTTGTTTTTTTAATTAATTTTTATTGGAGTATAGTTGATTTACAATGTTGTGTACATACCTTAATTTTTAAATGCTTTATTGTTAAAAATGCAAATCATCATCTGATAATGCAGGGTTGCCAGAAACATTCAATTGTTTAAAAAAAAAATGTAGTATCTGTGAAGTGCAAATAAAGAGAAACTCAATAAAACAAATTGTGAATACATGTATATGTATGGCTGAGTTGCTTTGCTGTGTACCTGAAACTGCCACGACATTGTTAATCGGCTATACTCCAATATGAAATAAAAAGTTAAAAAAAAAAAAAAGTTATGCCTGCACTTATCTCCAAACTCAGGTTATATGCATTAATTGTGTACAGCTTCCTGTATGTCAAAAAGTTTTTAAGAGCTAATGAAAATAGAGGTTGAGGAAAGGATGATGGTAATCCCCTCACATCAGAGATTAGAGTGTATATAGTGAGAGACACTGCTGATACAAAATGTCTTTTAAGTAATATGTCACAATAAACCCCTAAAAGCTTGAACAAATACTCCAAAAAGGTGATGCACGATATGAGATAGGTTGTTAAAGAAAAGCTCTTTACGAATCCAAAAAAAAATCACAGGCACTTCCTGCCTGACATCTTTAAATGGTGAAATCTAGCTAAAGAAAACATCAAGGGTCCTTAATTAATAAAACTTCGATCATATACCTCAGAAATAAGAGATGGTAAGTTTTACTGAAGGAGTTTACAAAATAGTAATAAGCGGCCAGAAAAAGAGGAAAGATTTAGCATGCCAATGCTGATGGTACTTTACAAGCTAACAGCTCCCCAAGACTTCTTGCTCCTCCTTCAGTCCTCCCAACCCCACACTTTCCAGCACACTACCTAGGACCCTTGCCTTGATAGCTTTGGCTCAGAACTTCTCTGCAGTCCTCTGCTGCTGGAATCCTAAACAACATGCAAGGATTAAGGGAATGCCTGACTTCTATGTCCTGGTCCATCCAAGGTAAAATTGAAACCATTCTTATAACTGACTTTCCTGGAAAGAGTATTCTAGAGGAAACAATTCTTTCTACTTTAATGAAAATGCACATGAGAATGGAAGCAAATGTTACGTATGCAGAGAGAAAAACCTATAGAAGATCCAAGGCAGGGGATAGGGAAGAGGGAAGAGACAGAAATATAAAAACTAAGAAGGGAAAGTATAGCATTGCGAAGGTTCTGGACACAATCTACCTGAATTCAAACCCTGGCTTTATTCTTTACTTGCTGTAAGACTTTAAACAAACTGCTTATTATCTATGGGCCTCGTTTGCCTCATCAGGAAGTACCACTTAAGGTTATTCTGTGATTAAATAATTAATAAATGCAAAATGTTTGGTGGATGTCTTCTATCTAGATTTGCTAGCTTCTCACTTCTCTCTTCAGTATCTTCCTCATAGAAAAATAAGGGAAACAAACTTGTCAGGTCACAGAAATTAATATCTAAATCTAATTGACTAAATTATACTAGTAATATACACAAATTGATTTAATACTAACTGATTAAAAATCATATCTTCACACGCTGAGTTAAAACAAATGACATGAAAAGCTTTCTAAGTCCTGAATCTCTGACTTGTACATAACATGCTACTAGTTAATTTTTTTGTTTTACTTCAACAACTGAGTGTAATGTCCCAAAATATAAACCGCAACACTAGCAGGAGAGGTCCACTCAGTCATGGTCCAGTCATTTCACGAAGAAAAACGTTATGCTTATCTTGAAGACTATCCTTGAAAAGCTACACTAGTTAAAACACAGTATTCTAGGTAAGTCTGTATTAGATATTGGGTGCTGCTCTACCTACCTTCTCCTTCTAAGAGATAGTACACAACCTACAGCCCCAAACTTCAGACTATTTCCTGAGCATCTCAAAATGGTCATTAGGTAACACAGCACGTAAAGCTCTGTCCAATGGATGGAAATAATAATTGGTTAGGCAAGCAAGATTTCATCACTCTGGAATTAAAAAGGCTAAAATATGTATAAAATCAACCAGTGGAATTAGGAATTAACACACAAAAGAAACAGAGTCATATTAATGGCCCGGTACTACACTAAAGATCCATGTAACTTGTGTTACTGAGAGGACAACAACATTATCTGGCCCATACTCCCAAGGTCCTGTGAGAGTCTGCTAACCTGTCACATGCATTCTCATAAGACTCCTATTATTCATGTTTTCCATGACCAGAAATTGATGAACTAACTTACACTGACATTTAATTGTCATTCCCCCCCCTTGTATAACCTATGTACTTGCTGGATCACCCTTTCAACACTCAAGAAGAGACTAAATTACAGTAGCACATCTTTGAGACATTTTTCCTACATTAAAAGTTAAATGGTATGCATAATGAGTACTGAGAGACTTCATTAATTAAACGTGCCAGTTAAGAGGGCTAAGCATAATATTCAGATGAAAGAAAAAAATAGAGAATTGAATCAAGGTATTTAAATACTCAAAGTTAACTTAGAGACCAATTAGTCTAACCCCTCATTTGAAAGTAAGGAAATTGGGAGCTAGGAAGTAAGTCACTAGGACCTAAGAGACTGGCCAAAGTTGACACAGCTATTTAAAGGCAGAGGCAAAACCAGGACCGGACCTAAAAATTTCTACTTCAAAATTTTTTTCTCTTACCATAAGAGAATTTCTATTCTCAAAAAGTTGACTTCCACTCTTGGTCTGAATTGACTCCTTTTAACCTCTTTGCCTTAATTCCAACATCTTTGAAAGATGCTAATATAATTGAGACTATGGAAAGAATGCTATTTCATTTTGTGAAGAAGTCTGAAGACACATAGCACCATTACAATTATGACTGATCTCTAAAAGTTTAATGTTTCAACCTTTGCTTATTATTGTCTTTTTATGCAGCATGATTAATGCAGTCTATTTCTTGTGACTGCCACAAGAGCCATGAAATCTCTCACTTCTTTCGTAGTGACTTAGTTTGAAAAAGGCATGCACAATAACAACTTTCCTTGAATGCTTGTGTACATAAATTTACCAAATAAAAAGCTTATACCATTCACTCACTATCATCAAGTGAAGTAGTATTGCATTTTACAGCATCTCCTAGCTCAATGTTTGTGGGAAGTCTAAATTGCTTCATAAACCTCAGCTGCTTTGCCACTCTGTAGGAAAATATATGGGAGGTGGCAGTATGAGTGTAAGAAAAAAAAGAATAAATGAGGGGGGAAAAGGAAATGAATGTGGATGATAAGCCTGGGAGACAACAGATGAGGCACAAACAGAGAAATGAAGAAAGATAATTAGAATACATATGTGTATGTCAGTATATATGTAGGCATGTGTGTCAGTGTGCATGTGTAGTGTATGTATGTGTTTATGTGCAGCTGATCACAAGAATACAAGCAGAAAGAGGTCATCATTACATTGTTCTAGATGATCTGTTGCAGAACAGGAACTGTGATAAAAACAGCAGCAAATAAAGTCAACTTAATTTTGATCAATATATAGTGACAACAGTAAGTAGTTACATATCAATCCATTAATTCTCCAAAGATCTCAAATAACATGATAACAAAGCAAAAATGCTAACCCAATTAATCACACTATTGCTGGCCAAAGGTAGCAGCATTACACTCCTGAGAGTATTCTGAAAATGTCAGTACAGCATTGTTCTGTACCAAGATCTGTTGGCAGCCTGCAAGTGTATCTTTCCTTTAAAATATTGCCACCAAGCCATCCACATTAGAAAGGAAGAAGTAAAATTATCTGTTTGCAGATGACATTATCTTATATGTAGAAAACGCTAAAGATTCTAGAAAAAAAAAAAAAACCTGTTAGAATTAATAAATTCACAAAAGTTACAGGATACAAAATCAACATACAAAAATCAGTTATATTTCTGTACACAACAATGAACAATCCACAAAGGAAATTAAGAAAACAACTCTATTTACAATAGCATCAAACACAGGCCCCCAGCTCACCCCAGGGCCTGCCAACTCCAATAGCCCCAGGTGGTTTCCCGAGCACGAGGATCCCAGTGGATTCTTGTGAACCCAGGCCCCCAACTGATCCCAGCACCTGCCAGATCCAGCAGCCCAGACAGCTCCTATAGCACCTGGCTCCCAATGGGCTCCTATAAACCCACACTCCCAGCATATCCTAGTGCTGGCCAGCTCCTGAGGCCTTCAGTGGCTCCTATGGCACCAGGCTCCCAATCAGTCCCCAAGAACTGAAGCTCCAGGCAGGAAACAGAGACTTCCAACCAAGGCCCACACAAAACCAACTACTGCAGATCCAGGTTTTCAACCCACCCCAGCACCAGGCCAGCTTCCATAACCCAGGCCTCCCAGTCAACCTCAGCACCAAGTTGGCCCCTGAGAACACAGAATCCAGACCAGACCCCGTGGACCCAGACTTCTATCCTTCCTCAGCACCGGGCCAGCCCCCATGGCCCAAGCCCTGAGGCCAGCTCCTGAGACCCCAGGTTATACACCTACTCCCATGGACCCAGGCTCCAGGCTCATCCAAAAGCCAAATTGGCCCACATTGTCAGACTGGTCCCTTGACACCTGTTTAGTGCCTGAGGACCCAGAATCTACAACAACCCATGCAGACACAGGTACGAAGCCCATCAGGGCAGACTCAAATTCCTGGCCTATCCTGGTGAATCCAGGCCCCAGGCCCACCCCTGTGGACCAGGCACCAGGCTGGTCCCCATGTACGCAAGCATCAGGCATGCTTACCTGCTGACCCAGGAAACAGACCTACCCCCAAGAACTCCAGGAGTAAGCCCACCCTACTCTCACCATTCCTATTCAACATAGTCCTGGAAGTTCTAGCCAGATTAATTAGGCAATCAATCAATCAAAGAAATAAAAAGTGTCCAGATTAGAAAGGAAGAAGTAAAGCTGTATCTGTTTGCAGATGATATGATCTCATATACGGAAAATCCTACGAATCTGTTAAAGTTACAGGATACAAAAACAACAAACTATCTGAAAAAGAAATAAAGGAATCAATCCCATTTACAACAGCATGAACAAAAATAAAATACTTAGGAATAAATGTAACCAAGGATGTGAAAGATCTGTACACTAAAATCTGTAAAACATTGATGAAAGAAACTGAAGAGGATACAAATAAATGGAAAGATATCCTGTGCTCACAGACTGGAAGAATTAATACTGTTAAAATATCCATACTACCCAAAGTCATCTACAGATTCAGTGCGATCCATATCAAAATTCCAACAGCATTTTTCACAGACAGAAAAAACAATCCTAAAATTCATATGGAGCCTCAAAAGAACTCAAGTAGCCAAAGCAATCTTGAGAAAAAACAAAGTTGGAGGCATTTTACTTCCTGATTTCAAACTTTATTACAAAGCTATAGTAGTCAAAACAATATGGAACTGGCCTAAAAACAGACATATAGACCAATGGAGCAGAATTGAGAGCCCCAAAATAAACCCACATATTTACAGTCAACTAATTTTTGACAAGGGTGCCAAGAATACTGAATGGGGAAAAGATATTATCTTCAATAAATGGTGTTAGACTATTCACATTCAAAAGAATGAAACTGGACTCCTATCTTATGCCACTCACAAAAATTAACTTGAAATGGAGTAGACTTAAACATAAGACCTGAAACTGTTAAACTCCTAGAAGAAAACAGAGGAAAAATGCTCCTTGACATTGGTCTTGGCAATGATTTTTTGGATATGACACCAAAAACACGGGCAACAAAAGCAATTATAAACAAATGAGGCTACATCAAACTAAAAAGCTTCTGAACAACATAAGAAACAATCAGTAAAATGAAAGCTTCTGCACAACATAAGAAACAAACAGTAAAATGAAAAGGCAACCTATGGAATGGAAGAGAAAATTGCAAACCATCTATCTGATAAGGGGTTAATATCCAAAATAATAAGATTGTGTCTGAGTACACAACTCAATAGAAAAAAATCCAATTCAAAAATAGGCAGAGAATTTAAATAGACATGTTTCCAAAGAAGACATGCAAATGGCCAACAAGTACATGAAAAGATGATCAATATTACTAATCATCGGGAAATGTAAATCAAAACCACAATGAGATACCACTTCACACCTATTAGAATGGCTATTATCAAAAGAGACATCAAGTGTTGGCAAGGATGTGGAGAAAAAGGAACCCTTGTGCACTGTTGGTGGGAATGTAAATTGGTACAGCCACTATGGAAAACAATATGGAGGTTCCTCAAAAAATTAAAAATAGAACTACCATATGATCCAGCAATCCCAATTCTGAGTATATATCCAAAAGAATTAAAAGCACGATCTCAGAAGAGGAACCAAGATGGTGGAGTAGAAGGACATGCTCTCACTCCCTCTTGCGAGAACACCAGAATCACAACTAGCTGCTGGAACTCACCAAAAAAGATACCCCACATCCAAAGACAAAGGAGAAGCCACAATGAAATGGTAGGAGGGGTGCAATCACAGTAAAATCAAATCCCATAACTGCTGGGTGGGTGACTCACAGACTGGAGAACACTTATACCACAGAAGTCCACCCACTGGAGTGAAGGTTCTGAGCCCCACGTCAGGCTTCCCAACCTGGGGGTTCTGGAAACAGGAGGAGGAAATCCTAGAGAATCAGACGTTGGAGGCTAGTGGGATTTGACTGCAGGACTTCAACAGGACTGGGGTAAACAGAAACTCCGCTCTTGGAGGGCACACACAAAGTAGTGTGCACATAGGGACCCAGGGGAAGGAGCAGTGACCCCACAGGAGACTGAACCAGACCTACCTGCTAGTGTTGGAGGGTCTCCTGCAGAGGCGGGGGGGTTGGGGGTTGTGGCTCACCTTGGGGACAAAGACACTGACAGCAAAAGTTCTGGGAAGTATTCCTTGGTGTGAGCCCTCCCAGAGTCTGTCATTAGCCCCACCAAAGAGCCCAGCTGGGCTCCAGTGTTGGGTTGCCTCAGCCCAAACAACCAACAGCGAGGGAACCCAGCGCCACCCATCAACAGTCAAGTGGATTAAAGTTTTACTGAGCTCTGCCCACCAGAGCAACAGTCAGCTCTACCCACCACCAGTCCCTCCCATCAAGTTTCTTAGATAGCCTCATCCACCAGAGGGCAGACAGCAGAAGCAAGAAAAACTACAATCCTGCAGCCTGTGGAACAAAAACCACATCCACAGAAAGATAGACAAGATGAAAATGAAGAGGGATATGTACCAGATGAAGGAACAAGATAAAACCCCAGAAAAACAACTAAATGAAGTGGAGATAGGCAACCTTCCAGAAAAAGAATTCAGAATAATGATAGTGAACATGATCCAGGACCTCGGAAAAACAATGGAGGCAAAGACCTAGAAGATGCAAGAAATGTTTAACAAAGACCTAGAAGAATTAAAGAACAAACAAACAGAGATGAACAATACAATAACTGAAATGAAAAATACACTAGAAGGAATCAATAGCAGAATAACTGAGGCAGAAGAACGGATAAGTGACCTGGAAGACAGAATGGTGGAATTCACTGCTGCGGAACAGAATAAAGAAAAAAGAATGAAAAGAAATGAAGACAGCCTAAGAGACCTCTGGGACAACATTAAACACAACAACATTCGCATTACAGGGGTCCCAGAAGGAGAAGAGAGAGAGAAAGGACCAGGGAAAATACTGGAGGAGACTATAGTCAAAAACTTCCCTAACATGGGAAAGGAAATAGCCACCCAAGTTGAGGAAGTGCAGCGAGTCCCATACAGGATAAACCCAAGGAGAACCACGCCAAGACACATAGTAATCAAATTGGCAAAAATTAAAGACAAAGAAAAATTATTGAAAGCAGCAAGGGAAAAATGACAAATAACATACAAGGGAACTCCCATAAGGTTAACAGCTGATTTCTCAGCAGAAACTCTACAAGTCAGAAGGGAGTGGCGTGATATACTTAAAAGTGATGAAAGGGAAGAACCTACAACCAAGATTGCTCTACCGGGCAAGGATCTCATTCAGATTCAATGGAGAAATCAAAAGCTTTACAGACGAGCAAAGGCTAAGAGAATTCAGCACCACCAAACGAGCTCTACAACAAATGCTAAAGGAACTTCTTTAAGTGCGAAACACAAAAGAAGAAAAGGATATACAAAAACAAATGCAAAACAATTAAGAAAATGGTCATAGGTACATACATATCGATAATTACCTTAAACATGAATGGATTAAATGCTCCAACCAAAAGACACAGGCTTCCTGAATGGATACAAAAACAAGATCCACATATATGCTGTCTGGAAGAGACCCACTTCAGACCTAAGGACACATACAGGCTGAAAGTGAGGGGATGGAATAAGATATTCCATGCAAATGGAAATCAAAAGAAAGCTGGAGTAGCTATACTCATATCAGATAAAATAGACTTTAAAATAAAGAATGTTACAAGAGACAAGGAAGGACACTACATAATGATCAAGGAATCAATCCAAGAAGAAGATATAACAATTATAAATATATATGCACCCAACATAGGAGCACCTCAATACATAAGGCAACTGCTAACAGCTATAAAAGAGGAAATCGACAGTAACACAATAATAGTGGGGGACTTTAACACCTCACTTACACCAATGGACAAATCATCCAAAATGAAAATAAATAAGGAAACAAGCTTTAAATGACACAATAGACCAGATAGATTTAATTGATATTTATAGGACATTCTATCCAGAAACAGCAGATTACACTTCCTTCTCAAGTGCGCACGGAACATTCTCCAGGATAGATCACATCTTGGGTCACAAATCAAGCCTCAGTAAATTTAAGAAAATTGAAATCGTATCAAGCATCTTTTCTGACTACAACGCTATGAGATTAGAAAGGAATTACAGGGAAAAACATGTAAAAAACACAAACACATGGAGGCTAAACAATACGTTACTAAATAACCAAGAGATCACTAAAGAAATCAAAGAGGAAATCAAAAAATACACAGAGACAAATGACAATGAAAACACGATGATCCAAAACCTATGGGATGCAGCAAAAGCACTTCTAAGAGGGAAGTTTATAGCTATACAAGCCTATCTCAAGAAACAAGAAAAATCTCAAGTAAACAATCTAACCTTACACCTAAAGGAACTAGAGAAAGAAGAACAAACAAAACCCAGAGAAAGCAGAAGGAAAGAAATCATAAAGATCAGATCAGAAATAAATGAAAAAGAAATGAAGACAACAATAGCAAAGATCAATAAAACTAAAAGCTGGTTCTTTGAGAAGATAAACAAAATTGATAAACCACTATCCAGACTCATCAAGAAAAAGAGGGAGAAGACTCAAATCAATAAAATTAGAAATGAAAAAGGAGAAGTTACAAGACACCGCAGAAATACAAAGCATCCTAAGAGACTACTACAAGCAACTCTATGCCAATAAAATGGACAACCTGGAAGACATGGACAAATTCTTAGAAAGGTATAACCTTCCAAGACTGAACGAGGAAGAAATAGAAAATATGGACAGACCAATCACAAGTAATGAAATTGAAACTGTGATTAAAAATCTTCCAACAAACAAAAGTCCAGGACCAGATGGCTTCACAGGTAATTCTACGAAACATTTAGAGAACAGCTAAGACTCATCTTTCTCAAACTCTTCTAAAAAATTGTGGAGGAAGGAACACTCCCAAACTCATTCTATGAGGCCACCATCACCCTGACACCAAAATCAGACAAAGACACTACAAAAAAAGAAAATTACAGACCAATATCACTGATGAATATAGATGCAAAAATCCTCAACAAAATACTAGCAAACAGAATCCAACAACACATTAAAAGGATCACACACCACGATCAAGTGGGATTTACCCCAGGGATGCAAGGATTCTTCAGTATAAGCAAATCAATGTCATACACCATATTAACAAACTGAGGAATAAAAAACATATGATCATCTCAATAGACGCAGAAAAAGCTTTTGACAAAATTCAACAGCCATTTATTATAAAAACCCTCCAGGAAGTAGGCACAGAGGGAACTTACCTCAACATAATAAAGGCCATATATGACAAACCCACAGCCAACATCATTCTCAATGAAAAACTGAAACCATTTCCACTAAGATCAGGAACAAGACAAGGTTGCCCACTCTCACCACTGTTATTCAACATAGTTTTGGAAGTTTTAGCCATGGCAATCAGAGAAGGAAAAGAAATAAAAGGAATCCAAACTGGAAAAGAAGAAGTAAAACTGTCACTGTTTGCAGATGACATGATATTATACATAGAGAACCTTAAAGATGCTACCAGAAAACTACTAGTACTAATCAATGAATTTGGTAAAGTAGCAGGATACAAAATTAATGCATAGAAATCTCTTTCATTCTTACACACTAACAATGAAAAATCTGAAAGAGAAATTAAGGAAACACTCCCGTTTACCATTGCAACAAAAAGAATAAAATACCTAGGAATAAACCTACCTAAGGAGACAAAAGACCTGTATGCAGCAAATTATAAGACACTGATGAAAGAAATTAAAGATGATATGAACAGATGGAGAAATATACCATCTTCTTGGATTGGAAGAATCAACATTGTGAAAATGACTATACTACCCAGAGCAATCTACAGGTTCAAAGCAATCCCTATCAAACTACGAAGGGCATTTTTCACAGAACTAGAATAAAAAATTTCACAATTTGTATGGAAACATAAAAGACTCCGAATAGCCAAATCAATCCTGAGAAAGAAAAACGGAGCTGGAGGAATCAGGCTCCCTGACTTCAGACTATACTACAAAGCTACAGTAATTAAGACAGTATGGTACTGGCACAAAAACACAAATATAGATCAACGGAACAGGATAGAAAGCCCAGAGATAAACCCACACACATATGGTCACCTTATCTTTGATAAAGGAGGCAACAATATACAATGGAGAAAAGTCAGCCTCTTCAATAAGTGGTGCTGCGAAAACTGGACAGCTACATGTAAGAGAATGAAATTAGAGCACTCCCTAACACCATACACAAACATAAACTCAAAATGGATTAGAGACCTAAATGTAAGACCGAACACTATAAAACTCTTAGAGGAAAACATATGGAGAACATTCTTTGACATAAATCACAGCAAGATCTTTTTTGATCCACCTCCTAGAGTAATGGAAATAAAAACAAAAATAAACAAATGGGACCTAATGAAACTTAAAAGCTTTTGCAAAGCAAAGGAAACTACAAACAAGACGAAAAGACAACCCTCAGAATGGGAGAAAATATTTGCAAACAAATCAACGGACAAAGGATTAATCTCCAAAATATATAAACAGCTCATGCAGCTCAATATTAAAAAAACAAACAACCCAATCCAAAAATGGGCAGAAGACCTAAACAGACATTTCTCCAAAGGAGACATACAGATGGCAAAGAGCACATAAAAAGCTGCTCAACATCACTAATTATTAGAGAAATGCAAATCAAAACTACAATGAAGTATCTCCTCACACCAGTTAGAATGGGCATCATCAGAAAATCTACAAACAATAAATGCTGGAGAGGGTGTGGAGAAAAGGGAACCCTCTTGCACTGTTGGTGGGAATGTAAATTGATACAGCCAATATGGAGAACAGTATGGAGGTTCCTTAAAAAACTAAAAACAGAATTACCATATGACCCAGCAGTCCTACTACTGGGCATATACCCAGAGAAAACCATAATTCAAAAAGAGTTATGCACCCCAATGTTCACTGCAGCACTATTTACAATAGCCAGGTCACGGAAGCAACCTAAATGTCCATCGCCAGACGAATGGATAAAGAAGATGTGGTACATATATGCAATGGAATATTACTCAGCTATAAAAAGGAACGAAACTGGATCATTTGTAGAGATGTGGATGAATCTAGAGATTGTCATATAGAGTGAAGTAAGTCAGAAAGAGAAAAACAAATATCACATATTAACGCATGTATGTGGAACCTAGAAAAATGGTACAGAGGAACCAGTTTGCAGGGGAGAAATTGAGATACAGATGTAGAGAAGAAACAAATGGACACCAAGGGGGGAAAGTGGTGGGGGGGAAGAAAAAAATTAGAATGTTTAACCATAATATTTAGCAACTCAAAATCACTAGAATAAAATAAATATTTTGCTTTAATGAAAATGTAAAAAAAAAAAAAAAGATAAACAGGTTCTGGGTATTGAATGCATAGCATCTTGACTACCTTTAACAATACTGCATGGTATACTTAAAAGTTAGTAATCTTTAAGATGTGATCTTAAAAGTTCTCATCACAAGAGAGAATAAAAATTTGTAACTATGTGGAAAAAAAAAATCAAATACCTGACAAAACTAATTGATAGTGACCAAAAGTATACCTTGGTTTCCTGTGGCCAGGACTGGGGAGGGAGTTGACTGCAAAGAGGCATAAGGGAACTTTCTGTAGTGAGGGAAATAGTTTGTATTTTGGTTGTGGTGGCTACGTGTCTCAAAACTCATTCAACCATTAAAATGAGTAGATTTCATTGTATGCAAATTATATCTCAAAAAAACTGATTTTTAAAAAATCAAATGCCTGGAAAAGCACAGTCTCAGTCATATATCTGACTCTGACTAAGTGTCTAAGAGAAAAAGAACATCAAAAGACTTTTTAAAAGAATCTTGCATGAATAAACAAAGCAAGGAAAGCATAGAACTATCCTATAGTCTTAAGGAACAATGTGTTCTAGAAGAGTAAATTTTATAGAATATTCAAGCTTACGTTTCATAAAACCTCCTATTTTTCTAACTCATTTCCCCTGGCATCCCCATTCCAATATTCTTTCTACCTCACTGGGTCACTGAATCCATCAATCCTGTCACACATGAGTAAGACACACACACACACACACACACACACACACACACACACACACTACGCCACCACCAACACACTACATCCCCATCCCATGTCATGTCTTAACTTGGATTTTAGGAGCTGATTTTTCTAAGAGTTATGCCTAAAAGGCTTTTGAACAAAAGATTTAAATTATATTTGAGGAAAATTATTAAACGTCTTGTGGTTTTCACTGGAGCCCCCATTCAGAAAAAGGGACTAGAGAAGAAACAACTGAACTGAGTATTGACCAGGTTGACAAAATGAGGAAGAGCATTCTAGGCAGTGGGAGGAGAATACAGCAACAAAAGAAATAGCTCAATGTATCAAGGAATTGTAAACAGTCAATTTGGCTGGAAATTGTGAGAGGAGAAGAGGAGGTTGGACAAGCACATGTCAAAGAAAGGGCTTTGAAGTCTGAAGTGCTATGGTCATTGATTCTATGACAGCAAAACCTGGGTTTTGCTTACTGGTGTAGCCCTAGGCCCTAACAAATAATCCCCTAGCAAATAGTGAATGCTCACTAACTATTTGACAAATGAATGAACATATGGATAGATAGATGGATAAATACATGACTTAAACTGTGAAGGGTCTAGTATATTATGGTAAAGAATCTGGACTTTGGTCTAAAATTCAGGTTTTACCAACCATGGTGATAGGTGGCCATTTATGAAGTATGTCACAAGTAATTTGTAAGTAATGAAAGCCAAAGTACTGCAATTTGCAAATGATTTATTTTTTAAACATAAATAAGAACCTGTTCAGGATTACCTTACAATATTACCCTCATGTTCATTCCAATATAGTTTATTGAGTACAAGAGTAAAAAATGGAATTTTAGCTAGTTTGCCAGTAACTGCACATAATCTATAGCCTATCTACGCTAAGTCCTGTTTGTTAGCAAATCACCACTGGTAAATTATCAATAACCATGGCAGTTATAAATTACTGAAGCCTGTACTTCCTAAAAATACACTTTGGAGTTTTGTTAAAATTGGGGTACTCTCATTGCAGTATATTAGGCATGTGAATATTATCAGTCATGTGACACTAGTGAAGGGACCAGTCATTGTATAATTTCAAGAAAAAGACTAATATTATATAATTAGTCCTAGAAAAAAATCATTTTTGTGACAAAGTAGATGAGTGGAATATATGAGACCCAAGACAGGAGAGTGTGACAAAACTATAGGAGAGACATGGAGAAAGTCTGAACTAAAGTAGTAGCAATGGATATGCAGGAAATAATGATAATAAAAGTATACAGGCAGTAAAATCAACAGACTTATGCATCAATCAGACATGCTAGTTTGGGTAAAGTGGCTTGGCTTGAACAACAGGGTCCAAAATAGAACCTGGGTAGGGTATAAAAGAGGAGGGTAACAAGAGCGAGGAAAGATAATAAGTTCCATAGTAGGCATGTTGGATTGGATACAAGGATTCCAAACTTAAAGAGGTCTGGAATACAGGTCCCAATTAAGAACCCAGGCATAGAGATGGTGGATGGACTAACCTAGGAAGAGTGTGTGTGTGGAGTTAGAAAAAGAGAAAGTCAGACAGAACTTGGGGAAAAACACACATTCTTAAGGGCTAGGACAAGTAATAGAAAACCAAAAAGAAGGTGCACATAGAATCACAGACCATGAGTTCTTCCAAGGATAGTTCCCATTCGTGCAATTTCTGGCACAGTACAGTTACTTGGTAATTATAGTGAATAATTAGAAAGCAAAAACTACAAAGGAACTATAAAGATCATCTACAGCAGGGCTGGGAAACAAGTTTCAGTTCAAGACTAACTGCAGTCAATTTCGTATGACTATCTATTTAGAAAACCATTTCAATAAAGATTTTGAGGTCAAGCCTGGGCTCTAAAGGAAAGTTGTGGGCCCACAACTATTATGTACTGTTAAAGTCATGGGCTCAGGAGGGGAGAAAGAATCCCTCATGTGTCACATATTGCCACCATGGATACTTGGTTTTTATTACATAAAATTTACTACATGTTTCATTTTTTATTATAAGATTTTAACTTTGAAAATAATAAAACTTCATGGTAACATCAAATGATACAAGAATAAAGAAATTATTAATAATTTCCACCAAACTGCTCTAGTCTCATTTCTCCAGGTAACCAACATCCATAAACAGAAAAATGTTTTCCATTTATGTTCTTACTCCTTTTTCTTGCTCATCTGTATATACAAATACAAAGCGTTTTCTTTGTTGTTTATAATATCTTTGTTTTTAATATCTTTGTTTTTCTTTCTTTGTTTTTAATATCTTTGTTTTTCTTTCTTTGTTTTTAATATCTTTATTGGAGTATAACTGATTGACATTGTTGTGTTAGTTGCTGCTGTTTAACAAAGTGAATCAGCTATACGTATACATATATCCCCATACTCCCTCCCTCTTGCATCTCTCTCCCACACTCCCTACCCCACCCCTCTAGGTGGTCACAAAGCACCGAGCTGATCTCCCTGTCTATGCGGCTGCTTCCCACTACCTATCTATTTTACATTTGGTAGTGTATATATGTCAACGCAACTCTCTCACTTCGCCCCAGCTTACCCGTCCCCCACCTGGTGTCCTCAAGTCTATTCTCTACGTCTGCGTCTGTATTCCTGTCCTGCCCCTAGGTTCTTCAGAAACATTTTTTTTTAATTCCATATATATGTGTTACCATACGGTATTTGTTCTTCCCTTTCTGACTTACTTCACTCTGTATGACAGTCTCTAGGTCCATCCACCTCACTACAAATAATTCAATTTCATTTCTTTTTATGGATGAGTAATATTCCATTGAATATATGTGCCACATCTTCTTTATCCATTCATCTGTTGATGGACACTTAGGTTGCTTCCATGTCCTGGCTATTGTAAATAGAGCTGCAATGAACATTGTGGTACATGACTCTTTTTGAATTATGGTTTTCTCAGGGTATATGCCCAGTAGTGGGATTGCTGGGTCGTATGGTAAATTCTATTTGTAGTTTTTTAACGAACCTCCATACTGTTCTCCATAGTGGCTGTATCAATTTACATTTCCACCAACAGAGTAAGAGGGCTCCCTTTTCTCCACACCCTCTCCAGCATTTATTGTTTGTAGATTTTTTGATGATGGCCCTTCTGACCAGTGTGAGGTGATACCTCATTGTAGTTTTGATTTGCACTTTGTTGAGCATTCTTTCATGTGTTTGTTAGCAATCTGTATATCTTCTTTGGAGAAGTCTCTATTTAGGTCTTCTGCTCATTTTTGGATTGGGTTGTTTGTTTTTGTGATATTCAGCTGCATGAGCTGCTTGTAAATTTTGGAGATTAATCCTTTGTCAGTTGTTTCATTTGCTAATATTTTCTCCCATTCTGAGGGTTGTCTTTTTGTCTTGTTTATGCTTTCCTTTGCTGTGCAAAAGCTTTTAAGTTTCATTAGGTCCCATTTGTTTATTTTTGTTTTCATTTCCATTTCTCTAGGAGGTGGGTCAAAAAAGATCTTGCTGTGATTTATGTCATGGAGTGTTCTCCATATGTTTTCCTCTAAGAGTTTTATAGTGTCTGGCCTTACATGTAGGTCCTTAATCCATTTTGAGTTTATTTTTATGTATGGTGTTAGGGAGTGTTCTAATTTCATTCTTTTACATGTAGCTGTCCATTTTCCCAGCACCACTTATTGAAGAGGCTGTCTTTTCTCCATTGTATATTCTTGCCTCCTTTATCAAAAATAAGGTGACCATACGTGTGTGGGTTTATCTCTGGGCTTTCTATCCTGTTCCGTTGATCTATATTTGTGTTTTTGTGCCAGTACCATACAGTCTTGATTACTGTTGCTTTGTAGTATAGTCTGAAGTCAGGGAGCTTGATTCCTCCAGCGCCGTTTTTCTTTCTCAGGATTGATTTGGCTATTCGGGGTCTTTTGTGTTTCCATACAAATTGTGAAATTTTTTGTTCTAGTTCTGTGAAAAATGCCCTTGGTAGCTTGATAGGTATTGCATTGAATCTGTAGATTGCTCTGGGTAGTATAGTCAATTTCACAATGATGATTCTTCCAATCCAAGAACATGGTATATCTCTCCATTTGTTTGTATCATCTTTAATTTTTCATCAGTGTCTTAGAGTTTTCTGCATACAGGTCTTTTGTCTCCTTAGGTAGGTTTATTCCTAGGTATTTAATTCTTTTTGTTGCAATGGCAAATGGGAGCTTTTCCTTAATTTCTCTTACAGATTATTCGTTGTTAGTGTATAAGAATGCAAGAGATTTTTGTTCATTAATTTTGTATTCTGCTACTTTAAACTTCATTGATTACCTCTAGTAGTTTTCTGGTAGCATCTTTAGGATTCTCTATGTACATCATCATGTCCTCTACAAACAGAGACAGTTTTACTTCTTCTTTTCTGATTTGGATTCCTTTTTTTTCTTTTCCTTCTCTGATTGCCATGGCTAAAACTTCCAAAGCTATGTTGAAAAATAGTGGTGAGAGAGGGCATCCTTGTCTTGTTCCTGATCTTAGTGGAAACGTTTTCAGTTTTTCACCATTGAGAACGATGTTGTCTGTGGCTTTGTCATATATGGCCTTTATTATGTTGAGGTAAGTTCCCTCTATGTCTACTTTCTGGAGAGTTTTTATCATAAATGGGTGCTGAATTTAGTTGAAAGGTTTTTCTGCATCTACTGAGATTATCATATGGTTTTTCTCCTTCAATTTGTTAATATGGTGTATCACATTGATTGATTTGCATATTTTGAAGAATCCTTGCGTTCCTGGGATACCCCACTTGATCATGGTGTATGATCCTTTTAATGTGCTGTTGGATTCTGTGTGCTAGTATTTTGTTGAGGATTTTTGCATCTATGTTCATCAGCGATATTGGCCTGTAGTTTCCTTTCTTTGTGACATCTTTCTCTGATTTTGGTATCAGGGTGATGGTGGCCTCGTAGAATGAGTTTGGGAATGTTCCTCCCTCTGCTATATTTTGGAAGAGTTTGAGAAGGATAGGTGTTAGCTCTTCTCTAAATGTTTGACAGAATTCGCCTGTGAAGCCATCTAGTCCTGGGCTATTGTTTGTTGGAAGGTTTTTAATTACAGTTTCAATTTCAGTGCTTGTGATTGGTCTGTTTAAATTATTTATTTCTTCCTGGTTCAGTCTCGGAAGGTTGTGCTTTTCTAAGAATGTGTGCATTTCTTCCAGGTTGTCTGTTTTATTGGCATATAGTTGCTTGTAGTAATCTCCCATGATGGTTTTTATTTCTGCAATGTCAGTTGTTACTTCTTTTTCATTTCTTTTTTTTTTTTTTAAACATCTTTATTGAAGTATAATTGCCTTACAATGGTGTGTTAGCTTCTGCTTTATAACAAAGTGAATCAGTTATACATATACAATATGTTCCCATTTCTCTTCCCTCTTGCCTTTTTCATTTCTAATTCTGTTGATTTGAGTCTTCTCCCTTTTTTTCTTGATGAGTCTGGCTAACGGGTTTTCAATTTTGTTTATCTTCTCAAAGAATCAGCTTTTAGTTTTATTGATCTTTGCTATTGTTTCCTTCATTTCTTTTTCATTTATTTCTGATCTGATCTTTATGATTTCTTTCCTTCTGCTAACTTTGGTTTTTTTTTTTGTTGTTCTTCTTCTTCTTTCTCTAATTGCTTTAGGTTTAAGCTTAGGTTGTTTATTTGAGATGTTTCTTCTTTCTTGACATAGGATTGTATTACTATAAACTTCCCTCTTAGAACTGCTTTTGCTGCATCCCATAGGTTTTGGGTCATTGTGTTTTCATTGTTATTTGTTTCTAGGTATTTTTTGATTTCCTCTTGGATTTCTTCAGTGATCTCTTGGTTAATCAGTACTGTATTCTTTAGCCTCCATGTGTTTCTATTTTTGACAGATTTTTTCCTGCAATTGATAGCTAGTCTTATAGCATTGTGGTCGGAAAAGATACTTGATACGATTTCAATTTTCTTAAATGTACCAAGGCTTGATTTGTGACCCAAGATATGATCTATTCTGGAGAATGTTCCATGAGCACTTGAGAAGAAAGTGTATTCTGTTGTTTTTGGATGGAATGTCTTATAAATATAAAGTCCATCTTGTTTAATGTATCATTTAAAGCTTGTGTTTCCTTATTTATTTTCATTTTGGATGATCTGTCCATTGGTGAAAGTGGGGTGTTAAAGTCTCCCACTATGACTGTGTAACTGTTGATTTCCCCTTTTATGGCTGTTAGCATTTGCCTTATGTATTGAGGTGCTCCTATGTTGGGTGCATAAATAGTTACAATTGTTATATCTTCTTCTTGGATTGACCACTTGATCATTATGTAGTGTCCTTCTTTGTCTCTTGTAATAGTCTTTATTTTAAAGTCTATTTTGTCTGATGTGAGAATTGCTACTTCAGCTTTCTTTTGATTTCCATTGGCATGGAATATCTTTTTCCATCCCCTCACTTTCAGTCTGTATGTGTCCCTAGGTCTGAAGTGGGTCTCTTGTAGACAGCATATATACGGGTCTTGTTTTTGTATCCATTCAGCCAGTCTATGTCTTTTGGTTGGAGCATTTAATCCATTTACGTTTAAGGTAGTTATTGATATGTATGCTCCTGTTACCATTTTCTAAATTGTTTTGGGTTTGTTATTGTAGGTCTTTTCCTTCTCTTGTGTTTCCTGCCTAGAGAAGTTCCTTTAGCATTTGTTGTAAAACTGGTTTGGTGGTGCTGAATTCTCTTATCTTTTGCTTGTCTGTAAAGGTTTTAATTTCTCATTGAATCTGAATGAGATCCTTGTTGGGTAGAGTAATCTTAGTTGTAGGTTTTTCCCTTTCATCACTCTAAATATGTCCTGCCACTCCCTTCTGGCTTAAAGAGTTTCTGCTGAAAGATCAGCTGTTAACCTTATAGGGATTTCCTTGTATGTTATTTGTTGCTTTTCCCTTGCTGTTTTTAATATTTTTTCTTTGTATTTATTATTTGATAGTTTGATTAATATGTGCCTTGGCATGTTTCTCCTTGGATTTATCCTGTATGAGACTCTCTGTGCTTCCTGGACTTGATTAACTATTTCCTTTCCCATATTAGGGAAGTTTTCAACTATAATCTCTTCAAATATTTTCTCAGTCCCTTTCTTTTTCTCTTCTTCTTCCGGGACCCCTATAATTTGAATGTTGGTGCGTTTAATGTTGTCCCAGAGGTCTCTGAGACTGTCCTCAATTCTTTGCATTCTTTTTTCTTTTTCTGCTGTGCAGTAGTTATTTCCATTGTTTAATCTACCGGGTCACTTATCTGTTCTTCTGCCTCAGTTATTCTGCTATTGATTCCTTCTAGAGAATTTTTAGTTTCATTTATTGTGTTGTTCATCATTGTTTGTTTGCTCTTTAGTTCTTCTAGGTCCTTGTTAAATGTTTCTTGTATTTTCTCCATTCTACTTCCAAGAGTTTGGATCATCTTTACTATCGTTACTCTGAATTCTTTTTCAGGTAGACTGCCTATTTCCTCTTCATTTGTTTGGTCTGGTGCGTTTTTACCTTGCCTCTTCATCTGCTGTGTATTTCTCTGTCTTCTCATTTTGCTTAACTTACTGTGTTTGGGTTTCCTTTTTGCAGGTTGCGGGTTCGTAGTTCCCGTTGTTTCTCGTGTCTGCCCCTAGTGGGTAAGGTTGGTTCAGTGGGTTGTGTAGGCTTCCTGATGGAGGGGACTGGTGCCTGTGTTCTGGTGGACAAAGCTGGAAATTGTCTTTCTGGTGGGCAGGACCACGTTTGGTGGTGTGTTTTGGGGTGTCTGTGTACTTAGTATGATTTTAGGCAGCCTCTCTGCTAGTGGGTGGAGTTGTGTTCCTGTCTTGTTAGTGTTTGGTATGGGGTGTCCAGCACTGGAGCTTGCTGGTTGTTGAGTGGAGCTGGGTCTTAGTGTTGAGTCGGAGATCTCTGGGAGAGCTCTGGCCGATTCATGTTACATGGGGCCAGGAGGTCTCCTGTAGTCTAGTGTCCTGCACTCAGCTCTTCCACCTCAGAGGCTCAGGGCTGACACTCTGCCAGAGCACCAAGACCCTGTCAGCCACACAGCCAGGTATGTGGGAAGTTTCTTATCTTTTGGCAAGTCTGAGGTCATCTGACAGCATTCAGTAGGTGTTCTGTAGGAGTTGTTCCACATGTAGACGTATTTTTGATGTATTTGTGGGGAGGAAGGTGATATCCACGTCTTAGTCCTCCGCCATCTTGAAGGTCCTCTCCTTGTTTTGCTTTTGTTTATAAAATTATTGACAAAGGAAAACACTATGGCACACAAATAAAATTTCCAATGTCCAAATTTATTTTTGGACTTGCCTCTAACTTTATTTCAACGTTTTAAAAATATTGTCTATTATTATATATAATATATTTTTCATTTTCACTTTTTTTCTCTAATTAAATTTATTGGTAGTTTGCCTGCTACATTGATCTTATCAGGGACCCAAATAACTTCTACACAGCCTATTGCAATGTATAACTTCCAGTCTTTATCTTATTCAGCAGCATTTGACACATTCAGTCACTTTCTCCTTCTTGAGATTTAAAGTATGTTTTCTACTAACACAACATTGTAAAGCAACTATACTCCAACAAAAATGAATTTTAAAAAATAATTTAAAAAATTAAGTATGTTTTCTTCCCAGTTTAATGGCAGCTCCTTCTCTGTAATCTTTGGTATTCCTCCTCATTTTTCTTAGCTCTAACTGCTGGAGTGCAAGTAAGGCACAGTGCTAACACCTTTCCTCTTCTCCATCTATACTAACTCTCATCCAATTCAATGTCCTTAACTGCCATCTTTATACTGTCAACTCCAAATGTGTATCTTCAGCCCAACCTCTCTACTGAACTCCAGACTCATTTTCCTACTGCCATTCGACACTCTGACTTCATTGTCTAACAGCCGTTCAAACTTCACATCAAAATTAAACTCCCCACTCTCTCCCCATCCCAAAATAATACAATTTGATAATTTTAAAATTGATATTCTTGCCAAATTTGGTAAACTGGTTATTCAGAAAATTGGCAACTTAGCAATAAATTTACCTCCATCAATTCTATTAAAGAAGTGACCACAAATAATATCTAAAGTATATTAGGGGAGGAAATGTAAGAATTTTACGTTCAGTCAAGGTGTCCATCAACTATCAATTAAATCAACAATCTTAAATATATAAGAACTTTGTGAACAAAACACTTATGAGTACTTCCTTAAAAAATTCCTGAGCCAAAAAATCCAGCATCCAAGAGCAGAATCAAAACAAAGAACTTACAAGAAATAATAGTAAAAGGGTTGGTGATTGGTCAGAATTAATTTTTAAATGAAACGAATAACTTTGATGAACTTTTAAAATGGATTCAATAACTGATAATTATGGCTACAGAACAAAAGGAAAATATAAATTAAGACATGTATAGAGAATAATACATCAGAAATTAGAGGATGGGGGGATCTGATAAAAAGTATATGTGTATTACAATATTTTTTCATTTTTCATAGAAAACCACTAATGGTTACACTGCTTTCTGGATATATGTTCACTGTGTGCTCTACAGGCCTCTACATCACTCCCAACCATGCCTTGTTCCTGCAATTACCATGGCAACAGTGGACTAGAGAACAACTGAAATAGACTCCAAATGAGTAAGGTTTTACTTGAAAATAAGAAATACAAAGTTTAAAAAATAGTGTTGATTCTAAACACTTAAAATGGTTTATACTTTTCCTAACAATAATGGGATATTTTATGCTCTATATTACTGTAGTAAAGAAATATTTTTCTGAGTGAAGTCAACAATTCCTCCAATTTTACTTCAATCTCTTTTCTTTCATTTAATTCAAGTAAATTAATACTTGGTATTTAAAATGCCATGTATACTGTGATCCCATTTTCCTAAAATTATATCTAGCTATATTTTGCTCAATAAAGACACATTGAGAGAAGTTTGAAAAGATGTTCTCATGTTGAGAACAGTTATTTCTGGAAAGCAGAATTGGGAGTGATCTTCTGCCTTCTTACTTTTCTATGTGGTTTAAATTTTCATAATAAGCATATGTGATATAGATTATAAATCATATGTGATATAGAGCATAAAAGATATAATAAAAGTGATTAAAATTTTTGTCTAGAGCGTTAGTACAAACAGAATGATTCTAGCAGTTAAGTCTAGCCAAGTTTATCCCACCACCATCAACAAAAGCAAAGCCTTGCATGGTTACAAATACATAAAAGGAATCAAAACTACGACGGAAAGTCTTCAAGATCTTATATCTTCTGTGTCATATCAAACTTATCTCTTTAATAGTAATAGACATTTATGCTTATACGGGTTTGATGCCATCTACCTGTTACAGAGCCACTAGTTGCAGCATTGGTTGAGACAATATATATAGCATAAAGTATTTAACAGCAATATCCCAAAAGATTGTAATACAGAAATATTGCTTAACGTACAGAGAATTTTTTTATCTGTGAAATAACATATGTTATGTCTTACCTCTTCATATTCAGAGGATGTAGTTAATGATTTTCCTCCTTGAAAATAAAAAGTATTTTTAAATGCCTATACTTCCAAATACACGTAATAATTAAATAGCTCTGAACTTAACCTTTAAAATTCTAAAGAGCCCTTTTTACTTTTTGTTTTGATTATCAAAACAACAACAAAAAGGCATTATTAAATTGCCTTCCACAGCTGTCACCAAAATCATACCTTTATTAGCAAACATACACCACAGACCTATTTGCATCCAACATTCATTTCTCTTTTGTTTAAAAGCAGTAAATATTTGAAAAACTGCCAATCTTCTTTTCAGTCTGATTTCATTTTGAAAGAAAAAATTAGTAATTATCCGTTGACTTCATAAGCAGCTTATATCATCTTGGGTTTTAAAGGCAAACATACTGCTTTCTGGATCTATGTTCACTAGATGCTCTTTAGCTGCATTTCACACACCTTTCAACTGTGCCTTCTTGGTGTGACTTTTACAGAGTCGCGAATGAGAGAAGTTAGCTTTATTTTATTTCTATAGCCCTTGTGGAAAACTGCGGTTAAATCCTTTAAAAGTAGGAGGCAGATTAATAAGCCTTTTCTTTATTAAAATATAGTAATAATGGGGACAAAACAGGGAGGACCTTACAAGCAATGAAAATAAGATTTTTATGGGGGAAGGGATAAGTGCATTTAATTGAATTATCATACATTCTATAAGAAGGGGAAACTCCCCTATTAGGTGTTTAATATTTGTTTTACCTCCCACTTATCCAGAGATTGGACACTCCAATCACTCTCTATTCTAAACAGAAAGAAATAACTGAATACATTCTGCCTCAACTACCCTGAGGCAGTTTGGTGTTTATTTGTTATTAATTACACTAACTTTAGTAAAATGCAGTTGAATAAGTCACTAGGATTCTCTGGAACTTGAGGGAGAGATTTACATTCTAAATCCTATCCTCCATTCTCTTACTGATGACCATGTGATTTTAAACAAGACACTTGTCATCACTTAGGACTTGGTTCTCCAACTGTAAAATGAGGCATTTAGCCTAGATCTGTAGTTATTAAACATTGGGGGTTCAGAGAATCTAAATAAATGAAAATTATTGGGTCTTTCCTTAGTGAAGTGCACACATACATAAACCCTACAATGTCAATGTTCTGCAAAGGCCAATACAATCTGGCCACCAGTCCTCTCACCCAAACTTAACTCTCTGAGTTCACCTCCATGTTAACTCTGATCCAGCTACAGTGGCTTTCTTGCTCTTTCTCAAATGTGACAAGCAAGCTCTCACCTTAGAGTAATTGCATTGGCTGTTTTCTCTGCCTAGGACCTTTTTTTAACCACTAAGATGTTCAAGTATCACCTTCCCAGTGCAGCTTACTCTGATCACCTTATTTAAAATTGGAACCCACACCCCTTTCCAGCACTACTGGTACTTGCCTTTTGCTCTAAAATTTCCCCCCAGAGAACTTATCATAATCTAGCTATGTACAAAAGAATTAATAGAGCAGGCTTTACTGCTATCCTTGGAAAGCCTTGCTCATAAGGTTGGCCCTTGGCTAGTCCCTAGGAACTTGGATTTCAGAAGGATTCTCACATTCCTGGAACTGATAAGAGTGGCTCACTAACTCTAAACTGTTCGTGTAGGCGATATGGTTTATGCTGAATACCTGTTATCCTTCAAGGAGTGTACAATAATTTGATATGTGCCAGGCAGAGGATGCCTACATGACCAGCCGCCAGTAAAAACCCTGGGAACTGAGTACCTAATGAGCTTCACTGGTAGACAACATTTCATTCATGTGGTCACAACTTGCTGGGAGAATTAAGTGCATCCATGTAATTCCATTAAAAGAAGACTCTGGAAGTGTGTGCCTGGTCTCTCCCAGACTTGTCCCTTGTGCCTTTTCCCTGTGCTGATCTTGCTCTGTACCCTTTTACTATAACAAACCTTAGCTGTGAGTATGATTATATGCTGAGTCCTGTGAGTCCTCCCAGCATATCACTGAACCCAGGAGTGGTCTTGGGGACCCCCAACACTCTAACACAATATAAAATTTACTTATGAATTATGTTTACTTTCTGTTTCCACCTGTAAAAATATAAGCTGCACGAGAGCTAGAAATTTTGTTCGGTTCACTGGTATATCCTGAGAGCCTAAGAAACTGCCTAGAGCATAGTAGGTGCTCAATAAATATTTATCGACTAAATGAACACACACAAAATTTTTCAGTTAACTTAAGGAAGTTAATGGAGCTCCCTAAGGAAGCCCTAACCACTGATGCTAGTGAGAACTCCTTGCCAAGATGGTGTCTACTGCCCTTAAAAATTTGAATATTCAAAATTCTAAGCAAGAAGATGTATGAACTGGTTTCTGTTTAATTCCCTGAAAATAGCCTAAATTTAAGGAAAAGAGGTAGAAGGAAGTATATACGTTTCAGCAGGGCAAACTTGGCAAACACTGTTCTCAGAATTAAGTGTGACAGCATGTTGTAAACTTTGTAAAACCCTGGCTATACACAGCCCTTGAAGGAAATATGAGGTTTTCATTTTTCATGGATACTAAGGCTTCAGAATTAGACTCTAGAGATCCTCCTAAAGCCAGACTTTTGAAGCTCAGTAATCTTCTGAGCCAAGTTAATCTAGTGGGAGTCTCACAGCCTCTTTTAGGATGAAAAACATGGAAAGTTAAAGAAATTTTGAGGAGGAAATTGGAAGAAGCCAACTCTGAGAGCAAAGCCAAGTATTCATTGAATATGTGCAGAACTTAAGGGGGGAAGGGAGAGAGGAATGGAGAGTTGTTATTATTGTTAGCTGACTCCTCTAGGAATCAGAAAACAGTGTGCAAAGCACTCTAATGTCAGCAATACTTCAACAGAGATAACCATTGGCTTGGAGGCAAGGTTACATTTTTAAATACTT
This sequence comes from Balaenoptera musculus, assembly GCF_009873245.2. Lineage (NCBI taxonomy): Eukaryota > Metazoa > Chordata > Mammalia > Artiodactyla > Balaenopteridae > Balaenoptera > Balaenoptera musculus. The sequence goes on along the minus strand of NC_045800.1, from coordinate 66,457,804 downwards.
AATTTTTTCTGGTAGCAAAAAAATAATGCACAACATATTTATTTTGGGAAAGTTGCCCACTCACAGACTCATAAAACTAAATTTCATGCTGGGTCCACAAAGGGAGCATACGAGTAGATTCAGTTATGGTGGACATGGTAGGAGTTCAATAAATGCTAGTGAAATTAATAAGTGTGCCCGGTAGGTATTCAATAAATTTTAGTGAAATGAATAAATATGTGTAAGACACTAAGCTATGCACTGATTATAGCCTCAGTGCAAGCCATAAAAATGTCTTAGGTACTTTCTACACTAAATCTAGGCATATTACAGGATTTGAGGGGAATAAAAAGGCAGTTTCTTGCTCAGTGAATTGAAAGAGTAGCATTCAGACTGGAAGGAGAAATTTCTGATATTTTTAATTAATAAAATCCTAAAATAATTATTTTAAATGTAAAAACAGACGTTAAGTCTTTATTTAATTTTTTCAATTTTTGTCCTTAACTTACTTAGCAACAGCTTCTTCTCCAAACACTCCTCCCTCCCTCCCTCTCTCTGTTCCCCACCCCCCCCGACCTCACACACACACACACACATACACACACACCACCTGCCTTTCGGTCCTGTTAAAACGTGTAAGAGTCTTGAATTCCTTTATTAGGAAAATTCTTTGTGGCACTTCAATATATGATAGTATGAGAATGTTGTGAAATTGTGAAAGCTCAAATATAGCCAATTTTAGAGACAGAACATGAGCACCAATCATTAAATAAACAACCCCCATGTTTATAGTTGCAAAGTATCATTATTCTAGAATTAATTTTTATTCTTGTCTCAAAGCATCCAAGAGAAGACAGATTAAAGAGATACAAAGGATGCAGAAAGAAATATTCTAAATTCTTTACACATTGAATTCTATGCATTTCTAGAAGGAGCCCTTAGAATTCTCACATCAACAGTTCTTTAATGAAAGCATTTATTTGATTCCATTCTTCATTCCTACATATGACTTTAACTGCCCAGCTCCCCAGTCAGGACTCAACATGACTAAGTGCCATCCTAGAGCAGATGGCATGGGTCAAGAGCAACAAGCAGACCAGTGGCACCCAGAGAAAGAGAAATCCACACCAGATTCCAACACACATCATAATCTTTTGATCATAACACATAAATGTATTACCATATTCACCAGGCTAGTTTCAGAGCCCTGTTCTTACCTTGCTCTATACTTTCTTCCTAGATGATCTCAAATATTCTCATGACTTTTCATCTATATTGACACATATACACTATTGATACTATGTATAAAATAGACAAATGATGAGAACATACCGTATAGCACAGGGAACTCTACTTAGTGCATTGTAGTGTCCTAAATGGAGGAGATATATGTATATGTATGGCTGATTCATTTTGCTGTACAGTAGAAGCTAATACAACATTGTAAAGCAACTATACTCCAATAAAAATTAATTTTAAAAAAAAGAACAATTGAAATGAGAGGGTTGTTCTGGATCTTCTGAGTGGGCCCAATTAATCGCAAGCATCCTTAAATACGTCAGAGAGAAGCAGAAGAAGAAACTCAGAGGGAAATATGACTATGAAAGAATGGTCAAGGAGATACATCACTGCTGGCTTTGAAGATGACAGAAGGGAATGAATCAAAGAATGCTGGGGGCCAGTAGAAACTCAAAAAGCCAAGGAAATGTATTGACCTCTGGAGCCTCTAGAAAGAAACATAACTTTGCTAACACATGGTTTTAGCCTAGTGAAATTTGTGCTGGACTTCTCATCTAAAGAACCATGAGATAATAGTTTTGCAGTTTATAATAATAAAATTTTATGAGATTAAATAAATAAATAAATATCATCTCTAAGATGACAACTCCAAATTTTGTATCTCCAATGCAAACATCTCCACTGAAATGCAAACTCATTTATACAACTTGGCTTCTATTTTGGATGTCTTCTCACAGACATCTTGAACTCAATATATGCAAAATGGAACTGCTGGAACTTCCTTTTCCTCTACCTCATGCCTCAGATCTGTTCCTCTTCAAGTCCCTCCATCTCAATAAGCATCACCTCCCTCTACTCAGTTGCTCAGGTTGAATATATGTGTCATATTTGATGACTCCTTCTGCTTCACCTCCCCACCTCCATATCAAATCCATCAGTCAGGTGTATCTCTGTGTGCTACACAGATTGCAAACCTGTCCAACCCCTCTTACACTGACATGGCCCTTGTCCAAGACACTGTCATTTTTTTCCCTTGGTTTCTGGCATGGGGAGAAAATTCCATGCTTATAGTTGAACAAAAATGGACCTTTTATAAAATTATAACACTACAAATTTAAAATAGGCATTTCAGAAAAAAGTCTCATACATGTATTTAATGGAACATAAATTTTCTTTTTTTTAATGATTAATAAGACATTTTAGGACTTTAATGTTTAGAGGTCTTACATATACATACATTGACACATGCACATTTTCACTGTAATAATAATAAATTTAATGTAATGTCAAATATCAGAATTCTGACTAGTAACATTACAGATAAACCTGCTTTTTATAGAAATCATTCTTTCTAATTGATTTAACCATTGATCCCACCCCATAAATGTAATGTTTAATGATAGTAAACAATAACATACTTAAAGTGCATTTGGCAAAGGAGTTTTCCTTTTAAAGTTGTAAGTTATTTTCTATCGAAAACTTGACCTTAATTATTAATTTAAAGGGAAAAAAAACCTCAAGCTCTATTATTGCCCAATGTTTTATATTTACTGCATGGTTTTGCATGCGGGATACAATCTACAAATTGTTCTGCTCTTACAAAATAACTCAAGTAGATGATTCTGAATATTAAAACGAGAAGAAATTTTAAAAATATACTCAAATCATCAAATATTTCTGGAGTGCCTACTATGCACAAATGGTAAGCTACATACAATCCACATTGTCAAGAGGGCATGAAATAAGCAATCAGTTACCTCAAAATTAAAGACACCCAAAATTACAGTGTGCTAAACTAGACAGAAGTTTTCTTTGCTCTCACATAAGAGTCTGAAGGTAAGGTGGTCCAGAGCTGGTATGGTGGTTCCATTCCATAAAGTACTCAGAAACCCAGGCTCCTTCAAGTTTTTCATTTCACCACCTTGTCCTCATAGTACCACAGGACAGCTAGAGTTCCAATCATGACATCCATATTCCAAGCAGCAGGACAGAGGCAAAGGCTACAAACAGGCTAACTTTTAGGAAAGTTTGCAGAAGCTGCCCAATAAAAGTTTTACTTACATCACATTAAGCTTAATCATATCTCAAAGCACAATTACAGCTATAAGAGACACTGGGAAATTTAGCTCCTTTTGCTACTGGTCATGAATCTATCAGGATTCTGTTATTCGAAGACAAAGAAAACTCATATTGGGGGCAACCATTTCACTACCACATCACTCTCCTGTTTCTTTCCCAAAATTCACATTTCTGAACATTCAGCAACTAGTTTTCCCAGCCATGCTATAGGAGCCAGCATGGAGCAGTTGTTAAACGCATGGGCTCTGTAGTTAAACAGCTTAGATTTGAATTCAGTTTCCAATGTGTCTGCATCTGTGAAATGGAGATAATGGTAATATTTAACCCTTGGAGTTTTTGTGAGAATTAATCAGTTTATACATTATATGCTCTTGGCACAATGCCTCACATATTGAAAGATAAGCTCAATAAATATTACTGTCATATCAACTCAGTCAAGAAGAATTGGTAGTAACCTAACAGCAGGTTGAATAATCCCTGCAGTGTCATGAATACTCAGTGTCCTGGGAGGCCTTCTAAAGAACAGAGAGCTACCACTACAGATTTCACAGACGTGCTGCTGCCATCCCAGTCCCATTCTTAATGAAAATAAAGAGGAACTGACTTGTACACAGTTCTATTTTATCCAAAAACTGGTCCTAATTCACTACCACATTAACAAGAAAATTTAAATACACATATCACTCCTAAAACCTTCCTCTGACAATGCCTGGGATAAATTAATATTTCATCCTGACAGAGAGAAATAGAATGCAGATAAGTAGGAAAAGCAATCAGAGAAAGTGTGTTTGTTAAAACCTTTCAGCACCAAAGCTAAGATCAGAATTCAATATCCCTCTCCACTAACCCTGTGGACAAAATAGTGGAATTCATGCTTGCTAAAACCACATTCACCTGGAAATACTGAGAGACTATCTCACAAATCAGGCAATAAAAATAATGTGAAAGGAAAATTTATCTGGTTTATTTTTTCCAAGATATACTCAAAATTACTTTTAAGCCTGTACTGACAAAAGTGACATTTTAAAAAATAAATCAGGAGTGGAAAAGCTATCAGATTACCCTATTGGAGTAGTGTTGCTCAGATGTCACCTTTTTTCCATATTTTCCAGGTTTCTAATGTTAAATTTAAGCTCCTGTTGACAAACTGTTTTTCTTCTTTTATCTTTCTTCTGGCACAAAATGATTATCTTACTTCAACTGCCATAGTCTAAGCTTGTGAAGTACAGGATGAAGAAAAATGAAGAAACCATCATGCTCCCATTTCCCAACATCATTTAATGTGCAGTGGGAAGCCCCAGGCACAAGTCACAGGGAAATATCACATATATAAAACAATTCACTTAGGACTTATTTAGAAGCATGTTAATTTTATTTTATCTCCAGTGTTTGTCTATCCATGCTATAGTAATAAACAACACAGAATTCTTGTCTATAGTGGGGAAAAAAATAAGAACAGGAAGGGCTAATTCAGAATTAGAACAGCACAACCCAGAAGGCAATTCTATCGCTCAGTTACTCAAATGATGTGACCACCTGAACATCTTTTCCTTACTTAGTATCAGAGTAAGATGAATACTTATCTGTTAATATCCTCGATATGAGATACGGCATCTTTTCTAGCCAAACATAACCTCACCAAAGCCAACTTATTCCACATGCTTTAGAATACAAAAGATACTATTTTTAAAGAAGTTGAGAACATCTGGAATTTATCACTAAAAGCGAGTTTCATGGGACTTCCCTGGTGGCTCAGTGGTTAAGAATCCACGCTCCCAATGCAGGGGGCCTGTGTTCGACCCCTGGTCAGGGAACTAGATCCCACATGCATGCCTCAACTAAGAGTTCGCATGCCACAACTAAGGATCCCACCACTAAGGATCCCACTTGCCGCAACTAAGGAACCCACATGCCGCAACAAAGGAGGTTGCCTGCCACACCTAAGACCTAGCGCATCAAAAAAATAATTTTTTTAAGTGATTTTCATGCAGTGAAGAGGATCCCTAGGGAAAGTTTCAAACATGATTTCTTCCCAGTGAATTTCATCTTCACTCGTGAATCTGAGGCAAAAGCACCTGGGGTTCCACAAACTGGGACTACAGCATCATTGAATGAACGAGGTACCGAGATGAAGAGCAATTTAGAAAGAATGAAAAATCTAGTTACTTATAGAAATCTGTGTGATTCAGTCTAGGGGGAAAAGGGGAAGAAAAGTGCATATTAGTTTAATGAGATGCAGATAAAATATTTTAAATTGGCCCAAAGTGCTCTAGTTGAGTTACCTTGAATAATAAAGGATTAAATTTCCCAGAAAATCTCTGTCCCAAAGTAGAATGATTTTCTACTTCATAAGTTTGATGCTTTGTAAAATAAAACCACCATGGGTGGGGGAGGGATGGATTGGGAGTTTGGAATTAGTAGAAGCAAACTATTATATATAGAATGGATAAACAACAAGGTTGTACTGTATAGTACAGGGAACTATATGCAGTATCCTGTGATAAACCCAAATGGAAAAGAATATGAAAAAGAATGTATACATATATATGTATAATGTAATCACTTTGCTGTACAGTAGAAATTAACACACATTGTAAATCAACTATACTTCAATAAAACAAATTTTAAAAAATAAAAAAATAAAATAAAACCAAAGGGCATATATCCACTCTTCTTTTTCCCTAGGATAAAATAGTGTTGAAAGTAAAAACTAAGCCATAGTGGGATTGAGTTTGGAAATATAAATGGCAAACCCGAGGACTCACTAAAGGAAGGTGAATTGGGAAATCATGTTCCTTATAACAGCTCCAGTACTTGAAAAGAAAAAGATAAAACCACTTTCTGTAAACTGTAGGCATATATTTCTCTAAGATGTCCTACTCCTATACAGTAAGTGTTGATCCACAATTTTAACAAGAACCCAAGGTGTCTCTAATGGTAAAATTTAGGGAGGTTGAACTGCATTTCCATGGAAACACAATTCATTTTTTGATAAATGCTAACTAAAAAAACTTTCCTGTTCTGTAGATGCAGAATAAAATCAGATGAAACCATGCTAAACTTCTTGAAATCTACTCAAGTTCAGTTTATCTTCTTAACCTGGATCTATTTCATTTCCTTTTTGAATTAAAAAATATATATATTTCCCCTCATTTCATATTCCATGAGCTGGAGGAGACTTCTCACTCTCAGTGAAAATGTTCCTACAGTCTTAACTCTGGAACTCTATTTCAATAACTCCCAAACACTCAATAAGCAATATGCTCACACCCCTGAAAGTTTTTTTTTTCCTACCTTTAATTTAATTTAGCTCTAAGCTACAGCACATGAATGCCTCTGCATTCTTTATGTATCTTTATGTGCTATCCCTACATACCAGCTTCTCTGAAGATACCATATGATGCACACAGCCACTATATTAGTCAACATAAACGTGGGAAGGAAGGGAAAGGTTTAAGTTTTAAATGGTGGAAATCAAGAAGAGGAGTCTATACATACTTAACTTTACCAAAGTAGTACTGCAATGAAAAGTGTAAGACAGCTTTCAAAAGAAAAGATTTGTAGTACATTCATTTCCTTTTTCTTCGAGTACTAGTGGAATTAAAGAAAGAGAAAACAACCAATCATGTACATTAGTGCCTCCTTCTCTCTACAAGTTCCAACATTCATGAGCCTCTGATGATCAAGCAGGACTGAGGCTACAAAAGCTGATGTTCCTGAAAACCTCCTGACGACTCAGATAATAAGCTGGTATTAAAAGTAACAGTGAGTCAATACAGCTTTTCCTCCAAGAAACTCTGTTGCTGTCTCATTAGATTTACACTTACATTGGGATGTTAAGATTTCTTGCTGTATTTTTATGATAATTATAGTTTGATATACATGGTGTTTATCACTGACAGCTTATATATTCTGTGTGCTGGTTTTATGCCAGATGTAGTTTGAATGCTCTTCAGGGAATTGTACTTTTTTTCCTCCGCATTTTAGGAAACTGTACACAGGTCAGATGATAATAGTAGTAACTCAGAAACATGAAGATTAGAAGACTGAATATGGAAGACTCCAAAAGGACATGGAAGTTTCACACCCATACTATTTTGTTTGCTTACTGAGTAGGATAATGGAGTTAAAGAACACGGAAGTTTGTCGGTGTCTGCCGCCGCAGGCTCGCTCCACATCCGTACCCCTCCCTCCCCACCACCTGAGTGAGCCAGAGCCGCCGAATCAGCTACTCCTTTAACTCCGTCCTGTCTGAGCGAAAAACAGATGCCCTCAGGCGACCTACACGCACAGGCGGGTCAAAATCCAAAGCTGAACCCCGGGAGCTGTGCGAACAAAGAAGAGAAAGGGAAATTTCTCCCAGTAGGCTCAGAAGCAGCGGATTAAAGCTCTACAATCAACTTGATGTACCTGCACCTGTTGAATACCTGAATAGACAATGAATCATCCCAAATTGAGGAGGTGGACTTTGGGAGCAAGATATATTATTTTTTCCCCTTTTCCTCTTTTTGTGAGTGTGTATGCTTCTGCGTGTGATTTTGTCTGTATAACTTTGCTTTTACCATATGTCCTAGGGTTCTGTCTGTCCGTTTTTTTGTTTGTTTGTTTGTTTTTATTACTTTTTAAAAATTTTTCCTTAATAATTATCTTTTATTTTTCATTTTAATAACTTTATTTTATTTTATCTTCTTTCTTTCTTTCCTTCTCTCTTTCTCCCTTTCCTTCTTTCCTTCTTTCTTTCTTTCTCTCTCTTCCTTCCTTCCTTCCTTCCTTCCTCCCTCCCTCCCTTGCTCCCTCCCTCCCTCTCTCTCTCTTTCTCTTTCTTTCTTTCTTTCCTTCTTTCTTTCTTCTTTTTCTACCTCTTATTCTGAGCCATGTGTATGAAAGGCTCTTGGTGCTCCAGCCAGGCATCACAGCTGTGCCTCTGAAGTGGGACAGCCAAGTTCAGGACACTGGTCCACAACAGACCTCCCACCTCAACGTAAGGTCAAATGGCGAAAATCTCCCAGAGATCTCCATCTCAATGCCAAGACCCAGCTTCACTCAACGACCAGCAAGCTACAGTGCTGGACACCCTAGGCCAAACAACTAGCAAAACAGGAACACAACCCCATCCATTAGCACAGAGGCTGCCAAAAATCATAATAAGGCCACAGACACCCCAAAACACACCACCAGACGGGGACCTGTCCACCAGAAAGACAAGATCCAGCCTCATCCACCAGAACACAGGCACTAGTCCCCTACACCAGGAACCCTACACAACCCACTGAACCAACCTTACCCAATTGGGACAGACACCAAAAAAAACGGGAACTACGAACCTGCAGCCTGCAAAAAAGAGATCCCAAACACAGTAAGTTAAGCAAAATGAGAAGACAGAGAAAAACACAGCAGATGAAAGAGCAAGGCAAAAACCCACCAGACCTAACAAATGAAGAGGAAATAGGAAGTCTACCTGAAAAAGAATTCAGAGTAATGATAGTAAAGATGATCCAAAATCTTGGAAATAGAACAGAGGAAATACAAGAAACGTTTAACAAGGACCTAGAAGAACTAAAGAGCAAACAAACAGTGATGAACAACACAATAAATGAAATTCAAAATTCTCTAGAAGGAATCAATAGCAGAATAACTGAGGCAGAAGAACGGATAAGTGACCTGGAAGATAAAATAGTGGAAATAACTACTGCAGAGCAGAATAAAGAAAAAAGAATGAAAAGAATTGAGGACAGTCTCAGAGACCTCTGGAACAACATTAAACGCACCAACATTCAAATTATAGGGGTGCCTGAAGAAGAGAAAAAGAAAGGGACTGAGAAAATATTTGAAGAGATTATAGTTGAAAACCTCCCTAATACGGAAAAGGAAATAGTTAATCAAGTCCAGAAAGCACAGAGAGTCCCAAACAGGATAAACCCAAGGAGGAACATGCCAAGACACATATTAAACAAACTATCAAAAAATTAAATACAAAGAAAAAATATTAAAAGCAGCAAGGGAATAACAACAAATAACACAAAAGAGAATCCCCATAAGGATAACAGCTGATCTTTCAGCAGAAACTCTGCAAGCCAGAAGGGAGTGGCAGGACATATTTAAAGTAATGAAGGAGAAAAACCTACAACCAAGATTACTGTACCCAGCAAGGATCTCATTCAGATTTGATGGAGACATTAAAACCTTTACAGACAAGCAAAAGCTAAGAGAATTCAGCACCACCAAACCAGCTTTACAACAAATGCTAAAGGAACTTCTCTAGGCAGGAAACACAACCGAAGGAAAAGACCTACAATAACAAACCCAAAACAATTAAGAAAACAGTAATAGGAATATACATATTGATAATTACCTTAAATGTAAATGGATTAGATGCCCCAACCAAAAGGCACAGACTGGCTGAATGGATACAAAAACAAGACCCGTATATATGCTATCTACAAGAGACCCACTTCAGACCTAGGGACACATACAGACTGAAAGGGAGGGGATGGAAAAAGATATTCCATGCAAACGGAAATCAAAAGAAAGCTGGAGTAGCAATTCTCATATCAGACAAAATAGACTTTAAAATAAAGACTATTACAACAGACAAAGAAGGACACTATATAATGATCAAGGGATCAATCCAAGAAGACATAATAATTGCAAATATTTATGCACACACCAGAGGAGCACCTCAATACATAAGGCAAATACTAACAGCCATAAAAGGGGAAATCGACAGTAACACAATCATAGTAGGGGACTTTAACACCCCACTTTCACCAATGGACAGATCATCCAAAATGAAAATAATTAAGGAAACACAAGCTTTAAATGATACATTAAACAAGATGGACTTTATATTTATAGGACATTCCATCCAAAAACGACAGAACACACTTTCTTCTCAAGTGCTCATGGAACATTCTCCAGGATAGGTTATATCTTGGGTCACAAATCAAGCCTTGGTAAATTTAAGAAAATTGAAATCGTATCAAATATCTTTTCCGACCACAATGCTATGAGACTAGATATCAATTACAGGAAAAGATCTGTAAAAAATACAAACACATGGAGGCTAAACAATACACTACTTAATAACCAAGAGATCACTGAAGAAATCAAAGAGGAAATCAAAAAATACCTAGAAAAAAATGACAATGAAAATACGATGACCCAAAACCTATGGGATGCAGCAAAAGCAGTTCTGAGAGGGAAGTTTATACCAATGCAATCCTACCTTAAGAAACAAGAAACATCTCAAATAAACAACCTAACCTTACACCTAAAGCAATTAGAGAAAGAAGAACAAAAAAACCCCAAAGTTAGAAGAAGGAAAGTAATCATAAAGATCAGATCAGAAATAAATGAAAAAGAAATGAAGGAAACAATAGCAAAGATCAATAAAACTAAAGCTGGTTCTTTGAGAAGATAAACAAAATTGATAAACCATTAGCCAGACTCATCAAGAAAAAAAAGAAGACTCATATCAATAGAATTAGAAATGAAAAAGGAGAAGTAACAACTGACAATGCAGAAATACAAAGGATCATGAGAGATTACTACAAGCAACTCTATGCCAATAAAATGGACAACCTGGAAGAAATGCACACATTCTTAGAAATGCACAACCTTCTGAGACTGAACCAGAAAGAAATAGAAAATATGAACAGACCAATCACAAGCACTGAAATTGAAACTGTGATTAAAAATCTTCCAACAAACAAAAGCCCAGGACCAGATGGCTTCACAGGTAAATTCTATCAAACATTTAGAGAAGAGCTAACACCTATCCTTCTCAAACTCTTCCAAAATATAGCAGAGGCAGGATCACTCCCAAACTCATTCTACGAGGCCACCATCACGCTGATACCAAAACAAGACAAAGATGTCACAATGAAAGAAAACTACAGGCCAATATCACTGATGAACATAGATGCAAAAATCCTCAACAAAATACTAGCAAACAGAATCCAACAGCACATTAAAAGGATCATACACCATGATCAAGTGGGGTTTTATCCCAGGAATGCAAGGATTCTTCAGTATACGCAAATCAATCAATGTTATACACCATATTAACAAATTAAAGGAGAAAAACCATATGATCATCTCAATAGATGCAGAGAAAGCTTTCGACAAAATTCAACACCAATTTATGATAAAAACCCTCCAGAAAGTAGGCATAGAGGGAACTTTCCTCAATATAATAAGGCCATATATGACAAACCCACAGCCAACATTGTCCTCAATGGTGAAAAACTGAAACCATTTCCACTAAGATCAGGAACAAGACAAGGTTGCCCACTCTCACCACTATTATTCAACATAGTTTTGGAAGTTTTAGCCACAGCAATCAGAGAAGAAAAAGAAAGAAAAGGAATCCAAATCGGAAAAGAAGAAGTAAAGCTGTCACTGTTTGCAGATGACATGATACTATACGTAGAGAATCCTAAAGATGTTACCAGAAAACTACTAGAGCTAATCAATGAATTTGGTAAAGTAGCAGGATACAAAATTAATGCACAGAAATCTCTTGCATTCCTATACACTAATGATGAAAAATCTGAAAGTGAAATTAAGAAAACACTCCCATTTACCATTGCAACAAAAAGAATAAAATATCTAGGAATAAACCTACCTAAGGAGACAAAAGATCTGCATGCAGAAAATTATAAAACACTGATGAAAGAAATTAAACATGATACAAATAGATGGAGAGATATACCATGTTCTTGGATTGGAAGAATCAACATTGTGAAAATGACTCTACTACCCAAAGCAATCTACAGATTCAATGCAATCCCTACCAAACTGCCAAGGGCATTTTTCACAGAACTAGAACAAAAAATTTCACAATTTGTATGGAAACACAAAAGACCCCGAAGAGCCAAATCAATGTTCAGAAAGAAAAACGGAGCTGGAGGAATCAGGCTCCCTGACTTCAGAATATACTACAAAGCTACAGTAATGAAGACAGTATGGTACTGGCACGAAAACAGATATATAGATCAATGGAACAGGACAGAAAGCCCAGAGATAAACCCACGCACATATGGTCACCTTATCTTTGATAAAGGAGGCAAGAATGTATGGTGGAGAAAAGACAGCCTCTTCAATAAGTGGTGCTGGGAAAACTGGACAGCTACATGTAAAAGTATGAAATTAGAACACTTCCTAACACCACACACAAAAATAAACTCAAAATGGAGTAAAGACCTAAATGTAAGGCCAGACACTATCAGACTCTTAGAGGAAAACATAGGCAGAACACTCTTTGACATAAATCACAGCAAGATCCTTTTTGACCCACCTCCTAGAGAAATGGAAATAAAAACACAAATAAACAAATGAGACCTAATGAAACTTAAAAGCTTTTGCACAGCAAAGGAAACCATAAACAAGACCAAAAGACAACCCTCAGAATGGGAGAAAATATTTGCAAATGAAGCAACTGACAAAGGATTAATCTCCAAAATTTACAAGCAGCTCATGCAGCTCAATATCAAAATAACAAACAACCCAATCTAAAAATGGGCAGAAGACCTAAACAGACATTGTTCCAAAGAAGATATACAGATTGCCAACAAACACATGAAAGAATGCTCAACATCATTAATCATTAGAGAAATGCAAATCAAAACTACAATGAGATATCATCTCACACCGGTCAGAATGGCCATCATCAAAAAATCTACAAACAATAAGTGCTGGAGAGGGTGTGGAGAAAAGGGAACCCTCTTGCACTGTTGGTGGGAATGTAAACTGATACAGCCACTATGGAGAACAGTATGGAGGTTCCTTAAAAAACTAAAAATAGAACTACCATACGACCCAGCAATCCCACTACTGGGCATATACCCTGAGAAAACCATAATTCAAAAAGAGTCATGTACCAAAATGTTCATTGCAGCTCTATTTACAATAGCCAGGACATGGAAGCAACCTAAGTGTCTATCAATAGATGAATGGATAAAGAAGATGTGGCACATATATACAATGGAATATTACTCAGCCATAAAAAGAAACGAAATTGAGTTATTTGCAGTGAGGTGGATGGACCTAGAGTCTGTCATACAGAGTGAAGTAAGTCAGAAAGAGAAAAACAAATACCGTATGCTAACACATATATATGGAATCGAAGAAAAAAAAAAAAGTCAGGAAGAACCCAGGGGCAAGACAGGAATAAAGACACAGACCTACTAGAGAATGGACTTAAGCATATGGGGAGGGGGAACGGTAAGCTGTGACAAAGTGAGAGTGTGGCATGGACATATATACACTACCAAACGTAAAATAGATAGCTAGTGGGAAGCAGCCGCATAGCACAGGGAGATCAGCTCGGTGCTTTGTGACCACCTAGAGGGGTGGGATAGGGAGGGTGCGAGGGAGGGAGACGCAAGAGGGAAGAGCTATAGGAACATATGTGTATGTATAACTGATTCACTTTGTTATAAAGCAGAAACTAACATACCATTGTAAAGCAATTATACTCCAATAAAGATGTTAAAAAAAAAAAAAGAACACTGAAGCTGATATATGGGCACATCAGCTCTAACTCCATCTATACCAGTGTTCTTTAAGACTCTTAGCCCCTTTGGGCCTCAGATGCCTCCAATGGAAAATGAGAGGTCAGACTAGATCATAAGTGGTAGTTAGTTTCTTCCCTCACATTAATTCCAATTAATTGATAATGACTTATTGAAGCATTATGCTAAGTAAGAATGATTCTGAGGCTGATACTGGACAAAAGTGCAGAGTATCATCGATGATTTGCTAAGTCTTCCATAAGCACAAATGGGAGAGTAGCTATATGTATGCAATATACTTTCCTTATTTGACTAAGGGATCACTAGGGTTTCTTTCAGTTACATTCTATAAAGAATTTCATATGACAAAATATCATAAGATCTTTTATACAAAATGCTTTGTAGTATATACTGCCTATAAAGCAACTCCTACATTTACAGTTACTTACCTACATGACACTGTTCCCTTAACAATGCCTAAATAGATAGATTGATAGACTTTAAATTTATTAATTTATTTGTTTTATCTTCAGCAGTAAGACCAACTCTTCTCTTTATAATACAAACATCAATGAAGCCCAGGAAACAAATGCACCAAATTACTAGAAAAAAAATAATATGTAGCTAATGTCAAGCCACTGATCAGGAATCATAATTGAGACTCGGAACCTTAAAGTTATCATTCAAACAACAGGAAAATGAAAACAATCTTCTTCTAATAAATGTCTTATGTGTGTGGGCAAACTGCAGTAGCTTGCCTACAATAACTATCAATATCATCTCACTCTGAAGATGGCTGAGGTGAAAGATAATTCTGCCAATCTTTCTGTGGCCACCAAAAAGCACAAAAAAATAAAAGTCTCTTTAATGAAAACATATTACTTCCATGTAACAAGCAACTAATTCTTCAACTAATAAGTGTAGCACTGGGTTGTGTCATAAGACTTGAAGTTTAGTTCATCTCTGTCACTAGGTCTTGGTTAATCCTCAAACACAGTTGCCTCATTAAAAAAGAAAACCTTGTGAAATGCAGAAGCGGTCAGTTGTGTTGCATAAATCCTTGAAGAGATTTTAGACCTGTTATTAGTTGTCTTTTGTAGGTAGCCATGGTTGGCTTCATGTAATCATTCATTTTTCAAGGTGAATTCTAGACCTGGGTAAAGAAAGCAAAATCTTGTCCTTATGAAGACTATACTTTTCATTGCCTTATTTTTTGTCCCAGGTAGACATAAATCCTAGCTTGATTGTATAATAGTAAATCATATGTAATCACAGTGAATTTGTAAATGAAAAAGTTTGGGCAAAAACAGTGACTTGTCCAAAATCACACAATGATTCAATGAAGAAGTTAAGTGTCCCAATTCCCAGATCTTATTTCAACTGAATAATGGCACGACTGTTATAAGGCACAATTAGGATATACATTGTATATCCTAAATATTGTAAGCAAACTCAAATGAAAGTATACGATGTTTAGTTTCTAGAGTGACAACAAGAAATGTTAAGCTTACTCGACTCCAGTATTCCATAAAACATCTCAGTTCTATGTCAAATGAGTTACACCCACAATACTTTTTTTTTTGCTATCCAGAACTAGAAAAACCTAAAATAAAAAGATAATTAAATAAAATATTTTTCTGCTATCTTATGTTTCAGTCAATGACCACATTCCTAAGTTACAAAGTTCATGGGGAAAAAATACTTTTACATTGAAATAACTGTTATTAAAAGTGAACTCTCGGGCTTCCCTGGTGGCGCAGTGGTTGAGAATCTGCCTGCTAATGCAGGGGGCACGGGTTCGCGCCCTGGTCTGGGAAGATCCCACATGCCGCGGAGCAACTAGACCCGTGAGCCACAACTACTGAGCCTGCGCGTCTGGAGCCTGTGCTCCGCAATGAGAGAGGCCACGATAGTGAGAGGCCCGCGCATCGCGATGAAGAGTGGCCCCCGCTTGCCGCAACTAGAGAAGGCCCTAGCACAGAAACGAAGACCCAACATAGCAATCAAGCAATCAATCAATAAATAAAACTTAAAAAAAAAAAAAAAAAAGTGAACTCTCTTAGAATGAAAACAGATCAGATGTGACAAATCTCTAAGGAATTAATGTTGTTCGAGCCATCACTTTGTGAGGAAGATGTGTTTTGTTTTGATTGATTTAGAAAATTGTAATAAATAAAAACTGCTCAGTTTGAATATGATGTTGATTCTCTATGCATGACAACATATGACAAAAAATTTTTCACTTCAGCCTAAAAAATGTAGTATTTATCTTCAAATAGATGTGTAATTTCAGTTTTTCTTCTTTATCTCTAAATATTTAAATGCTTAATTAAAAAATATTGTTCATTAATGTATTAATTACCTGGCTTCAGTAATATTTCCAGTATCCAACTATAGTCCATTTCAAGTTTAAGAAATATGAAAGGCCACTTTGAATCTTTGCTAAGATAAGAGTGTCTATATTTATCCACATGGTTTTGTACAGAGGGAATGTAATATCTAACAAGGAGTAGGGGATCTGTAGGTTTATTACATTTTTTGAAAGTCAAATTTCATTTAAAACTACTTTTAAATAATATTATGAGAATATTCCAAGATAAAAATTGAAGAAAAGAAAAATAAGGTTAAATTTTTGTCAAATTTATCTGGCCTTCCCTGAAGTTCTTTGTTATCTCCATAGACTTGGACTAAATGTTTAGATCTGCCCAAACAGGGTCCATGCTGAGATCCACTTCAAAATGGATCTAACAGGTCAAAATACTAACATGTCAGGTTCAAAAAGTGATTTAATAGTTGTTTCTCTACTATTTTGAGAAACTAATTCAAGCAAGGACTGTTCCTTGATTTGCTGCACTGCCTTGTCTTTACAGGACGAGATCCCATTTTCAGGTTGGCCTCTAAGAGGCATGATCAGCCCCAGGCAAGTCGATTAAGAAGCCTTCCTTTTAACTGCAGCACAACCAGTGCAATTCACCTGCTGCTGCTATTTCTCCAGAATTTCAACTGGCATGAATGTATCAAGTTGTTAAACAATATTACATAGGCTGTAGTTTAAATAAGTGGCTTTATGAATAGAATAAAATATTATAATGAGTATAATACTTCACTTAGAAAAGGAAGAAGAACATCTAGTAGATTTTGTCATGTGTGATGTTCCCTTTTTTGGTGTCAATAGGAACTAAATGGTGCAAAGCCTTCAGCACTATTTTTTAAATTTATTTTACTGAAGTACAGTTGATGCACAATGCTGTGTTAATTAATGCTATACAGCAAAGTGATTCACTCTTACATATATATATATATACGTTCTTTTTCATATTCTTTTCCATTATGGTTTATCACAGGATATTGAATATAGCTCCTTGTGCTATACAGTAGGACCTTGTTGTTTATCCCTTCTATTATATAATAGTTTACATCTGCTCATAGTAATAGCATTATTTTTAAATAATCATGTTTATTTAGCATCTTACTGCAAAGAGAGAATTTTCAGAAATTAGGACCCCGAAATCCTAGAGTAAAACTTCAATTCAAATGACATTTTTTTCTGTTCATTATGAAGGGCAGGAAAAGAGGGTAAACAGAGCAAACAGGGATGGCAAGACAAACAAGTATAAGGTCTCCTGGTTTTTACAGTCTAGTTATTGAGCTAAGACATATATACACTTTAAAAGCATAGACAGACAAAAACAAAAGACTGGACTTCATTTGGAAGAGGTAAGGCTTAGACCTCCTTAAAGGGCAGTACCCGGACAGATTATGTGGAGAGACTTCTAGGTCTAGTCTGAGGTTTTCAGGCCTTGCTAATATTGTGGACATGGATGAAAGATTATTAATAGAAATAACATGAATTTCTTAGCCCCACAACCTAATGCCAGGCCTCCTTCCTTAAGAATGTCTGTAAATCCTCAAAGAGTCTCAATATCATTCATTCCTGACTTCTACTTGGGAACCCCTCTCTGGGACAGAATAAAGCCACATGGCTGTCCTTACTACTGGTGTCCTCAGGACAGACTGTAGGGAGGTGACCTCCAAGAGCTGCCTGCCCCCAAGGGGGTCACAGTGCCCTGCACTCCCTGGAGTCCTCCTGAGCCAAAATCACACTGACGAGTGAGAGTGCGATGGAGCCTTCTTTTCCCCACTCTGTGGCAACTTATTTCAACTAAGCACCAGCACTACGCTCATGAAAACAGGTTCTTCAGCCCTGTCTGTGCCCCTCTTCACCAGGCCAGGAATGCCAGTATAAGAGACAAACGGCATGCTATAATGGCTGTGCCAGGATAACTCCCAGGGGCTTCGCTAATTGCTCCCCTCCAGCCTCAGCCTAGAGCTCCCAGGCAAAGCAACTCCTTATGACTCACCCACTTGTTGATCACCCATACTCAGACATGGTTTAATGGCACCTAAACAGGAACTTCTGCAAACAAGAACCATGTAAAGGGGGACTTCCCTGGCGGTCCAGTGGTTAAGACTTCCCCTTCCAGTGCAGGAGGTACGGGTTCAATCCCTGGTCGGGGAGCTAGGATCCCACGTGCCTTGCAGCCAAGAAGCCAAGACATAGAACAGAAGCAATATTGTAACAAATTAAATAAAGACTTTTAAAAAATTTTAAAAAGAACCAAGCAAAGATGTCAAGGCACTCAGTAGATTGACTTACTTATGTTAGAAGATTTGCAGTGATGATTGTGGTAGAGAGGCTGGCCAAATAAAAGTCCTGTGGCAGATGGTGTTCAAATACTAATTGCTGACGTGGATTGAGCCCTGACCACTTGGTGCAAAATGCTTTATGCAGGTCCTATCATTACCCATTTTAAAAATGAGAAACTAAAGTTTAAAAAAATTAATTTGTCAAGATCACTCAACTAGCATGTGTCAGAGCTGAGAATAAAAGTATGTCTAGCTAATGCCAGAGTCTCTGTACATAAGCACTAGACTATATCAGGGTTGTGAGGGTCAGTGAGGGGTTATGAACAAATGACGGCATGAGGAAAGCAGCACTGTAGAAATGCTGGATCACGGGGAACAATGAGCAGGAGAGACCAGAGGGGTGAGAAACTGAATTAAAATTGTAGTTAAGTGGGGTCCATGTTGCTTTCATTTAGTGTGAAGTCACAAAAGTTCAGTCCTAATCTATAGCAATAGTTAAACTTTCTCATTGCACTATGAGTTTTCCTTGATAAATAGACTAAAGCAGTCACCAGGAATACCAGCATTACACTCAAGTTTTACAATTACAGGCACAAAGATCTCTGTGTTAATGATTAACAAAAAGTAAGAAAAAACATTTGTTTATGTTATAAAAACCCTACCACCAACAACAAAGTTACCCAAGATGATTGAGAAACATCTTAACACCACTATATACCTATTAGAATGGCTAAAATAGAACAAGTAACACCTGGTGCTGGTGAAGATGCAGAGCAACCGGAATTCTCGTAGTTGCTGGTAAGAGACTAAATGGTACAGCCACTAAGAAAAATGGTTTGTCAGCTTCTCATAAAGTTAAACATACACTTAATATAAAATCCAGCAATCCTACTCCTAGGTGTTTACCTAAGTGAAGTGAAAACCTCTGCTCATACCAAAAAAAAAGCCCTATATGTAAATATTTATATCAACTTCATTCATAATCACTAAAAGCTACAAACAAACCACAGGTCCCTCAAAGAAGAATGGATAAACAGTGGTACATCCATACTATGAAATACTACTCAGCAATAAAGAAGAACAAACTATTGACTAATACGTGCAACAAATGGATGAATCTCAAGTGCTTTATGCTAAGTGAAAGAAGCCAGATTCCAGAGGCTAAACACTGTATGATTCCATTCATTTATATGACATTCTGGAAAAGGCAAAACAAATCAGTGATTGTCAGGTGGTAAAGGTGGGGGAGATGTGGCTTTAAAGAGATAGCATAAGGTAATGTTTTGGGGGAGGAGTACTGTAAATGTTATGTATCAATTCTGCTGATGGCTCCGTGACCCTACGCATTTGCCAAAACTCATGGAACTGTACACTAAAAAAGTGAATCTTACTATATTTAAATTAAAATAAATTTTAAAATAAAAAAGAAACATCTCTCCTATAACTAAGCATAAGACAAAGTTTCACATTTTCTAAATGTTAAAACCACTGAAAAAAAAAAAAAAACAAGATAATGTAACTGAGTATTTAAACCACAAACTAGGCTATAATTTTTCAAAAATTATATACAAGGCATAAAAACATGCTTATTAAAAGCATAAGCAGTTGGCCAGAATGTTGTTTACCACCTCTGAATAGCTATAAAATGTTTATAGATTGTTATACCTTTTACAAATAAAGTGGAATAAATTCATGCAAAGTTACCTTTCTAGGAGAAGCTGTCAAACTTTGCACTTTTGGCCAAAAGGGAATTTGTTACTTCCTGTTATGTTAAATTTGGCACTAAAGCCTGAATGAACCACCCCAAATGGGCTATTTACTATGATAAGTACTATTTCTTAACAAGAAGAAAACTGGTGGCCTGAGAAGATAACTGCTGAGATTTTAATGCACTCTCTGAAACACTCTGACACACTCTGCTAGAGAGAATAATTTAATATCAACAGAAGTCAGGCTCAAAATTCCATTTCCCATAAAAGATCATCAAAAAACAAATACAGTTTAATTCACCAAACATGTATTAAGTATTTACTATATGCCAAGTACTGTTATAGCCACTAGGTAAACAGAATTGAAAAAGAATACAATATTTGCCTTTAAAGAATGTACAGACTAGCAGGAGACAGAGGTGTATAAACAGTTAACACTTGCATACAATAATTTAAGTGTAATGATAGAAGTGTGTTCAGGGTACAGGGATGACCAGAGGAAAAAGTGATAGTCTGAGTATCTAACAAAAAGGATATCAACAAGATCCTAGGACTCCCTGAAATCTGCTTTCAGTGATAACTGCAATTCTAACAGCAATAAATGGAAGGCTGAATGGATTGAAGAGTCCACTCCTTGATTTTTGCACAAAGGGCTGTGCAAAGAGAGAAAAAGAAAAGAAGAAAGGTCTTCTCATAGCTCATGTTAAGTCCCTACAAGTAACCATCCTACTAAAAATTAAGAGAGAAAAGCATGAATGTCTCATTTCCTCTGTGTGTTAGCTGTGGTCACAGAGAGCACATAATTCCAACTCACTATTTCTAGTAAGGTTGACTAGCACCCCAAAGCTCTCACCATGGGTTAAACAAGTAAAAGTGACCATTCTGAAATGATAGAACTCCTACTATCTCCTATGTTTTCAAGTGCTTTCCTGAAACTTCTAGCCCTATCAAGTAAGACTACCCAGGGGACCTTCTTTCCTACCTTATTTCTATCCATCACAAATATTAATTCCAGGTGTGTACACCATGGTCAAGTGTCAGGAAAGAAATCATCAGAATGTGTTAAAAACAAAACGGTATGGAAAAAACACAAGTGCTACATATTTGAGGAGCAGCACCATGTTTTCGAAATGGGAAAGGCTTTACAGCTAGAAGATCTGGGTTCAGATCCTGCCTCTTCCACTTACTAGCTCCATGGCTTTAGACAACTTACCTTACCTGTCTGAATGTCAGTGTCCTTATCTGAAAAATATTGGCATGATTATTCGTAGGGTAGGTACCATATAGGAATGAATCTCAAGCCTGCTACATGCCAGAACTCAGCTGCCCCCCACACTGAGATTCTATTTTCATTGGTCTAGGGTGGGGCCTGGATCAGAAAAAAAGCTCCCCAAGCTGTTCTACTGTGCAGCTGGGGTGACAACCACTAGATTACAGTATTTGAGAGAACTCCCTAAACTTTAATTCAGTGCTACATTTAGCGGTTTATTATTGTGTTTAAAAAGTACCATTGAATTCATCCTGTTATGCAAGTTGCATGTTCTGAGAGAGCACTAGTAATTCAAGAGCTAAATTTGATGTTTGTCTAAAATGCCTCACTTGACAAGCAAATCATCTTTATCATCAGCAACTGAGAACTGTTCTAAAGAGCTGAATAGAACATATACAATAAATGACTAAAAGCCAATTAATGTGCCAAATATAAAATGACTTAGATGGTGGGATAAAGTTCATACTGCTTGAAATCAGGTACCATGCTTTGTAAAAATATTTCCAGCATAATGTATAATGCATGGAACTCAATACATATTTGTTAAATGAATAAATGAATGTGAGAATGAATGAATGAATAAGATAAATAATTTCTACAGGAATTTACCAAGAGTGTCAAAGACGGGAGTGTAGGGGAAGGTATTTCTATTGGAAAAATGAGTCTCAGGGGCCCACCAGTGAGGCTACTATAATAAGCCTGTAATGAAGAAACCTGAACTTCTCTTTGAAAAGTAAATTAAGCAGCTCTTGGCATTTCCAATTAAATCTTTTGACTAGTAACCTACCCTATCCCCATTCTTGGCCCCAATCCTGACTATCCTCCAATCTTGTTACAATAACAATCAGCAGGAGGGTAGCCTTTCTAAAACAAATTTCACTATTATTAGGAGCATTACAAAAGGCTTGCTTTCTGAGCATGTATACCTGCTTAGGAGCTAACAAATGCATAGTATAAACCAAAGAAGAAAAAGGACATGGATCTACCCAACTAGATCAGCCAATGGGCCTGGGAGATAAATGGACCCAACGCACATATACCATTTCACATTCTCCAAAATAACCCTAGATGGTTGCAGCAGAGCTTAAATTAAGGAATATTTATTGCTGAGTTTATTATTTTTTAACATCCTTTTTCTGAGCACCTAGCAACTAAAGTGATAAGTACCTTCAAACTTGCAAGGATAAATGCTACCAATATCTAGGCTGAATTATCCATTTGTATGTTTGAAGCCTGAATTATTCATTTACATTTTTTATTTCTTAAAGAGGAGAATAAACAACATGACAAAGAAAGGAGATACTAAAAATTTTCATTGATATACATTTAAAGGTTTTCAAGGTGGTAGAAAGCCAAAAGGCTCCTTCAGCAACAGATTTATTCTACAATCTAATTAATATTCACCAACTATATTATTTATGAAACAAAACAATACATCTAGGGAATGCAACTGTATACAAGCAAAAGTAAGCATATGAATGAGTGAAAAAATCTTACAAAATTAGGCTAGGAAAAGTATGTACACCGAAAAATAATTTTTCTTCAAAACCGCACTCAAATATTGAGAACAACAGGGGGGTCCTCTTTAATTGCTGGTTTTATAATAAAGCAAATGTTAAATTAGGGTGACAGTGTGAGCTTTCCATGAGACCTCTGCCAACAACAATCTAGGGCATCAATCTCTCATTTGAAAAGGAATGAAGTGCTTCCTATATCTATGTGCAAATAATTATGCAGACCATGCAAATTCTAGACCAATAAGCTTACCAATTTAATTAATTAATTAAATTCCATATTAATATCCAGTTATTCTCCAAATGATATCTTAAGACTAACATTGATTTATTTATTCCCGTTTCCTTTTTAATAACAACAAGCACAAGCTTATCAATGATCACCAAAATAGGGCATGTCACTAGGATGTGAGAAGAAAATTTCAGAATGTCTGTTTTATCAAAAAATAGAAAGAAATTAAGCTTTACTGATATTTAACAGAGATTACAATGGCCCCTCCCCTGTCTGTATGTTAACTGTAAACAAGACAGCCATGAGATACGTAGAAGGAAGTGGGAGGAGTTGATGGTGAAGCCCTCACTCCTCTCCTAGCTTTACAGCACATTGCAAAGTACCATAGTTTGTATAGCCACAGTTAATTTACAGATTATATTACCTAGTTTTATCTAAACTAAGCCTACAAAATAGAAAAATGAAAAAAACATTCTTGCAATGAAACAGTGGATCGACAATTGTACTAACAATATAAGCATAAAGAAACGATGAAGCTGTCACCTCTGCCCCTATGGTGAGTTCTTCATCCATGATTTAAGTCAGACCCGAAAAGAAGTCAGGCAAAAATTTTTTTAATATTACTAAAATATGGATTTTCAACACACCATCATTAATGGTAAAGGTCACCTTGAGTACAAAGAGTGCCTTGAGATAGCATGTAATGATAGCCCAAAGCTACTGTGATTAACAAACCTTTTTAAAATGTTGCTTATTTCATCTTTATCCCATTCTCCTTTACGTATGTTATACTCTTTACATCCTGTATTAGTTCAACACTATGTGTATATAATTTATAGTGAAGAGGGCGCCCCACACATTCTTATTCTCCAAGTCACTCTGTCCTCTCACAGCCTCCACACCATCACCTGCAGGAGTTATAGCCCCAAAGCTCTATATGCTCCATCCCCACAACATTCACAGCCTTATAACTTTGGAGACCATCAAAAATAATTCCATCAAGTTCTCTGTCACCACAGGAAACCCAAAGTTCCTAGATTGTCCTTTACCACTAGATATCTCTGATCTTTGCATCCCTTAATCTTATCCTATCTTCCTATACCCAACCCAAGTTCAGAACCCATTATACTGTGTTCTCTTGAGATGATAAAGTCCCTTATATGTTCCATATCCTTCTGAATAATGTTGCCACCTTTTTGCTCTCATTAAAACCCAGCTGGAGCAAGGAGTGATGTCAGCAAAATGGCCACTTAGGAATTTCTAGTGCCCATCCTCTCCCAAAATCATCAATCTGAATTTATTGAATCAATCTGTGAGTGAAAATAACTTCACAAGAGCTAAGGATTCTAGGTGAGAGGTTACAGTGACTGAGTGAAGCACAGAAATAAGAAAACACATGTTAAGGATGGTAGGAAAGATAGATTCACACTGCTCCCATCACCCTCCCCTCAAGTCCAGGTGGTCCAACCTGGAAAGAGATACCCTCCCTGAGAGAGGAGAGTGAAGTGAGTGCCCAACTCCACCATGGACCCTAGCACCTGCACACTCCAGCACTGGGCCAACTCCTACAGCTCTAGGGCGGTCCTGTGGCCCAAGAAGGCTCTTAGCAGGCTCCCACAAACCCAGGTTCCCAGCACAGCTTAGCACCAGCCAGCTCCCATAGCCGCAGCTCCTGTAGCACCAGGCTCCCAGTGGACTCCACTGAACCCAGGCTCCCAGTCTACCATGGTGCCGGCCAGCTCCCATGGCACCAAGCTCCCAGCTCACCACAGCACTAGGTAGTTCATGCAGCCCTGAGCAGCTCCTATGACACCAGGTTCCTGATGGGCTCCTGCAAAACCAGGCTTCCAGCATATCCCAGTGCCAGCCAGTTCCCACAACCCCAAGTAGTTCCTGAGGCTCCAGCTTCAAGAACCCAGGCTACCACAGGCTCAAGCTTTCAACCCACATCAGCACCAGGCCAGCACTCACAGACCTAGAATCTAGACTGGCTCCCACAGGCTATTATCTAGGCCACCTCAATACCAGGCCAGTCCCCATGACCCCAGCCTCAAGACTAGCACCCACGGACCATCCCAGCATCAGACCTGCCCACACAGACTCAATCTCCAGGCTGAACTCAAGGTTCTGGATTATAGGCTGCACCCCAAAGCCCCAGGCTCCAGGCTTGGCCTAGTGCCAGACCAGACCCCATGGTCCCAATCTTCAGGCTGACTCCTGAAAAACCAGGCTGCCATCCCATACCAGTGATAAACTGGCCCAGTGGAACCATTGGCCAGGCCCACCCCAGTGTTCCCAGTGTCTGGTTAGCCCATGTGAATGCAACATTCATATCTGCCCATGAAGATCCAAGTCCCAGGCCCATCACTACAGACTCAAACACCAGGCCCACCCCAGCAGATCCAGGTAACAGGATGATCCCCAAGTACCCAAGCACAAGGCCTGCCCAACTGCTGACCCAGACACAAGACCTCCACCCAAGGACTCCAGCAGCAAGCTCACCCACAGACAACCATACAGCTCAAGCAGAATGTCTGGATGGGCTGACTGGTGAAGGCTCTGCCTGCCAAAACCGGTCTGTAAACACTTGGAGTGGTGCCTACTTCCTCAAATGCGCAGACAATAATGCAAGGCCACAAGGATCATGAAAAAAATCAAGAAACATGACACCACCAAAGAACCTAATAAAACTCCAATGACTGTCCGTAAAGAAATAGAGATCTATGAACTGTCAGACAAAAAATTCAGAAGACTCCTCTTAAAGAAACTGAGGAAACTACAAGAAAACAAAGATAGAAAACAATATGAAATTAGGAAAACAATGCATGAACAAAATGAAAAGTTCAACAAACAAATAGAAACCATTAAAACACACACACACACAAACAGAAATCCTAGAGTTGAAAAATAAAAAAGAATTTAATAGGGATCTTCAACAGCAGATTCAATCAAGCAGAAGAAAGAATTAGTGACCTAGAACACAGTTAATTTGAAATCATCCAGTCAGAGGAGCAAAAACAAAAAAGAACTGTAAAAAGTTAAGAAAGCCTACATGAATTATGAGATATCATTAAAAGAAACAATTTATATACTATTGGAGTCTCAGAAGGAGAAGAAAGGGAGAAAGGAGCAGAAAGGTTATTTAAAAAATAATGGCTGAGAACTTCCCAAATCTGAGAAGAGATTTGGATATCCAAGTTCATGAAGCTAATAAGTAAACCCAAAATTTTAGCCTAAAATGATCTTCTCTAAGACACATCATAATAAAACTGTCTAAAATCAAAGACAAAGGGAGAATTTTTAAAGCAGCAAGAGAAAAAAATAATTACATATAAGGAACCCCCAAAAGGCTATCAGCAGATTTCTCAGCAGAAATCTTGCAGGCCAGGAAAAAGTAGGATGATATATTCAAAGTGCTGAAAGAAAAAAACTGCCAACCATGAATATTTTACCTGGCAAAGTTGCCTTTCAGAAGTAAAGGAGAGATAAAGACTTTTGCAAACAAACAAAAGCTGATTATCCATCAGTTGAACCTTGAAGGGTATGTAAGGTTGCTATTGTCATCTAATGAATAGAGACCAGGGATGTTGATAAAATCCTACAATGCACAGCACAGTCATCAAAATAAAAAATTATCCAACACTAAATGTCAATAACTCTGAGGTTGAGAAACCCTGTCTTAATGAAAAGAATACTCCTCTGTCTCACTGAGAGTGGTCAATGACAATCATATGTTAATTAGAAATGATTTTGGCTAACAAAACTTGAAACAAATGGTAGTTTATTTTCCTGAAATCAAATTTATAAAAATGACTGCCCACAGTTAAACATCAAGGGCTAATAGCCTCAAGGTCACAAGATGGCTGCTACAGCTACAGGCATCACTACCACATTCAAGGAAGAATGTAGGGATGGAGGAGAAAGCAGTGAGCACTAGCCACATCTGTGCCTTTTATCAGGAAAGCAAAACCTAACATCTCAGTGGGAAGATCTACCTTTAAGGGACTTAGTAGACAATTTTAAAAGTGGCACTTGCTTCTTTAATTGACCCACTGGTCACACATTCTGCTTTACGTTATGATGTGATTAGATATTAAGTTAGACAGTAAACAAAAGGAACTGGTAAGCCAAGTACCTCTCTTTTTCTATAGAGTGGAGAGATAAACTAAAAAGCTATTGATCAGAGACTAACATAGTGAAAAATCTTGGAAACCCTCTTCAGGGAACACTTGGGAAAGCAGTTTAGTTACAGACAACAATCAGCTGTTTGCAGGAAAAGCCATTCCTGACGAGCCTGCTGGGGTCCTTCAGAGATATTACAGCCTTGATAAGGGAAATTCAATATATGTCAAAGCTCAGAGATATATGTTAGAGCCCATAGGTATGATGCCTTTTGAATCTATACAAAGCCAGTGGTATAAATTCAAGACTCTCTGACTTACATTTAAAATGAAAGAGGCATGTTTGCGATCCAATGTGCAGATAAAAAGAGGCCTCTTCCTCTGGGGAAGAACATATCCTAACCAGTCTAATATACTTTAATTTGGATTTCTGTTTGGTACATAAACAACATGGACCCTGCTGAACTTTATATAAGCCCCAGCAGATGTAATATGTTCAGATGTTCAAATGGATATGAAAAGATTCAACCTCTGAGATTGCTGCTGAAAGAAAACTTATGAACTAGAAAGTAAAATGTGTGCACAGCAGCCAGTAGAAAGAGGAAAGAAGGTATCTATTAAGAAGGAGACAATGAGAAGCCGGCAAGAGGGAAGTTTGTCACAATAGGTTAAGAGTTGGGACTAGATGAAGCCTCCCAGGTCTTTTCAGTTCAGTTCAGTCTAGAGGGAGATGCTATAGTTAAAGTAATTTCATATGATAAACTTGAATTTCTCATCTTAATACTTTCCAAAGAAAATTTTCTTCACTGATATTTAACAACTGATTAAAGTAACGGTTCTGGAAATTTTCAGAAAAATTATTTTCAAACTCTTAAGGTTTGCTGAAAACTAAGGTTCAAATTTTTGGTTCAGTCTCTTCTTTTTCTGCAGAAAGGTATTATTTTATAGAACGTTTTATGCTCTTTAAAATTTATTTAGTTACTATCATAATAGGTAGGATAAAAGGGCAATTTCTTGGGGGCATTTTGGACTGTGAATGGGTAACTGAGCAATTATGAGATTCATGTCAGATAATGGGTACCTGATGCATTTCTGTTGCCATTCATCAAATTCTATTGTCATTTGCCCACAATGACAAATACAGAGCTTCTTTGCTGTATTTATGCACCAACCATTTAAAAAGGAGCTAAAAACGTATGTCTAGGACTTCCAAATATAAAATTTGATGTATTGTAAGAAACACTCACTACATACAAAAACACATAAAAATTCACTATTAGCATAATTCTGTTCTATTTTTTTTTTTAATCATTCAAAGGCCACACTGTATAGCAAAGAGAACATAAAAATAGGAGTCAGAATACCTGTATTTTGGCTCCAGTTTCAAGCTTGGGCAAGTCATTTAAAATGCTTAAGCTTCAGTTTCAACCTCTGAAAAATGAAGGTGATACAGCCTGCTTGCCTAATTCACAGGGCAGCCATTGATAATTATATGCTATGATCCTCATGAAAGTATTTAAAAATTGTAAGGCTTCATACAAAGATATTATTAATATGAGCAAATACAAATAAGAATATAGCATGTGGGAAAAAGTGGTGGGAAAAAAGAACTGAAAATATATATCTTTAGAAATCATCACATGAACATGATGAACAGCAACATGTTTCTTTTCCCAAAGGCAAAGCAGGAACAAATTCAGATTTTAAAGGCTCTCAGTCACTTTTCCTCTTTAAACAGGATCAGTATGTGACAGGTCCAAACTTAATACAAACCACTTGATCAAAGTAAGAAATCCAAGACTTTAGAGAACAGAGGTAAAAATCCTAAGTGGAGCATAGAATTAATCTGCAGAGCAAACAGAACACTATAATAAGAGAGACAATATGCCTATTATCAAATTAACCTGATTTCCATACAAGGCAATGTTCTTTTTGCATTGTGCTAAAGATGAAATAGTAGGAATCTGAGAGGTCTTAGGAACCAATTTCTGGAAGATTATATTTTTATTCAAAATGGATCAGATAAAGTTCTCAAGTCTAAGAAACTCCAAGGTACAATATCAGAAAAAAAGAGAACTTACTGTAACCTCTGAAATAGGAATGAAAAAGAAAGTCAAGTAGAAACTTTTCACAAGAGATTACTATTCGGGCTTCCCTGGTGGCGCAGTGGTTAACACTCCTCCTGCCAATGCAGGGGACACGGGTTCGAGCCCTGGTCCAGGAAGATCCCACATGCTGCGGAGCAACTAAGCTCGTGTGCCACAACAACTGAGCCTGCACTCTAGAACCCGCGAGCCACAACTACTGAAGCCTGTGCACCTAGAGCCTGTGCTCCACAACAAGAGAAGCCACCGCAATGAGAAGCCCGCGCACGGCAACGAAGAGTGGCCCCCGCTCACCGCAGCTAGAGAAAGCCTGTGCACAGCAAGGAAGACCCAACGCAGCCAAAAATAAAGTAAATAAATTTATATTTAAAAAAAAAGATACTGCTATTCAATGAATAAAAGAATATGCCTAGAGATTAACCGTAATCTTCTGAGAGGCAGGGCTGCATGTAAAAGTTAATTCAACAGATATTCATGAAGTTGGTACCTAAAATATTGTATGTTATGGGTGGGAAGGAATATATGTTATGATCCCCACCATGCTCATGAAATACTAAAAGACCAATATTTTTTATAACTAAGGAAAAGTTTAATATACTCAAGTATCTAAATGAGCAGTATATATGTTATCCCACAGATGTTTCAACATTTGCTAATAAGTGCCAAGGACAGTCAGGAAGATAAAGATAGTTTGGAATACCTAAGAAAGACTTCATGAAAAAGTGGAGGCCAGAAACTGGTCTTAGAGGATTGGTAGGATCTAGGAAGGTGGGAAAGCAACTACTCTCACAAGAGCCAATTACCCATTTGCAGTCTTAGAGAAGGGAAATCCTTAAGGGGCTGCTTCCATGTGTAGCTTTCATTTTTCACTTGTAACTTTTTAGAGGCTCAAGTGGGTTAGCAGAGGTCACTAAAAGGAATCATCAAGAATTAGAATCTGAAAACCTCAGTGTTTTGGAGTACCAAATAACAAATCCATTAACCTGACCTCAAGCCCCCAGTCCAGTATCCCCCCTTATCCATGGAGGATACATTCCAAGACCCCCAGTAGATGCCTGAAACCGCAGATAGTACCGAAACCTACATATACTGTTTTTTCCTATACATACACACCTATGATAAAGTTTAATTTATAAATTAGGCACAGTAAGAGATTAATGACAGTAACTAATAATAAAGTAAAACAATTATAACAATATACTGTAATAAAAGTTATGGTAGATCTTAGCAACCTCAGATTTTTTTTCCTCTCTTTATTAAGTTGAAAACTTTCATCTTTTCACTTAAAGGAAGTATGCTATGGCTTCTCTTTGGCATATATAAATTGCCAGCATCACTACTCTTGTGCTTTGTGGTCATTATTAAGTAAAACAAAGGTTACTTGAACACAAGCTCTGCAATATTGCAACAGTCAATCTGATAACCAAGATAGCCACTAAGTGACTACCGGGCAGGTAGTTAATACAGCGTGGATACAGTGGACAAAGGGATGATTCACGTCCCAAGTGGGACAGAGTGGAAGGGCGCACAATTTAATCACAGTACTCAGATCACCATGCAATTTAAAACTTATGAATTGTTTATTTCTGCAGTTTTCCATTTAATATTTTCAGACCAAAGTTTATCATGGGTAACTGAAATGGCCAAAAGCGAAACCATGGGTAGAGGGAGACTACTGTACCATGGTTCTGATGAGTGTCTCTCCTCTCCTTGAGCACCTCCTAGAACTCACAATTTCATGAAGCAATCAATCCCCCCATTCTGTTTCAGAATATTTCACAGATATGAATTGGAAGCCTCCATAGTATTTGAAGTATACAGACAAATATTTCAATTTCCTGGTCACAAAAACACTGAAAATTCAAGGGGAAACATCTGCATAATAAAATGAAAGAATTTCACAAAATTTTTAGGTTTCAAAGCTAGACAATCTGTAAGGAGACTAAAACCCAGACTTGCCTAGGGTCACAAAGCAATTTAGTGGCAGAATGTGGTCTAGAAATTCAATCTCCTGCTTCTTAAGACCTTTCCATTACGTATTAACTGTCCCTTATACTCTAATCCGAAGGACTCTATTTTGTGCTCCATATGAAGAACTAGACACTTTGTTTCACAGCCTTCTGGTAAAAAAGTTTAATAATCTCTTGAGATTTCTTTCCCTTCCTCTGTGTATTATAATTCTTTCCAATAAAGCAAGGTCAACAGCTACTGTATGTCGCTCTAAAAATTGTAAGAGGTTAACTAGAAGATCTAACTCAAAGCTTAAGCTAAATACACCACCCCCTCAGCATACCACCACCCTCCTCTCTGCTACCTTTCATATAAAAATTAATACATTTTAACTTCTGTTATCCATGCACTGCCTATGGAAATTGCATGCAGAACATATGGAAATTGCATACAGAACATACGGAAATACTACAGATTCACTATTTCCATATAACCACTTTCAAAGGAAAAACTGCAAGCATTGGGTGCTTTCTAGAATTGAAAACACTCACTCAGAAACAGAATCTCTAGCCCTTCTTGACATGTGAAGCCCTGTTAATCAATCATTGCCCTACTGCCTTGTTTTCTTTCTTTTTTTTTTCCTTTCTGGTAGGATCAATTGGAAAAATATTGCTATCCAGCTGTGAGCTTATCCATCACATTCACACATTCATTGGAAGATCTTTGGTAACTACTTTAATACTTAAAATTATTACATTAGTTCACTTAAACCACATCCAATGACAAATAGGTCATTAAAAAGCCTTTGTACACAGAAGCTGCTCCACTGACAGTTCATCAGAAACCAATATTAGTTTCTTTTATACCAACTTTTTAATTAGTTTAAACTAAACATAGTTAGGAATGGAGGTTTTCTTCAGCCATCCAAGTCTCTCCAGTTTTCCAGAATGCTTTGTCTAGTTAATTCTTGCAACATCTACTGAAAGGAGTGCAATAATTTCCATAATCAAAGGATCCCTGCCAACACAGAACCCAAGGCACTGAATCCTGTTAGTAATGGTGCTTACATGGTATACTTAAAATTTTTAATGAAATTGCATTTATTTTTTATCAATTTTTCTATCTATTGTTATCAATTTATCCTATTTTCTAAAAGATTTAAAGCAATGTATGATAAATACGTACATAAAATAATAAGAATTAAAACAAGAGTAAACTAAAAATCAACTAATGAAGGTATGTTATAGAAATTATTTTAGAAAACCCTAGCTTATAAGAACCATTATTAATCTCCAAGGTTTATAGCCATGAACTCCCTGGTAACATAGTTCTTATCACCTGCTAAACGTGGACCCATTTGTCTTTTACTCTATTATACATTTACATGTATATGCCTCCGTAAGAAGACACTGCAGTGTAATGGCAAAGCGTGAACTTTTCCCATAAGTCTTGAAATTGTATTCCTTACTTAGTCTTAACATTATATTTCTTAATAAATTTAATTTCTCTTATTAAAAATTAACTATCCTTAATTTTTAATATACTGGATAATTAGTTTAAAATATGTTTCTAAACAGGAAGTATAATGTTTTAATTCATTTCTTCACCTAGTTATTCAACAGGAAGATAGAGACAGCCAATTCGTTCAGGACCCACCCTAGCTTTACATACATTATGCTCACAACAGTCCTGGAAAGAAATTATTACTATACCCATTTTATGGCTGAGGAAACTAAAGCTAAGAGAGATTAGTTCATACTGATAAGGAGCAGAGCTGGGATTTGAACTCGTTTACTTAATTGCAAATTGATATTCTCAACACTACAGGATAAGAGGTCTCATAACAAGTACTAACTGATCATGTATTAGGCACCAAAAACCAACTCAAAAGCTAGTATAAAATCAGAATGAAAACTAGAATATGGTCCTTAAATTTTAAGACGTTTACACTCCACTTAACCTCACTACCCTAACTAGAGCTATGGCAGGTACATCTTGAAATTCAATGACTAGTTAACAATAAATTCAAATATATAATCAGCCAGTAGATATGTACTGAGTTCTACTAAATGGTGGCAGCATGCAAAGCATTGAATATATCAAATAAAGCAAAAATAAACCACT
This sequence comes from Balaenoptera musculus, assembly GCF_009873245.2. Lineage (NCBI taxonomy): Eukaryota > Metazoa > Chordata > Mammalia > Artiodactyla > Balaenopteridae > Balaenoptera > Balaenoptera musculus. The sequence goes on along the minus strand of NC_045800.1, from coordinate 66,424,321 downwards.
TTAACACTGAACAGTGATGTTCATTAAAATCAGAGACAGAAGCAATATGGAGGTAAAAATAATCTACAGGTTTTTTTAACTTTTTCCTCCAGGTTACTGGAATTTATGTTCCACCTAATGCCAGAACAGCTTTCCTGATTTATTTCTAAGTCAGGATTAATGCTCTAATATTAAGGACCACTAACTGATTCCTTACTCTTTGCACCATTAAATTCTACAGAATTAAGATAAATCTACACTTGTGTAAGAGACATTGCTGTTTTGCTCCTCATCATTATTTATATATTTATACATCATCTTGTACCAGAAAGGTTATAGAGTGGCTTATAGGGATACATAAAATACAAATCAGCACAATTAAAAGTTGGTCGAAAGAAAAATTAAGGTGAAGAAAAGGTTAGCTATATATTACTGGGGTGGGCTGCAAATGTGGCTATTTACTTTTTACTAGCCAACTTCAAATAGGAAAACATCACTTACAGAATTTACAATTCCAAGGGATTTTCTTTCATTGCCTAAGAGAAATACAGTTATCCTTTGTATTAAGATGTTTTGCTGATTTCTCCAAAACATCTTAAAAAGCATACGTGAGCTAATAAACAACTATCTTCATTCTTCATTCACACAATATATGCAACAATATTTTCAAAGATCTGGTTTTTATTGCTCTTGGAATAAAAGAAAAATATTGAGTTATACATTTATAACCTTCTAGATCCTCTAAGAGAACAGATTACTGTTTGTGTAACAAATTCTCAGGCCCCAACCCATTACACAGGCTCAAAGTACTGGGAGAGAAGGAAAAATAAAATAGGTCCCTGAGGCTGGTTTCGTCTATTTAACAAAACTGAGCCAGAAAGGAAAGGGAAGAAATATAGGGCATTTGTATGACTTGGGTTAGAGAAAGAGCTTTCTGGGAGCTTATACCACTGTAAGAAAAGAGAAAAATTCTATAGCTGCTACATGTGGGAGATCTTGAAAATGAGAGAATGAGAAAAATCTTTAAGAAAGCTTTACGTTGTTGTATGCAATGATTCGCCTTTGGCTGTCTGATAAGACAAAGTAGTAAAGATTTAAATTTACTTTCAATTATTTTGGATGCCACTTTGTTTCTTCGAATGTGAAATGCTACACAGAGCATGAGATGGCTAACTTCATGTAACTCTAGTGACCTCAGTATAGAATAACAGCATCCCAGGCCTCCTGTGGTTCCAACCATCTGCCCACTGTCTCACGGTGGACAAGAAGGGACTTCTCTCCATCTGTCCAGAATTCACTTATGCAAGAACAAAACTTTTTAATTTTTTAAACCTTAGAAGTTTTCTTTCAAAAACTACAAAAACATAATAGGGAAATTTGGACCCAAAAGACCACTTGAACCAAATATCATTTTTCACGTGTCTCAAATCTTTATAGAGACCTTTACAGAGAACCTTTCAGTCATCACATATTGGTTACAGTAGTGCTTTCTGGCCTTCTTCACAAACTTTCATAGGCTAAAGCTTACAGTATTACCCTTTGACTATAAAAATTCATATGTGTGTATGTAGTTAGAAACACTAGTTTAAATGAAAAAGGAATAACTTATTGGACAACTCTCCAACTCCTCATCCATTCTCCCCTCTTCCCCACTCCACTCTTTTAAACCCTGAGCTCCAGGCAGCACCACCACCAGGGCAAGACAGCTTTGCCCAAGAATCACATGCCCACAGAAGGTCTGGCAGCAGGTGTGACATCATAATGACTGGTGGGGACACACCCTGCAGGACCTCAAAGATAACTTGAGGAGTACTGGAGGAAAGCAGAAGTCTCACAGCTATGCAAGTGGAGTCTACAAGCCCTTGCAGCAGAGCTTTAATACCCATGTGGCTTCCTAGATGCACCCAGGGTAGTAAGGGGATATTTAAATCATATACAAAATGGAAATAATATAATCTAACCTGCTATGTTCCCACACTGTTTTGAAGATTTAAAGATGAAATGCAGAAAAAGGCACTCAGAAACTATAATATACAATATAAGTACATGGTAATGTTATACTAACTTCCAAAGTTAAAAAAATTACTTATCAGTTGGCTACAATGTTAACCCTGATCATGAATATCTAAATTGCCATGCACTCTCGGGAAGATGCTTCTAAAAATATACAACTTATTTGGAGACCCGGAACTAAAGCATGAGTTCTTACTTTTTCTATCCAGACATTGAATTTCATTTTATTTATTTATGTTCAGCCCTGTTCTCACCTCTTGGAAATTCTGCTGAGCGGAAATATTTCCTTATACGGCCCTTACATCACACACAGGTCTCCGGTTCCACATCCCTTACATGTCCATCTCTTTCTGCCATTTCAACAAGCCATCCTTCCTCCCCTCTCTTCAGATGGCAAAATGGCCCTTCCTCATATTCTTTTACCTTAAGATTTAACTTCAATAATTGTTCGAACTGTGTCAAAGGACTTCATTAAACACCAGCAAAAACAGACTGTGACAAAATATCCCTGAGGAAAGTGAGCAAAAGGGAGAGAATTTTTCTCAAAATACTGTAGGAAAAAGAGAAAAAAAAGACATAATTTAATCCCAGTGGTCTTAATATATGTTTTGAGAAATGTGACAATGGAGTGTGTAAATGGAATATGAGAGTTTTCATTTGCTTATGACTAAAACACCGAGGATGATAAAGGGAGGAAATCATGTCTGTTACTTACAAATCACCTGACTGATAGTAAATAACTTAAGAAATCCAGTCACAGCATTAACATGAGCTCCACATAATGTTTATCTCAAAGCAAACCATAAATTTCTTTTTATTCATTCAAGTCTGTTAAAAAAAATATAAAATTCTCATAAAAGTTAAGCACTTGCTCAGACCTCATTCCAATCCTCTACCTTGCCTAACTATGCTCCTTTAAGTCATCTAAAGTTCTGACCTGCAACAGGAAGTCTATTAACTAAATCAGCATGGGAGGTGGGCATTGCTATAAAGCAGCAGCTCACACCAGTGTTGTAAAATACAGAAAATCTTTCATAAAATGAAAAATAGCATGGATATCTGTGAGAGGCATGAATGCTTTGAACTATGCCTTAGGAATCTTAGCCCTACACAGTACCTACACAGAGTTACCTTTTGGCAAGGAAAGAGTAATTCTCCAAAACCTTACAATATTCCTGCACAATACTGGCTAAGGTCATTTTGAACCACTATGACTCAGCCAGCTGTCACATTATAATATCTGTATTAGAATGATGATTCTCACCTCTAGGATACTGGTCAAACAGGATTCTGATTACTAACTCAAATAAAAATATAGGGAGGGAGCATCAAGTATCCATAAAAAATTGTTTACAGTAACTACAGTTATTAAAGTTATTTCTAGAGAAAGCCTATCCCCTGGGCCAATGTTTCTTTGGCATTTTTTTTATTACTGCATAGCTCAAAAGTGCCTTTCATGCTCAGCAGGCACATAAAGGCAAAGAACTGATAAATTGAAAAGCTCTCATAAGGATATAAATCAAAAATTCTATAAAATTTGGCTTATGTGCCCAACATGTCAAAAACATGATACACTATGTCAGTTATTCACCACCAATAAAAAGGAAAGTTGGAAGCATTATATTTTAATTCTGATTTTTACCCATATAGATACCCCCATATTTATCTTCAATGATACTTAGGTGCAATATTTTCCCAGATATATATTTTATTAGTATCTTTCCCTTAAAATGAAACAAAATCATAGCAGTTTCTCTTCACATCTAAAAAACTTATTCAGTAAAAATATAACCAATTAAAGTTTCTTCTCTAAAAATAAATCTAATTCTTAACCATAGGCCAATGATTCTTAAAGGAATCTCTTTGCAAGCTGATCACCAGATGGGACATCTCTCCTAGACTGCAACACAAGGAGAAACTGGTGAAAAAAATCTAAAAGACTGTTTGTTAGGAGAGGAAGTATAAGGGACACCACAGGAAGGAGCCATTTATAATCATTTTCTCCTTCACATAATTTAAAGCTGTGGACTGGGAGCCAGATGATGGCAGCGGACGCACCTCCCACTAAGTAAGAATTGAGATAACCAGCTCTAATATAAGCAACACAGAACTAACTATTCTCATAAATCCTTTCACAGTGTTAATACAAAATATCAACACTATGGTGTTGATAGCAGCAGGCAGGAAAGTGGTAGAAAATTTAGATCCAGTACTTCCCCTTAAAGTTAGGTTAACATATCACAGTGATATCTATATTAGAAGAGTGCAAATAGAACTAGACAGAACCATGATGGAACAAGTTTGGGAATCTGAATAACAGGAAATATTTTCAGGTTACAACATAGATGCTAAATGATAAAGTTACATTAGCAATAATTGCTAAGATTTTTTAACATTTACATTAAATCCATTAACTAAATTAATCCCCTAACAATCTATATGTATCAAATTATTTCTCCATTTTACAAACAAGGAAAGAGAGGCTTTCAGGCTACAGCTAGTCTAATGGCAGGGCCACAAGTCTTAGTTTCCATTTCAGTGATCTTTCCAATATCTCAAACTGCATATATATATGCAGAGAGAGAAAAAAAGAGAGAGAAAGGGAGGAAAGGAAGCAAATTTTTTTTTAATTAGTTTATTTATTTATTTTTGGCTGCATTGGGTCTTCATTGCTGCACACAGGCTTTCTCTAGTTGTGTCGAGCGGGGGCTACTCTTTGTTGCAAAGCATGGGCTCTAGGAGCGTGAGCTTCAGTAATTGTGGCGCACAGGCTCAGGAGTTGTGGCTCATGGGCTCTAGAGCATAGGCTCAGTAGTTGTGGCGCCGGACTTAGTTGCTCCATGGTATGTGGGATCTTCCCGGACCAGGGCTCGAACCTGTGTCCCCTGCATTGGCAGGCGGATTCTTAACCACTGCGTCACCAGAGAAGTCCCAAGTAAGTGAATTTTTTAGAGTATTACTGTGACTTAAAAAATCAGAAAATTATCTAAAGATAAATACCAACATTAACTTGTAAACATCAATTATTCAGAAATGAAATAAAATATTGTATCTAAGAAGATACAAAGTTCAAGCTCAGTTTGAATCTAGAGAAATAGGGTTATATGTTTAAATGTGTAATTTATTTGATATGAGACTATTCAAGAGAACATCAAAAATAAAATGTTAAATGAGATACTTCCAGCATTGACTTAAAATTTTATAGATACTGTCATTAATATAGTATTATAATCATCATCATCTTGATAAAATTATCCTCCCAGCTATATAATTTTATTGTGTTTTATTATAAGTATGAGAAAGCAATGTAACTGAATTATTAAAGAGTAAGAAATACCACTTATGGTCAAATTTTAAAACATTATTATTAGTTTCAAAGAATTTTATCAATATTTTTCTTTAAACATTTGCTACATTCAACTCCCTAGACTCTGATTAAAATCTTAAATCATTTTATTCATAATTAAATAAAATTTGCAGTTCTTGGCTAAGGCATTGAAGGTCCTCCATGCTCTGACTCTTCCTAACATTTCAACACCATTTCCTATCCTTTGATCCAAGTATACTGAATATTTTATCCTTTTCCACTTTTACAACTTCTTCTCTAAGGTTTCATCCAGCTGGAACACCTTCCATCACTCTTTGTTAAAATTATACCTGATCTTCAAGGACCAGCTAACATGCTGTGGTGGCTTCCCTGACCCTGTCAACTATAGAAGATCTCTTCCTCCACTAGGGCCCCTACCAAAGTTTGTCTAATGTTTCTGATAATTGTCATACCTCCCAAATAACTATAAGCATCAGGGTAACAGAGGTTGTTTCAGACAACTGAATCTCATATTAACACTTATTTTAGTGCCTTTGATCAAGTGTTCATTGCATGTACTACAAAGTCAGAAAAAGTAGAATTTATATCCTGATTAAAATCCTCTAAATCAAATAAACTCTTAAATACATACACCAAAACTTTCAAGACGTCAATAAGAATTTTAATTCTGTTGTGAGTGCTTATCATTTTTAACTATTTGTTCCCATATCTAACAATCTATTTTATCACCCACAAATGTTCTGTACCATGAGAAGGTATGAACTTAACAAATTTCACAACTTGTGAAATCAGAAAGAAAAAATAACTAAGAAATAACTAAGAAATCAGAAATAAGCTTATAGATATATTTATTGTGACATCTTGTGTTGATTATGAGAATAACAAAATGAAAAATTCACAGAAAAGTGGTTCCCTATATAAAATCTTGTCACCCTATAAACAGCATATCCTAACATCTATGGAATGAACCCTTTAGGGGAAAGATGATATTGAGATCATACCATTTTATTTGGTTACCAAACAAAGGATTATTTGCAAGAGAAAAAACCTTTAAGGGCTTATAAATAATATACCACTCAATTTTTTTAAAGAACCCCAAAGTTTAACACACAAACAAGTGGATTTCAGTGTATATGTGCAATTGCTATAGGCAGTTATACCACCATATTATTTACCAAAGTGGTGTTAACAATATGGAATATAATACCCTATAGGATATTATTAGGATATAATTTTATTGGGCTTTTCATTCACAATAAACCACACAGGCTAAATTTCAACCACTTGGAAAAGAACTTCATAATTAAATTACAGAGAAGTTTACAACCAAATCAAGAAAATGTCAACTAAAAGTCTTTATTAACATCTTAAACTGTGAGAGCTTATCTAATACGACTCTGGACTACTAAGTGTTATGTTTATTTCAGATATAATATTTTCACATAGCCTATTCCCAGGCCAAGACAAAAATTAAAAATATAAAAAACAAAACAAAAATACCAATTACTAGTAGTCATCACATGTTAAGACAGTGATATAAACATGCCAGGGATAGTACAAAAGCCAGGGATTATCAATACTAAAACCAAAATACCTAATGAAAATCTAAATGAAGCAAAAGCCTGAGGAAAGGGAAGGTATTAAATCAGGGTCTGAGTTTTCAGAGTGGACCCACCCTACAAGACACTTTTAGAAAGTCAGGGTTTTTTAATGCAATAAAACAAGAGAAAGGAAATAACTCTAACAGAAACGATAAGGTTATATATTATAAAGATGATGTTTCATCTGTATATAAGAGAAAAAATACTTTAATGAGGACAGCCCATTTACTGTATAAATATGAGGAAAATATGTTAAATTTTTTATATTTAATCTCTCCACTTGAAGTCTTACATATAGTGAATAAAACCAAATTTCCATCGAAATATCAGCATAAGTATAGTTCAGTATGAAAGTGTACGTCCACACAAAAACCTGTACACAATGATCATAAAAACATATTCACAATGTTCAAAAGGTAGAAACAACCCAAATGTCCATCAACTGGATAAAGAATGGATAAAGAATATATAATGTGATATATCCATACAACAAATATTACTCTGCAATAAAAAAGAATAAAGTATTGATACATGCTACAAAATGGAAGGACCTCAAATGCAGTTTGTTCAGTGAAAGAAGCCAGACAGAAAGACCACATATTATATGATTCCATTTATTTGAAATGTCCAAAAAAGGCAAATCCATAAAACAGAAGGTAGACTGGTGGCTGCATGGGGCTAGAGGTGGGTACAGGGAATAATTACAAATGGGCATAGAAGATCTTTTGGGAGTGATGAAAATGTTCCACAAATTGGATTGTGGTAATGGTTGCACAACTCTGTAAATTTACTAAAATAATATAATTGTATGCATTAAATGGGTGAATTTATGTTATATAAATTATACTACAATAAAGTTATTTATATATATAGTTCAATTATTTTAAAAATACAGTTGGCCCTTGAACAATACAGGTTCAAACTTCTAGGATCCACTTATACATGGATTTTTTTTTCAATAAATGTGTACTACAGTACTAGACCATTGAGGTTGATTGAATCCACTGATGTAGAACCATCGATATCTACCACCCATTGAAAAGCTCTGTGTCTGCACGAAGGGTAGGGGCCCCAATCCCCCTCTTCCCTCCGACCCCCCATTCCACCACGCCCACTTCTTGAAGGGTCAACTGTAATGTCTAATAAAGCTAAACTAAATTTTATGGCTCTCTACCTTCATTAATAAAGACAATGATTGTAAATTTAACATGTCAGAAAATGCTTAAAAATAATTTTCCATACAATGTTTCAGTCAGTCCTCACAACTAGGTGAGGTTGCGGGGAGGACATTAGTAGTCCCATTTTACAAATGAGGAAGCTGAGACTCAGATGTTAAATGACTTTATTTAAAATTCCATGTCTAATGGTTGGGAACTAGGACTAATCTAATACTTGTTCTACTACACTACACTGTGTCTCCGTTCACATAAAATGGAACTATCAAGACATTTAACAGAATAAATCTTAAATGAGTTATGTAATTAGATAGGATAGTACCGAAATATGCATCACCCTTGCCTTCAAACCAAAAGAAGATTTCTTTTCATTCCTCTATACATGTCTATAGAGTGATTTTGTCATCAACCGCAAATAAATTAAAGCACTTTTTCATATTCAGGGAAGAATGTAAATGCATATCAGCAAAATAATGGTCTTCAGAAATTTAGAAACCAATGTAAGTTTAATCTTTCATTTGCCAGGGAACGTATGTGCCAACTGAGATACTCCAGAGTTATGATTCAAATTTCATTCTTTTACAAAAATAACAGTACAGTAGCTATATTCATAAAATTCCCTTCCTTTAATTAGGCACATATCTAATGTACTAGTGTTCCTTTAGGGTTAAACAGGATACATTAAAAGCCAATATCAACTAACAAACTAGCAGCATTTTATTCTTATTAGTGAAAGAGCATTTAAATCTATTTGTGTAGTTTGTACATTCAATCCCCTAAAACAAATTTAAGAAGAATTAACAAATGGTTGTTGTAAAGATTATGCACAATGGTATAAATTTTTTAATTATTATTATTAAAATAGTATCTTTAAAATATCTAAATTATACATTATTTTAAATTATAACATAGTACAAAAACTTTGCAGGAATAAATTCATCTAATTGGTAACTGAATAGAGGTAATTTGTTAATACAATGGACTCACAAGGCAGATTCCCTGGGTTCAAGTCCCAGCTCTGCCTTTTTTAGCTGTGTGACTTTGTAAAGTAATTAAACCTCTCTGTGCTACATCTGAAAATTGTAATATTAGTATCTACCTCATATAGGAGTTTTAGGAGGACTAAATGAGCTAATATGTATAACACTAAGAATGTTTTCTGGTATGCAATAGGTACTCATGAGTTAGCTATTATTATCTTTATTTTCTCAGAGCACAGAGTTTTGTTATAAGACATTAAACAAATTAATAAAATAGTTGACTCTCCCCTTCTTATCACTAATAGAGTATAATGCCTATTGTTCAGGGGCTAATGAGTCTAAGTTGAAGTAAGGATTGTCTTCTATCAATAGTTAAAAGTTTTTGCTATTGTTTTTAAGAGAAGTAATTTCAATTCATTTACTATAAAATAATGAAGTATGCCACAGATACAGTGTACATGTAAATGTCTCTGCTTCATAATGAAATAACACTACCTTTATCTTATAATTTTAGAACATTGCCTGATAGCTCCTCTTCACTAAAGAAAGTCTAGGGAGTAGAAAAGGAAGAAGGTGAATTCCTCTTAACCATCTGAATCAAAAGTCATCAATAAAATCCATGGAGCATAGATTATTATTATATGGATTGACACAAAAGACAAGGTCTTTCATTAATACTAAAGTAAAAGAACTAAAAAATTTGAACATCACTGCTACTTTGCAGGTTGCAGAAAGTTACATTTAACAGCGAGGAAAGTCAGTATAAAATGGAAAACATTCCAGTACAAATTCAGCCTTGGAGATTTTTCCCTATAATTATAATTTCATGGATATCTCATGAAGTTAATTTCTTTCTACAACCTAGTACTTCAGTGGGTTTTTTTGTATACTAACCTCATCTGCTCTAACACCCTCATAGTTGCACTTGAAGAATAAACGTGCCACTAGTACAATAATATATCAGTTTCAGAAGACTAACCACAAGCGCACCTTTCCCAAATCACATGAGGACCATGTACACTTCTTTATACCTCATGGGCTTTGTGTTTTTAGGTACATTAAGTACTCAGCCTATATAACAATCCTTCTCTAGGTTTCTTTAATAAACTGAATATTGATTTCTTCTTAGACTACTTACAAATCTTCATAAATTATGTTTTTCATCGCCAAATGAAAGAAGTCAATCATATTAATAAGACTTTTCTGATACAGATATTTCCTCATATTCTTTGTAAATTTCCAGAGTAACTAATAAGGTACTCTGCATGTCATATAAACTCAAGAAAAAAGGAAAGGTGTATGCTGAACAAATGAATGTATCGGTATTGATAACATCAGAATAAACTTATAGATTTTTATGTAAATAAAGAAACATAGATGTAAGTGTATGTGTATGTGTGTAATATCACTAATATTGGTATAAACATCATGTGCACACTGAGAAGGACACAACATCATTTTTGTGCTATTTCTGCCAAAAATGTATAGTCTAAATCTAATCATGAAAGCATGAGCCAAACCCAAATTGAAGGATATTCTTTCAAATAATTGGCCTATACTATTAAAAAAAAAAAAAAAACACAGTCAAGAAACACAAAGAAAGCTTGAGAGACTCTTCCAGATTAAAGGAAACTAAAGAAACAAAAGTCAATGTAATGAATGACCCTGGATTGGTCCTGGACTGTGAAAAATAGTCACAATTTGAGGACAAATGACAAAATTTGAATATGTATGGACTCTAAATTAGGTAAGAGTATTTTATCAGTGTTAAATTTCCTGATTTTGATAACTATATGCGGTTATTTGGGACAATGCCCTTGTTCTTAGAAAATATACAATGAAGTTTTTAAGGGTGAAGGATCAAAGTGTCTCCAACTGACTCTCCAAAAGTTCAGAGAAAGAAAGAGAATAATAAAGTAAACAATACACAATGTAAATAATTAATAAATCTGGGTAAAATGTATATAGGTAATACTATAACTGTTCCTTGTACTATTCCTACAACATTTTTGTAATTCTGAAATTATACCAAAGTTTAAAGTTACCCAAAAATGCATCTATCAAAGAGAAATAGAGGAGTGCTCTTTCTAAAATGCCTAGTCATTCAACAAAGAAGAAAAGGTATTTGATCTTTTGAATAGAGGTGATTTCTAACATACTTTAGAACTTCCTGATTTGGTCAAATTTATTTTGCAAAGTGATATAACATTCTAGATTACTTTTAATATATTTAGGAAGTTTCTTCAGATAAGTCACAAAAGCAATTAAGTTTTACATTTATTTGTGGTAGACGTCTGTTATTTTTGTCTGCCATCATCTTTTAGTTCTTCTTCAGGAAACAGCACCTTTTTTTCCCACTAGCACACTGACCTTCCCTCACTTCATGTAATTCTATAAAGGCTGTTAATATTTTCAGCTTATCTTTCTCTTCTCAGGAATGGGCACAAGATCTAGGTTGACCAATCAGGACATCTTGGTCCAAGGTTTTACATGGCCCAGGCAGAGCCAATCGGAGTGTTTGGGGGAACTGACATGGGGAAAGAGGTTAATCATCAGCTGAAAAAAAAACAAGAACAAAGTAAGCCTGGAGTTGATGAGAACCCTCTTTGCTACTATGAAGAAAGTCAGCCTAAGAACAGAGCTAACCCAGAGGAAAGCAAAAGCCAGTTTGGATTGTATTCCCAAGACAGAGATTTATCTAATTCAGAAATAATACACATTAAAGGCTTCTTTAGTTTTAAACCAAATTCAGAATAAGAACCTGAATATCCATTTTATTGTCTTATCACAAACTTCTCCCAACCAAATACACCATATAAAGAAAAGAGCCAACACAATGGCAGTACATTAGACAAAGTTAACATTACTATGATGATTGATGATAGTGTATATTATTTTCTCAGATTCACAGAATAGATACATACATACAGTGCCAAGAACAGAACTTGGCACATAATGGTTGATCAATCAATGTTTGCTGAATGAATGAAGGTTGGCAACACTCAGCTCATACAAACTACTACTGTAGTCATAAATGGAAGTGCCTAAAAATAATAACTAACAGAGAATGCACATACCCTCTTCCCTTTGAAATATTTTCTAAATTTCAGACATAGATTTTCTGGGTCTTTTTATTAAGACAGCATTAATGCCGTTTCAGTTAGGAAAATTAGTAAGTACCCAAAATATCAGCAGGTCTACGAAATTTAGGGCAAATGGCTCTAATGAGTATTCTGTTACTTTCTCCCATCTTCACCCATTTTCTCTCGGGCGTGACCGATGAGAATGTTTAGATGAATAAACAAATGGACGCTTTCTTCTAGACACTTCGTATTGCTGTTAACATTTATCAGCAAGCATTCAGTCCCAATGCCTTTCAACAACAGATTTTAAAAGATAATAAAATTCTTCTACAAGCTTCCAATTCAGTGCTCTTGTCATTATAAGAAAACAACTACTAAAGATGAAATGAAAGTCAGATATGACGGGGAAACAGCTAATCTGCTGGGAATGTATGGCTATTCGCCTCTTGATGGTCATATAAATATGAGTTTCTACATACACACATATTATTTTTGCTTCTACAAATATCATGAATAAAAATTTCAATAGAAAGTAAGTTAATTCATTCCCATTATTAAAATTGTTCCTATAACAACACTTTATTTATTAATATCTTTAAAGATAACTGAAAGGTTCTGATTATACAGCATTTGCTAAGATTTCAAGGTTCCCGGAATAAATTTCCAAATACCTTTCTTTATATTTTGAGGCGACCAATTTCTAAATACTGCTTCTTTCCAAAACTGAAAAAATATAATTATTATACTTGACGATTTTCTTCCTACCACTTAACACAACTCTCTAAACAATTATTTCTGTATTTATTTAATTGCTCCCACACACTAAATTATAAGTTCCATGAACAGAGACTGTGTTTGATGGTGTTGTTGATCTTCGTTAACCAGTACCAAGCTCAGCCCATAGTTGGTGCCCAATAAATGTTTGTTCAATAAATAAATGGTTTGCCAACTTGCCCAGTCCTTGTGAAAATATTCAAGAAACATTACATTCAACTCAAATTTATTTAGTCCTTACTATTACTTTTAAAAAGTATGTATCAGAAATGCTTCCAGAATTAATTGGGGACTTAGATATCTGTGTGTTTTTTAAAGCACTTAGGATAGTAACTTCTAAGGCACTCAGTAAGTATGAAATTGAAATAAAGTACATGAAATAAAAGTTACTTTGTTTTACTTGTGAAGTGCAATAGGGGAAATCTAACAACACAGCAGAATTCAAAGATGACAACTTATTTTTGTTCATTTGTGCCATATGCTTCATTCACTTAACATTTATTACTTACTTACTTACCATAGGCCAAGCACCATACTAGGGGCCAGAGATACCAAGGTAGATGAAACACAGGTTAGTGAAGGACATGCGTGAATGAGTAACAATGGCAAATATAATATGAAATGTCTGAAATAAAAGTATACACAAAAGAGCTGCTGGAGCATAGTTTAGTAGAGAGGTGGTCTCCCTGGTAGCGGGGGGTGGGGTGTAGAGAATCAGGAAACTTCAAAGACAATGGATGATCAGGCAGAAAATAGGGAATTATTAATTCCATACGAAGGGAACAGATGGAATGTATGCTTGGTTCTGCAAAACTGGATTGCTTCTTCTCTTTGGCCAATGTTGTTCTATGATGCTTTTTGATGAGAAGAAAACTGCAGAAGCAGAGTCTAGCTACTAAGGACTTAGACTTCCTGAACTTTCTATCAAATATGGCAGCAAGCAATATCCATATATTATCTGCTCTGCCTCTGCCCTCCATCTGAAGGTGGAATTCTTAAAGTGCCCAAGTGGGGTAAAGCCCTGGAGCTGGTCTCACTCACTCTGTAATGAGCAGAGAGGTCAACTGCTACCCACAGCTGGGCCGCTGAGACCATGAGTCACTATTCTGAGATGAAGAGGGACAGACAGAGGTGCTATGACCACTTTTATTGCTCTTGGCAGAGTGAAAATTATCAGCCCAGGGCCTTTCCAATCACAACTTCCTTACCTCATATTCTGTTCTGAGGGGAAAGTTGTTGCCTATTCATTTATATAAAGCACAGAAAACATGATTTCTAAATAAAAATACTTTATTCAGGAGATTTGTACACACTATACACTCTCCCACCCTGTTTCTGGAAGGGCCTTGAAGACCAGAGACCTTGGCTTACTTGAGAACTAGGGTCACCCTGTGTTAATCACAAGGCATTATGGGGGTGTTGCAGGCCCTAAGGAAGAGAGTTTACTGGAAGGTCATAAATCATGAAACAAACTCATGAATGTTCCAGGATATGGTATATTCAGAGGCCAGCAAGAACTCCCATGTGTCTAGAACACAGAAGAAAGGAGTAGAAGAAGCAGAAAATGTTGTTGGAACATTAGGACTAACTTGTGAAGAAATTTACATTCTATGATAACAAGATTATAATGACTTTATCCTGCTAGCAATGGGGAACCAAAAACACTTTCAAAACAGAGAAATGAAGCAGTATGTTTGGCTTATAACCATGTGGCAACATGAAAGATGGACTGAAAATGAGAAGACCATGGGAGCAAGGGAGTCAGTTTAACTGGAGAAGCTTATTCAACCTAAATAAGTGAGTTAACATGGTAGACTCAACTGTGGGATTTCTCTGCTTATAAAACAGAATATTCTAGCTTGGCTTGATTTAGGCCAGTTTGAAAAACATAATCTAATAGTACTAAAGTTTCCTGGGTCTGTCTACTCATTGATTAGCATTAAGATGTAAATTTTTTTCTATTTATTAATGTTTAAGTACCACATGTATGTTTTGTAAAAATCACTTTTCTTACTTCATAAATTGAAAAACATCTATGAGGAATATACTGACCAAGTAGGGAAATTAAAAATCACTGTGCTGTAAGTTTGGCCATTAAAACAAGTAAGAAAAGGAAAATTAATGTTGGTCTAGAGAGAAGAGTTATCAGATATTGTTTAAAAGAAATGCCAAGGAATTTTTAACAAGCCCATGAACAGCCGCCAAAGATAACATGATGGGAATTTAATGTGTTCCATCCATAGGATATATTGGTTATATTGTTTTCTAATATCAGCTGAAGTCTGTCAAGCCTCTGTTATTTCATTGAGCTGTCAAGGCCACAGAAAAGACCACTCAGAAACGTCTGTTCTGGCAATAGTCACTTGCAGCAACTCTAAGTTAGGTGAAATACTTTTGTCTTATCTTACTAAGAATGTGTCAAGAAAGTGATAACTTGAAAAAGTGGTTGAACCTATTTGGAAATTTGTTTAAGTATTTGTTTGTTCACTTAAATTATAAGTGTTGTCTAAAACTTGCTTTTTTTTAGATGGAGTAGGCATGGAACTATCTCTGAAGGAAAAAAACAAAACATAGTGGGAAATTTAGATTATTATAGGTAATAAGATCCTGTATTTTGAAACTGTTTGCAATGGAAACAATACTATGTAATATTTCAAAATTCATTTAAGAGGCAGCACTAAATAGCTAGTTTTGCGGGGAGGGAGACTAAAAGAGGAGAGCAAGCATTTATTCCAACAATTCATCTGGCTTACTGGTGGGAATTCAGGGAAGTGAGGAATCTTTTTCAAAGAAGAAAACTCCTTTTAAAAAGGAAAAGTAGATTTTAGGAATTGGAAAGAATCCTGCTTTGGACTATAATGATAAATTCCTTTGTAATCTAATTGATGCATAAGGAAACGGCCACTCTGGAGGTAATGAATAGGAAAAAACAATACCCAAATTATAAAACAGGGTTTTCTGTTTTATAATTTGGGTATTAATGATCCAAGAGTGTGTGGACTACTGTCATTTTTGCCATAAAAGAAAAAACTTTCACCAAATTGCTTTCTTTACCATCTTTTCTTCTTCCCTGATTTCCCTCTACCTGAACACCTGAAATACTGTTCTATTTCTCCAAAGGAAAGATTTTTGTTGTTCTCATTCTAACAGTTATTGGAATTTTCTCCATTTTTTTCAGGATCAAAAAACACCTGTGTGGTACAATCAGCTAAAAGCAATCATGGGCAGAGTCAAAATTTCTCACTGAGGAGTAAAATGAAGCTCAGAGCAAACTGTGAATTACTCCTGGAAAAAAAAATCAGTGTGATCAGCTGGCACATCATAGTGCTCTCTCTTATATTCTCTTCTCATTGCAGGATTCCCAACCTAATGCAAAACTGTATTTTATCATTCCAAACCCTCCCAACACTGGGGTATTGTAATGGACACACATAAATGTAAGGAAAAAGAATATTGATCATATATACTTCCCAACTTAAGATTCAAGTTTGCAGGTCCCAAGTCACAGGAGCAATACTCCTGGCAAGAATGTCTGTGTTTGCAGGGGAAGAGAGCCAAAAAAGATACCTGAGCCCCAAAGCAGAGATTCTCACACTTTAGCGTGCATCAGAATCACCTGGAGGCCTTGTTAAAAGCAAAGATTGCTGCACCGTATCTCCAGAGTTTCTGATTCACTAGGTCTGGGATGGAGCCTGAGGCTTTGCAGTTCTAACAAGCTCCCAGGTGATGTCAATGTTGTTGGTCCACAGACCACACTTGAATTAGCAAGGTTCCTGATGCCTCCCTAAAATCACCTTTAGGTATAAGAAAAGTGTACACCTTCATTTAGGAAAATCAGCCTCTGACTTCCAAATACAACTCTTTGTTAACAATCCCCCATGAACTATATATGGGGGAATGTATATAATTAAAGCTGGAATTAATGTAACTTTGTAAGAGTAGAAAGTTATAAGTAGTAGAAAGTTGTAAGAAAATCCTGAAACAAAGATTCAATTTCACTAGCTAACCAGTCAGCACGTTCATGATACACTAGGCTGAAAGTTTCAATGTATAGGAAACTCCATTTTTTTCTAGAGTCTCTCAGTTATCAAGAGACTGTCAACATGATTATGAAATACAGCATTCATTTCTTATCATTTCACTTAGTGCAGGGTAATTAATTTTTCATTTATCTAAGATAAATGGACAGAAACCAGGTGGTTTCATTTCATGAGCTTTAGGAAAATTATTATATGTCACTAATGGTCATATCTGAGTCCTATTCTACCTGACTCTATGTAGGCACCAGGTATCTTTTGGAAGATGCCTAAAGGATCCACTAATTTTACTTCTAGCAAAAGCCTAAATGAAAGTGGAGTGACTAGGCACACACTATAGCTAGATGGTTCCTCTAGGAGTCCCTACCCGCAAGAGTGAGGCAATCTCACTGCCCTAGAAATACACTCTGAGTCCAAGCCCCAAATAAGTTTCTATGTTTCAGAATATTCCTAGAGGGAATAATATGCCAGAGGAAGGAAGTACTAAAAAAAGGCAAAGTTGTAATTAAATATAACATATTGTTTGATATCATAGGATAGCATCCCTGCCTTACTTAAACAAATTCATGAAATTTTGACCCCTTTGCTTTGTAAGAATTGTAAAAACTCATATTACTGTTGAGAAATCCCATTGCTTTCTCAAGAGATTACTTTTCCTTCAACTTTTACAGTGGTCCTAGATATTTTTCTCATACATACATTGTTTTATATAAAGTAAACAAAATAAGTAGGATTCAAAATACTCAACCTTGTGAGGTGTAGGGTCTCTTCATGTCTAAATTAATAAAAGGAGTAGGGCAAAATTTGTCAGTGAGTTGGGGGAAGGGGGTCTGAGGGATTCAAATCCATTCATTTCTGGCTTCAGTTTGGTACCACCTGTTAACACTGTTCTCTCCAGGTTTTGGTCTAGATGAGGATGATTCTGAGTCCTGGGGATGGCTAGGCTTGCAGAAAAGTAGTGATGATTACAGAAAACCTCCATTAATACTCTAGTCCTCTTAACCCATTCCAAGGAGACTGGGCTCAGGGTCTACCTTTCATCTCCTTGCTCCTACAGAAAAAGTCTCCCCACCAAACCTCCCTCTTCCCTCCAGGTCTCCCCTAGAAATTTAGTCTACTATTTTGAGAACAAGGGCTGGGAGGAAAACTGGAGCCAATCACTAATAGTATTATATCTAAATCGGAATCTGAAATCAATTAGCATAATCATTCACAAACAGTATTTATATGAATAAAGATATCAAATCTCTCAACTCCAGAACACGTAAATGAGGCAGTTCAGAAATTAACAATTGGCACCCTAGATTATTATGGTAAGTTAAATGTGCTTACCTAATTCCATAAGTTTGCCTTTATAATTGTGGGGTACTTTTACTATCTAAAATATTTTTCTATTAACTAATAAACAATAAAAGGGAAATCATTTATATACTATTAATGAGTTGAAAATATATAAATGAACAAATCATTTTTAATGGGCCTTAGAAATAGAACTATATACATGCAAATTAATTAAGAACATATTTTAATAGGTTTTACCCAGAGCACAACTATAATAATTGCAGTTGTAAAGAGAAATATTAACATTGTAGTATAGCACAATAAATGGACAAATATCTGGGGAAATGGATTAATTACCAAAGTAGTTTCAGTCAAAACAGAATAATTGGCAACACTTTCTTTATTCCTGCAAATTTCAAAAAACATACTCCTTCCAGAACTTGATTTTGATATTTGTTTTTATCCTTCTTGGGATATGGTCATCACACATTAACCCTATGAAGTGGCATTTTCTTTGTATTTTTCAAGTATTTATTAGGTTACTAATTAAAACTTTAGCCCCTCCTTACAGATAAAAGCCCCCAAAGTATCAAAATAAGCCCTCATACTTCTCTCATTTACTTTCATTAAAATAGATTAAGAATAAAATGATCTGGTTTGTATCCATCTTTTTTCCATATTTTGATGTATTTTAAAATGTTTATTATAAAGGTAAAATAGCTTCAATAGGAATAACTGATATTAAAATTTGACTACAATAGTTGTAGTGCAATGTTATTAACCAATAAGTGATAATCCCTGTATAAAGATGTTTTAATCCCAGGAGTTCTATTTTCTTAATAATTTTAAGGAGGAGAATGTGAACAGATTAATGATTCCCCAATGTAAGAAATAGCAGGCATTTATTTGTGTTGTATATAGTCTGCTAAGTAGAACTCATTATTGGCTAGTAGAACTCATCAACCTTCCAAAACAATCTGATCATTATTCATTTCTATTTGCACTTGCTAAGAACAGAAATCAAAGGCAACATCAAGAAAAAGTATACAGAACACCTAAATAGACATTTCACCAAAAGAAGACATCCAGATGGCCAAAAGACACATGAAAAGATGCTCAACATCACTAATTATTAGAGAAATGCAAATCAAAAGTACAATAAGGTACAACCTCACACGTATCAGAATGGTCATCATCAAAAAGTCTACAAATAATAAATGCTGGAGAGGGTGTGGAGAAAAGGGAATGCTCCTTTGCTGTTGGTGGGAATATAAATTGGTGCATCCACTATGGAGAACAGAATGGAGGTTCCTTAAAAAACTAAAAATAGAGTTATACCATACAATCCAGCAATCCCTCTCCTGGGCATACATCTGGAGAAAACTCTAATTTGAAAAGATACATGCACCCCAATGTTCATAGCAGCACTATCTCAATACAACAGCCAAGACATGGAAGCAACCTAAATGTCCATCGGCAGAAGAATGGATAAAGAAGATGTGGTATAGTTTATACACAATGGAATATTACTCAGCCATTAAAAAATAATGAAATAATGCCGTTTGCAGCAACATGGATGGACCTAGAGATTACCATACTAAGTGAAGTAAACCAGACAGAGAAAGAAAAACATTATATGATATCACTTATATGTGGAATCTAAAAAAAAAAATGATACAAAGGAACTTACTTATAAAACAGAAATAGACTCACAGACATAGAAAACAAACTTATGGTTACCAAAAGGGAAAGGGGGGGGAGAGATAAATTGGGAATTTGGGATTAACAGGTACATACTACTATATATAAAATAAACAACAAGGATCTACTGTACAGCACAGAGAACTACATTCAATATCTTGCAATAATTTATAATGGAAAAGAATCTGAAAGAGAATATATATATACATATATATACAAAACTGAATCACTTTGCTGTACACCTGAAAAAATGTAAATTAACTAACTTCAATTTTTTAAAAATGTCTCCCCAAGTTGATACTGAAAGCAACAAAAAGGAAAAAGAAAAAGTAAAGTATTAAAAACATCCAAGTTTGCAGGGTTTTTTTCCCCCACGTCAAGGCCCTTGATACTCTACCCAATCCAGAATCCCCTATCTTCAAACTGGTAAGAGAATAATCTAGAAGACTATTCTCCTGAGAAAAACAATTATACATGTCCTCTCAACGTAAGTAAGCCTAGCAATTTGGAAGCATTTGTTTTTTGTATAGCACTTAAAAAGAAAAAACAAAACTGTATAAGAAAAAACGATCTCTCTCTCTCTCTCTCTCTCTCCACCCCCTTCTCTCACTGCCTAGAAGCCAGAGTCATCAACTAAGAGAATCACCAAGAGTTAAACGATAAAGGAAAGTGTTCCACTGATATTTCTACATGAAATTTATTTTAAATGAGGGGAGCATATTATTTTCTCTTGGTTTACACTAGCAAATCCCTTGTCCAAATCCTTCATTTTTCATTCTCAGATTGCAATGCTACTTGGCTCCCAGCTCCATAGTCCTCCTATTCTGAAACATTACAAGTATGACAAAAAATGCAATGTCCTTAATCTACTACTTTAGCCACATAATTACACAATTCACAATTACCCAGTGGAACTCAAGGAGCACAGGTGTTTTTCCCAAAAGTACTGGACTAGTAATATGAAGACCTGGGCTATAGTCTTGGAATATAAATTTACCAGACATGTAACCAAGACAGCATCATTCCAACTCTCATAGTCTCTATTTTCACAGGTGTAAATGGTGAGGATTGTATTAATTAGATGACCTCTCAGATCTCTTCTAGCTTAATGCAAATATGGGATCTTGTTATGATTAAGAATTGCTACTCCAGAGGACAATTCTATATTTAATAGTAGAGGGAATTTATATATTTAATGATAGCCTATCAAATTTTTTTTTTAATTTTCACGTGTAAGGGAGATGAAAGGAGATACAAGAAAATGGTTTTGATCTCCTTCTTCACGGATATTCAAGTCATTCATTTAATCAAAAATATTTATTAAGCCTTTGATATGTGCTAGACGTACTGAGCACTAGACAGCAGTAAGCAGGTGAAAAACATCCTTTAATGCAGTTTGTGGTCTGGTGGAGGATAAAAAGATATCATATTACATGTAATTATGGGCTGTGAGAAATTGGTCACATGCATCGAATGAGCATGCATCGTACATACCTGCACACGCGCGCATACACACACACACACACACACCCTACTCACACTTTTAATCTAGGATGAAAACAATTCTTAGAGTGGGCAAGAAAATATTCTCGTATCCCAAGCCTAAAGGCAGCTAAAGATATTATCTTCAACAAATATAGTAGATGAATTTATGGTTCTTACTTAATTCCTCTAAGTTAATTTATAACTGAAACTTCAGATAGCTCCTTAAGCTAGCAAAATGGATTAAATAGCATGAGGGGTGAATTCAGCCATTAAAGGAAGGCAGTAGCCTTATTGCTTCTGCCAGTTATCCTTCTCAAATTATCATAGGTACAGTGGAGAGGAATCACTCCCAGCTTCTTTTATTTTAGCTTTCAATATCACTTTAGGTCAACAAATAATGAAATACACCTCATCTTCCTTCTGATGTCAGCATTTGAAGTAAGTACATCCCTATCCTGAAATGAAGAAGGATGGTAGTTATCTGTGCAGCCTTATTCCCTGGGTACTGTAAACTTTGCTTTTAAAAAAGGTTCCCTTTGGACTTTTCAGAATCTGTGACTTCAAGCTTCTATATCACTTAGCGTCAAGTATCAGTGTGTAAACCACTTCTCCTGGTTGTGTTTCACAAGCCCTTCTCAATGCTTTATGAGAAATAACTTATTTAGCTCTAATAACAATCCCAGTACCTGTGTTATTCTCATTTTACAGATAAGCAAACTGAGGTTTCACAACTTGTATGGCAGAGATGGAATTCAACCCAGGTCATCTGGCTTCAGATTCCATGCTTTTAACCACTTAGATATGGACACAACTGTGCAGCAAATGGCAGAAGATACAAAATAACTGGCATACTGAGAATATGAAATAACCCCAAACTGGGACCCTCCTGGCTAATACGTATTCCTTCCATATTAAATAACCATTCAATTAAGATTAACAGATCTTTTTTTTAAGAGACAGGGTTAAGAGTGTTACTTTTCTCTAGAAAAATAAGAATGAAAGTGAACCCACATGATTTGAAAAGGAGCTAATCAAAAACAGGAGCCTTGCCAGAGATAGAAACAGTCTCCTACACCAGCGGTCCCCAACCTTTTTGGCACCAGGGACCAGTTTCGTGAAAGACAATTTTTCCACGTACAGAGCCTGGGGGGGGGATGGTTCAGGCGGTAATGCGAGCGACGGGGAGCGATGGGGAGCGGCAGATGAAGCTTCGCTCGCTTGCCTGCCACTCACCTCCTGCTGTGCAGCCCGGTTCCTAACAGGCCGCAGACCGGTACCGGTCCGTGGCCCGGGGGTTGGGCACCCCTGTCCTACACAATTCAATTCCATAATCCCAAACTAAATCTTTTCCCCAACCATGTTCCTCCTCCAGTGTTCCTACCCTAGTACATGGTAAACACTAGTCACTTAATTAGACACCTGGGCACCATCTGGACTCTATGATTTTCCCCAGCCCACGCATCCAACCTAAATTCCCTTAGGTTCTACTCCTAGAGAGCGCTATAATCCAACCATTGTTTGAAGCCCAAGTCACCATGATCTTTTTCCTGGACCAACACTAATTAGTGGCTTCCTAATTAGTCTCTCAATATTACCTACCCTGCCTCTCCATCTCTGTTTACTCCACACCAAATTTACTCTCCACAGCCAGAGATCTTTTTAAAATGCAAATCTTATCATGTCACTCTCCTGCTTAAAACCCTGTAATGCCTTCTGGTTACCCTTTTTTAAAAAGTCTAAAATTCTTAGCATTCCCTGATGCCCTGACAGCCTGATCTATCGGATCTGCCCCCTTACTTCTCCACTTCCTCTCCCTCTTTCTCCCCTACCCTTTCCCCTTCCCTTTCTCTCTCTCTCTCTCTCTCCCCCACCCCAACCCCCCTCCTCACTCATGAATACACTGTGTTTGCTTTTGCCTCTGGGCCTTCAAACAAGCTGGTTCTTCTCCACCATATACCCTGCTTTCCCCCTCCTCACCCACTTCACTTTACTAACTCCTATTCATTTTTTTAGTCCTCATTGTAGAAATTATATCTTAAGAAGATACCCTGAGTGATCAGAATCTCCCATCACTCAAGATCATAGTATGCTGTGTTTCACCTTTGGCAGCCCTTGTTATACTAACATTTATTGTTTCGTTCATATATATATATATATATTTTTTTTTTTCTGAATGTAAGTTTCATGAGAACAATGACCTTGTATATTTTGTTTATTGTGGTATATCCCCAGAATATAGGAAAGTGCCCAGCAAAAGGATGCTCAATAAATACTTGTCCAAAACACAAATAAATGACAAACTTCAAGGTGTGGTCCTGGGGGTAAGTGGCTGAAGTGGAGGGAAAGGTATCTGAAGTTAAAGAAGACACTGGAGTAACATCTTCAAGGTGTTGAATAGAAAAGCAAAACAAAGATGTTTTCGGACATACAAAAGCTGAAAGAATTCATTACCAGTGGACCTTTGTCACTAAAAATGCTTAAAGGGAGTCCTTCATGAAGAAGGAAAATAATAGAAGATGGAAACTGGGATCTAAACAAAGGAATAAAAAGAACCAGAAATGGTAAATATGTAGGTACATGTAAATAATTTTTCCCAATTTTTAAATGACTACAAAATTGACTGCTTAAAGCAAAAAGAAAAGCCAATTACAGTGCACTGTGTGATTTATAACAAATGTATAATGTGTTACCAGCAATAGCACAAAGGCTGGGAGAACTGAAGTATAGAGTTGTAAGATTCTAACATGAAGTAAAGGTAAACTGTGATAAAGATATATACTATATATATATATCTAAAGCAATTACTATAATACAAAAAAAAATCATAACTAATAAGCCAAAAAGGAGATAAAATATATATTGAAAATAAGTCAATTAACCCCAAAGAAGGAAGAGAGGGAAAAAGGAAAAAAAGCAGATGGGATAAATAGAAAACAAATAACAAGATGGTACATTTAAACCCAACTCTATCCATAATTACATTAAATATAAATATTCTTTATATTTATTAAATTAAAATGAAGAGCTTGTCAGATTGAATAAAAATCAAAATCAAAATATTTGCTAGGTATAAGAAACCTACTATTAATATAAATAGGTTAAAGGTAAAAGGCTAGGAAAAGATACGCCATGCTAACAATAATCAAAAGAAAGGTGAAGTGACTATATTAATATCAGACAAAGTAGATCTCAGAGGAAAAAATATTATAAGAAATAATGAATGAATGTCATTTCATTAATGATAAAGGGGTTAATTCATCAAGAGGAAACAACAGTCCTGAACATTTATGCCCTTGTAACTGAGCTCAAAATACATGAAGCAAAATTAATAGACCTGATAGGATAAAGAGAAAAATCCACAATAATTACTGAATATTTAACACCACTCTCTCAATAACAGTATAACAAGTAGACTGAAAATCAGTAAGGATATAGAAGACTTGAATATTGACATACTAATTGGCATTTGCAGAATACTGCACTGAACAACAGCAGAATACACATTTCTTTTAAGTGCAGTGGAATATTTTCCAATATAGATCATACTCTGGACCATAAGAAATGTTTAAATAAACTTAACAGATATCAAATAATAGAGTATCTTCTCTGACCCCAATAAATTAAATCAGAAATTAATTACAAAAAGAAACGTTTTCTTTCCACCTTCACATCTATGTGAGTGTTTCTGATATGTGTGCTTATGCTTGGAAGAGACCCCCTTCCTTTTAGCTAATTCCTTTTCATTCTTTACAACTCAGTTCATGGATTATCGACCTTGGTAAAACCAGAAAAAACTATTTTTTAAAAAATCCAGGGCTTCCCTGGTGGCGCAGTGGTTGAGAGTCTGCCTGCCAATGCAGGGGACACGGGTTCGAGCCCTGGTCTGGGAAGATCCCACATGCCGCGGAGCAACTGGGCCCGTGAGCCACAATTACTGAGCCTGAGCGTCTGGAGCCTGTGCTCCGCGACAAGAGAGGCCGCGATAGTGAGAGGCCCGCGCACCGCGATGAAGAGTGGCCCCCGCTTGCCGTAACTAGAGGAAGCCCTCGCACAGAAACGAAGACCCAGCACAGCCATAAATAAATAAATAAATAAATAAAAATTAAAAAAAAAAATCCAAATATTTGGAAACTAAATATCACACTTCTAAATAACTCATAAATCAAGGAAGAAATAAAAAAGGGTAATATAATATTTTGAACTGAATAAAAATGAAAACATAGCATATGAAAATTAGCAGGTATAATTAAGCAGTGTTTAGAGGGAAATTGATAGCACTAAATACCTATATTAGAAAATAAGAAAAGTCCACCTCAATAAAAAAAGAAAGAAAAAGAGCAAATTAAAGCCAAAATAAGCAGAAGAATGGAAATTTAAAAGATTAGATCAGAAATAAAATTTTAAAAGAAAACAGAAAAACTTAAGAGAAAATGAATGAAACCAAAAGTTGGTACTCTGAGGAAGAACAATAAAATGGATAAGCCTTTAGTCAGACTGATCACAATGAATAAAAAGTGAGAGAACAACCCATCCTCAAATCCAAATCAAGGAGGATTCCAGGGTGTTGGGTAATTTGAGGCCTCTCACAACTCCCCACCTTCACATGGCATACAAGATTCTTCATGAGTAGTTACCCACTCTTCTCGAGGCTCATCTTTTGCTGATGTGTGCCCCTCATCTCCAGCCACACTGAATCACTTGCATGTAGGTTCTTAAATGAGTCTATTTTTTTTTTTTTCTGCCTCAAGGTCAACACTGCTCCAATTCCATCCTCCTCCTCTTCTAACTTCACCCGTACCCTCCATTTTTTCTCTATAACAGAGACAACTAGTCCTTGTTCTTAGATCCCAGGGAGTACATCAATAACTCCGGGAGGACTTCTTGCTAGTTAGGTGCCGTTCTTATGTGCTTCCACTATACCCTGTTTACATTCAGTATTTCTATGACCTTGGCAGGTCACTCGTCCTCTTCGAGTGTCAGCTTCTGTGTGTGAAGTGAGGATAGCAACACCTGCCTTACAAAGCCATTGTCAAGATGGAATAACACAATGTATATAAGCAACTAAACACAATGTGAGGTTCCTTGGATCTGTTCAGTAAATGGAAGCACAATTGCTGCTCTTGCTTTAGTTATTCAGCTGTTGTTGCAATTATCAGATTGTATAATAAATATTTATTTTTCTGCCTTCCCCCTTAAACTATGATGAGGGCAGGAAATAAATCTTATATTTTATTGTATTGTCTGTATCAAACACATTAAACACCTGTAGTAAGTATTCAGTGAATTGAATATATATTGAAATATGTAATTATTGGATGAATATGTAATGAATAAGTATTGAATGAATGAACAAATAAATGAGCAGATGAATAAACAGTGGAAAGTTTCTGTTTGCATCATCATTATATACTCCTTAGACATTACTTCCCACAAGATCTTGGAGTGGACATATCTGAATTACTCCTAGCCATACTACCTCTCTGAAAAATGGAGTTTCAAAAACATTTTCCCAAAGTTCAGAGTTTTACATCCACTAATTATTAGGCAGTCAGAGCTGCCTGCATTTCTTATACCTCCCTCTCCAACACATTCTTTCTCGCCTCTGAGCTTTCTGCCTAGCCTGAGAACCACCTCCTCAGCACACTTTTATAATTTTGACATTTCAGGGACATTTTCCTCTTGAACCATATATTAGTCTTTCTTGTCTCCCCTATTAATCTGAAACTCCTTCAAGACAGGCATTTGACTCTATTTTAATATGTCCCTAGAATCTAAAAGAATAAAAGAGCCACAGCTCTGGAATGAGTCAGACCTAAATTTGAATCCTAAGTGTTTGTTACTTAAAAGCTGAGAAGACTTGAGTAAGTTACCTCAACTCTCCATCTCAATTTCCTCATTTGGAAGTTGGCAATAATAGCATCTACCTTATAAAGTTGTCATTAGTATTAAATAAAATGAGGTCCATAAGTACCTATCACAGTTTCTAGCACATATTAAGAACACCACAAACAGTACATGTAGCATAGATGCTTAATAAATAACAGGGTTATTTTTCCTTCAGGAAAACAGGAAGTTATCACAAGGTATGTACACATTTTAACAGTGTCCAAATTAAATCTATTTTAAGTGTGGAAAGCATTCCCTGTTATTTCCTGAGTTTGAGATATTAACCATAAAAACTTAGAGGGTACTATATATCTATGTGTTTTTGTCTGTGTGTGTGTTTGTGTATAAGTCCATCCTAATAAAGAAATTGTTCCTAATATATGTATCCCCAACAGTTCAACTATATTCATACCAAAACCCAAAGCAAGTCATGGAAATTTAAAGCTGAAATCTATAAGGGATCCGAAAAAGCACCTGATTCACTCCTTCATTAGGAAACCTGATAAGGAACCTGAGGCAGAAAAAGGTCACGGCTTACCAAATTCATGCAGTTAGTACTTGGCAGAGCCTTGTAGCTGCCCCTACAAGTATTTTTTGAAAGTATTACCATTTTCTACCTAAACTCACATTGCCTGAATCTTCTATCTCCTGAATACCTGTCAAATTAGAAAGCAACCTTAACAGTAACAAAGGAGTAGACAGGTATACAGATTACTTCCAGAGCAGTGTGACATTATGCCTATCGTTCTGATGTATTGCTATAGGAATATGCTCCATTGTTCTACAAACTACCAATAAAGCGTTTCTCTTTGTTAAATATTCAAATGTTTTTAGCTTTTTAAAGGACTTCTCTCTTTTTCTTTCCTTACTTAACTTTTGTTAGTAATTAGTGTTAAGACATGAGGTCTTTTTTCTCTTAAGTTTTAAACTCAATTTCTATTGTAATTTCAGATGTAATCACTGCTTTTTTCTGGCAAGAGCTCTGAAGTAAAACCCACATTCATTCTGCTCTACGACATATATAAACTCAGCATACCTCCATTCATTCTTTCACATTTTATTCTTAAGGACAGATTTCAAAAGGACAATAAACAATAAGCTTGAGGCCCAGTAAATGAATTAAGAAGAAAGAGGGGAGCATTGTTGGCTCAAGATAAAGAGGTCATTCCTGCTTATGAGGCACTTGGCAACTGGGTTATGGTGGGGCATTTATAACCACCACCGCTACCAGCACCACTTCCACTACCCCTGCCTTAAAAGAGAAAAATTTCTGTTTCTCAACATAGGTGAGGCAAAGCTGCCAAAACTATCACTAGTGTGTACATTACATGAAGGCAGGAATTTTTTAGTTTTATTCACTGCTGAATCTCACAGAACAGTAGCTGGCACGCTGCAGGCTCCCTTTAACATCTGCTGAATGCAGGAAGTACACAGGCCTTACCTGCCTTAGCATCAGATCCTGGCAGTGCAATTCTTTTATAACATCACTAAGCATCTAAAATTAAGTCCAACTTAAAAGATTTTTGTCTATAGCAGACTCAGACAGTAAGCCTCATACAGGAAAGAAAGGAAGGGAGGGAGGAAAGAAGTCTTTTTAGTTCCTAAAGCAATATCAGTATTTTAAGGCAAAGCCAAAAGTACCCTGTGTATGAGTAGACATTCTTTGTATAATAGTATCACCAATAGAACTTTTATATTTGAGATACAATTATGGAATTGCATATAAATTTTATCTGAGCAAGTCAGTGCACATAGCTATCACAGAATTTATCAGCTTGCACTGACATTGTCCATACATTCATTCATCTCCCCAAGTAGACAGTGAACTTCCTGAGGGCAGAAGAGCTTCTCATTCATTTTATCCTAGTATCTGGTACATGGAAGATGCTCAATAAATATATGAGAGAGAAAAGGAAAAGGGGGCAAACCAGTTGACACACTGATCTATTAATTCCCTCAGATGATAATGAAGCATAGCTTGCAGGTTAATCTTTCATTCAATGAGCATTAGATATAGTCTCTGTCCTCAAACACCTTACAATACAGAATGGTAGAGAAGGTGTATGTGAAGAGAGATGCCTGGATTTTAAATGGTATCTGTCATTTGTGAGCTCTGTACATTCACTCATCCAACTGAAGCCTCCACCCCTCCTAACCTCTAAACCCTTCCACTGTGCCCCCTAAAATCCATCCATAAGCAAAGTGCTCTCTCCTCTCCTGCCCACCCCCACCCCCAAATCCCCCCTGTAGCACTCTCAAGGACTGAGACCTCCACCAGAACTCTCCTAGGGCAGCCTCTTCAATTCTCCATGAAGGAGAAAGGGTTTCCTTCTAAAATCCTGAAGGAACATCTCATTCCTCTGCTTAGAACTCCCCAGGGCCCCCATCTCGATCAAAGAAAAATCTAAAGTTCTGACCATTTTCATATCATTTGATTCCCTCTCGGACACACTGCCTATGCAAGGACAAATAAAAACTAAAGATAAGAGGCCTAATTCTTCCTGTTGAAAATGAGGGAAGAGATCCCACCCTATCCCCCTGTACTTAGAGCATTTTCTTTAGAAAACATGTAATTATAAGACCTCTTTTGAGCTTTATGGCCCAGGAACATCTTTCTTACGGACCCAGGAGCTATCTCTTTGAAATGTAAACTTCAAGGGAGATAGCACCATATCTATAAGTATGTTTCTGTAGCTAATATTTCATAACTTTAAATGGAGTATAATCTATAAAAATTTTGAATCACTATTTGTACACCTGAAATTAATATAATATTGTAAATCAACTATACTTCAGTTTAAAAAAAGGAGATAGGCACCCCATCTGCCAGTTTCTGCAAGAAGACTGGAGCCTAACATAGATGGGCATCCTTGCTCCAAGCTGCAAATCTACCTCCTGTCATTAAGATATGAGAAGTTTGTTTTCCCTCTGCATAAAGCCAATTATCTAACACAGATGGTCACCCCAATTACCAGGTGAATCTAGGATGAACTATATGTGACAAATGGTGCTAAGTCCTTTTCCTTGAGGACTAGTTGTTTATCTTGAAAACATGTATGTAATGGGTTGCATCTGCTTGACTCTATAAAAAGGTAAGATTTCCTTCTGTCTTTGCAATTCCCTAGCAGATTGCCTATGATGCATACCACATTCTGGTTTAATACACAATCAATAATAAAAATTTTCTCTCTACTGTCTTTATGGAGAGAGTCTCTAGGCTTGGGAGAAGATTTTGTTTTTAATTATACTTCTCCAACACCTACCACTTTTTCCCTTGCCCTTTTCTCCTTCAAAGAATGGCCTCCACCTTTGCTCTGCCCATCCCCTCTGTTTAGAACATTCCTTACCACTACCCCTCTCATCTGCATGGCCCATTCCCTCCCCAGTTGTCTCTCAAAGGTCACCTTTACAAAAAGGTCTTCCCTGACCAACCTGTATCAAATAACACCCCTCAATCATCATCTCCTCTTCTTGCCTGGCCTTATTCATCCTCATAGCACTTATCACTGCCTGGTATCTAAGTATTAGTTTATTTGCTCATTATCTGTCTCCCTGACTCTGACGAAATCACCACAAGACCAGAAGCTCTTCCTGTTTCATTCACTTCTTGTATCCCCAGAGCCTAGAAGAGTGTAGCACAAACAACATTAGTTCAGTGAATAAATGAAAGATCATTATTAATTATACAAACTAAAAGAGGTTCAACTAAAATGCTATTAGAATGAGCCACTTAATTTCACAGAAAGTGCAACTCTGTATAGTTAGAACTATAAAACAGCTAAGCATTTAGCTATAGGAATACCTGAGTAAGAATTTACTATAGCTCACTGCCTCTTGTTACCTCTGCTTTAAAAATATTTACAAACTTGTAATTGGTGGCAGAGAGTTGTCATCCTCATGTACCAACATTTGTACACATGGTCTTATCCCACTAATCAAATAATTGGGGGTGAAGAGGAACTGATCTTTAGTAATGAAAAGTGAAATGTTAGAATATGTGAACAGTGGAAATGTAAATTGGTATAGCCACTATGCAGAACAGTATGGAGGTTGCTTAAAAAACTAAAAATAGAGCTACCATATGATCCAGCAATCCCAATCCTGTGCATATATCCAGAGAAAACCATAATTCGAAAAGATACATGCACCCCAATGTTCACAACACCACTATTTACAACAGTCAAGACATGGAAGCAACCTAAATGTCCATCAACACAGGAATGGATAAAGAAGATGTGGTACATATATACAATGGAATATTACTCAGCCATAAAAAAGAATGAAATAATGCCATTTTGCAGTAATATGGGTGGACCTAGGGATTGTCATAGTGAGTGAAGTAAGTCAGACAGAGAAAGACAAATATCATATAATATTGCTTACATGTGGAACCAAAAAAAAATGGTACAAATGAACTTATTTACAAAACATAAATAGAGTCACAGATGTAGAAAACAACCTTATGGTTACCAGGGGGAAGGGGGGCTACAGATAAATTCAAAGATTGGGATTGATATATACAGACTACTATATATAAAATAGATAACTAATAAGGAACTACTGTATAGCACAGGGAACTCTACTCAATACTCTGTAATGGCCTATATGGGAAAAGAATCTAAAAAAGACTGGATATATGTATATGTGTAACTGATTCACTTTGCTGTACAGCAGAAACTAACACATTGTAAATCAACTATACTCCAAAAAAATTTTTTTAAAAAGAATATGTGAATAAATGCCCTTACATGGAAAAAATGATCCTGGGCGTGAAGACAGAGTAAAGATGAGGAATTTTGTCATTTATAGGTTTATGCAATTCCAATCAGAATACAAATGTAAATTTGTTCAGAACTTGGCAAAATAATTCATCTGAAAAAGTAAGCAGGTAAGGTAAGTCTTTTTTTAAAAAAAGACATTATGCATCCTAAAACTGTAATAATAAAACAAAGAAAAACTGACATAAAAGTAGATTAATAAAACAGGATAGCTAGTTTAAAATAGAAAGGGAATTTAACTCATAATTTTAAAAACAACCCAATTCAGTGGTTTTCTAAGAACAGATTATACATTCAGAGAAAAAAATTAATTTGAACACTTGATTTATATTATATACTAAAAAAAATTCTATATGAGTTAAAGAGTTACAGATTGAATCCTATAAAACTTGGAGAAAAATGGCTATTTATTATCGATATAGAGGGAATTGACTTTCTAGGCTTAGAAACTATAGAAAAAAATTTAAAGGAATAGAAATATGTGGCATTAAATATCCAAAGTAAAAAGTAATTTTGAGAAAAAGTTTTTGCAGTAAATATGACAGATCTAGTTTAATATGTTGACTATACAAAGAAATCAAACAAGCAGAGAAGAAAAACACTAAAATCTCAAAAGACAAATGAGCAAAGGTCAAAAACAGACAATTCATAAAAGAGAAAATACATCTAGCAAAGAGACATGTGACGCAGGTTCTGGCTCTTCTCCTAGATTCCGCTTTTGTTATCCAATCCACTGAGCTCTTGGTTTCACACTTCCTGACAGCCAATAATTGGCCTCTATATTGCTCTTCAACTCTGCCCTTGCTTTTCAAATGGAATTTGATGTTTTATTGCTGCTTCTTCTGTTCTGACCCCTACACAATCTCATATCTGAGACTTACTGTGCCATGCCTTACAGAAGGAGTAAGGAAACTATAGGAAATCTCTACTTTTCCCTACTTTACCTTTTACCATTTTACTAATTCAGTGCTGCTGTATAAAGGTCTAAATTTTTCATCACTTTTACTTTTATACTACAATATCCAAACGAGTGAACCATGCACAATGATCCATGTTATGATGTTGCAAACACACAGTTAGGGCTCAGTAAGTACTTAGAATGGAAGGAAAGGAGGAAGAGAAGACTCTCTATGCAATACTTCAATTTAAAGTATCCAAAGCAGCTATGAATTCCAGGGTGGTGTTAATCTACTAGGCACTATGGACAGAGTTTTGGGGACTTAGAATCTTTTCCAGAGTCTATGAAAAACTTATATCAATATCAAAATATAAAAAGAAAAATTGTCCACAATTTTATTATGGTCACTCAATTCACTTTAAATTGTAGCATTATAAATAATTAATTATATTCAAAAACTTTGTACACTAGATGATCTTACCACAAAAGAATTCCAAAAGGTACATAATGATGGCAAAGAAATCACAACACACATAAATTAGTTATTCATAAGAATGTAATTTCAAGGTGTATTTATAAAAAAATTTTCCTGCAGCAACATGGATGGACCTAAAGATTGTCATACTGAGTGAAGTAAGTCAGACAGAGAAGGACAACTATTATATGATTTTGCTTATATGTGGAATCTAAAAAAATGGTATAAATGAACTTATGTACAGAATAGAAATAGAGTCACAGACGTAGAAAACAAGCTTATGGTTACCAGGGGGGAAAGGGAGGAGGGATAAATTAGGAGATTGGGATTGACACATATACACTACTATATATAAAATAGATAACTAATAAGAACCTAATGTATAGCACAGGGAACTCTACTCAATACTCTGTAATGGCCTATATGGGAAAAGGATCTAAAAAAGAGTGGATATACGTATATGTATAACTGATTCACTTTGCTATACACCCGAAACTAATACAACATGGTAATCAACTATACTCCAATAAATTTTTCTTTTAATTTTCCGAATTTTTCTATAGCAAAAACTATATTTAATGTTGGATCATGAGTACATTTAATACATTTGCTATGAGGTGACTGAGGCCTCCAAATATAAGAGTGCTTAAGGCTGCAAAGGTCTTTAGTGGTCCTGGTATGGGCCACAGAAATTCAGACACGTCCAGGAGGAGGGGAGGATATAATTTGTTTAATGGAACTCACCTTGAAGAAAAAAATAGTCAGGTACACAAGTCTGAGGCACAGATAATACGTTGCAGTTGAAGAGTGATTTTGAACTAGCACAGTAATGTGCTATTAAGATTGTCCTCAGGGCTTCCCTGGTGGCGCAGTGGTTGAGAATCCGCCTGCCAATGCAGGGGACACGGCTTCGAGCCCTGGTCTGGGAAGATCCCACATGCCGCGGAGCAACTGGGCCCGTGAGCCGCAACTACTGAGCCTGCGCGTCTGGAGCCTGTGCTCTGCAACGGGAGAGGCCGTGACAGTGAGAGGCCCGCGCACAGCGATGAAGAGTGTACCCCGCTCGCCACAACTAGAGAGAGCCCTCGCACAGAAACAAAAACCCAACACAGCCATAAATAAATAAATAAATAAATTTATAAAAAAAAAAAAAAAAAAAAAAAAGATTGTCCTCAGACTCATCTAAAGCTTGGTGGTGGGAGAGAAAGACTGCAACAAAATGGCAAATAAAAAAATAATATAACCACATCAGTGAAATCTCTACAAGGAACCATGAACACAACTTGGCACAAGCAGTGGTGGAGAGTGTTGGCCACACTTCAACATGCGGCTGTCAGAGTGTTACTTTGACACTCAGTAGAGAACCAGTATCTCTTCTGTGTTACCAGATCTTTTGATCTGGCAGCCAGTGATACAGGAGCACTACAGTCTGGGCACTAGGCCAGCTACTTCCACTGCTCATCAGCCTGGGAACTGGGCCCATGTAGCCCATTACCAAGCCAGAGAGAAAACAGTGACTGTTTGGTGAGTGTTAAACTCATAAATACATGTGAAAAACATGTGAAAGTCCCACAATGCCGAAATAGTCAAAGACATCGTGATGACGATGATGATGATGATGTTCATCATGATCATGATGATGGTGACTCTATTACACTCTGGTGAGGCCTGAAGAAACAAAGGTTGTATAAGGAATTCTATTCATTAGACACATAAAAATCCTGGGCTATGCATTAGAAAATAAACACTGAGCGTCAAATGGTCAACTTCACCATGTTATTTCCTGAAAGAATATTGTACACGGTTTGTGGGAAACTTTCCAAGGTTTATCTTCCGCTTTTGTCCTTGCAAGGACTGTTGTTGCAAACTCATGGTAAAATATTAGTCAGATCTAGATCGATAAGGACACTGCAACGTATTTCCAGCATGGAAAACAAACTTCACTTTCCATATTCCAATTTTGCCAAACCAAGTGATGCATCCATTTGGAAAAGAAAAGAAAATAAGGGAACTACTTCAGAGCAAGACTTCGTTAAAGAATTCAGAACAGTCTGCTGTAAGCAAAAATGTGCAGAAAGGAGTGGAAGGAAAAAATCTGCAAGATTCCAAGGCCTTGTTGTGATGAATGCACCACGACAAAACAAGCTTGTAAACAGTATTATGTGAAGTTCCACTTTGTTAATTTGGAATTTGAATATTTTAGGTCCAATTTCCTAAGTGCAAAAGTGATCAGTCCTAGAACAACATGATACTGTTTCATGGGACTGTGGATAGAAACCATCACAGTCATATGTATACTCTAAAACAACAAACACTGTTATTTTTATTTACTTATTTTTATTTCTCAGAAACCACGTACATACAGAATAAAAATTCCTGTGCATGTGAACGATATAAATACAGTATACACTGCATATGTGATAACATCATATGAAATCTACAGAGAAAGAAATGTTTCTATTTATCAGGCAAAATCACTGTGTTAAAGATGAGTGAATTCTCTCAAGACTCTCAAACACTTTCAGGCTGCCTCTCCTTTAATTTTAAGGTACAATTTTTATTGTAATAATATTTTTTAGACTTGATCCAAGAGATTAAAAAATGTATTGAAGGCTTCAATAGACAAGAGATGGATCGGAATTCTCTTGGCTGTTTAAGAAATACATATATAAGTGAATTCAATTCACAATGGAGACTATGTTTCCTCTATGATGATAAAAATGCTGTAAACAAGTTTCAAGGGGTAAATTTCTCTGGCTCTATCGGAAAGCTCAGGCCAAAGTCAAAGAGAAAGGAACAACTAAAGCAATCTAGTTTTCCCCACATGAAAAAATCTCTATTTCAAAGCAATGAAATGCTGATTCACAGTGAAAATTTCAAGTCAAATAAAAATGAAGCATTGTTGTATAGTGGGAAGAATATTGACCTCACGTTCAAAAGTCTTGCATTCCAATCTCACCCTGTTCTTGCTAGCTGATAACCTGTGCCAAGTCTCTTATGTGCCTTATTAAGTAAGGAATAAATTAGATCATTTCTAAAGATGTTCAACTCTAATATTTTATGATTCTATGAATCTCTACAAATGGAATCAGTGTACAAGAAAATGAGTCAAACAAAAGAAAGTAGGAAGGTACTAAGGAAAATGGAATAACTAACAGAGATCCGTACACAATTTGCACTGAAAAGACAAAACTTTTTGTACCACTGTAATCCCTTAAATAAAATATAACCAATCTACTACGTGCAAAACACAATTTATATAATTAAAAAAAAAAAAAGAATAACCCCCAAATCTAAAAAGTTTATTCTACTATACATATAAGGAATTTTGAAGTGATTTAATTTGGGGTGATATTTCCAGTCTTGTAAAACAGGATAAGATTATCCTAAATTACTGCAACCAAAAGTTAAGAAAGAATTTCTTCACTATACACTTAGTAAAAAGTGTTTCTGAAGGAATTTGTCAAACTGTCCTTCGGACAATCAGATTCTACTTCATATTATATTGTATGACATCAATTGTAACACAGATTTTTTTCACATGTTTACATTTCTCAAATTAAAATATGTCTTCCAAGTGATGACATCTTAAATACAATGAAATACGGCAGTTTTTTATATGCATGCCTTATCTTCTCTATCAGATTGTACTTGACAAGGGAGAAAGATTAGAACTATGGAAGAAATAAGAATCAAGCCATGATAAACAAATGGGGGAAAAGAGACCACCTTCCTTACAGAATTTCAACTAATTTATCTCTTCACCTCTGTGGTCTTCCTCTCCAAAACCCATAACCTAAGTCTAACCATGAGAAAAACATCAGACAAATCCCAAGTAAGGGAAATTCTACAGAATATCTGCCTGGTACTCCTGAAAACTGTCAAGGTCATGAAAAACAAGGAAAGTCTAAAAGACTGTCACACCGCAAAGGAGACTAAGGATACTAATGACTAAATGTAATGTAGTACCTGGATTGGATCCTAGAACAGAAGGGACAGTAAAGGAAAAACTAAGGAAATATGAATGAAGTATGGAGTTTAGTTAATAATAACATATGAATGTTGGCTTCTCATTTGTGACAGATATATCATAATGTACGATGTTACAATAGGAGACACTGGAAGAAGGCATAGAAGAACTCTCTGTACTATCTTTTGCAACTTTTCTGTAAACCTAAAACTATTCTAAAATTAAAAGTTTATATTAAAAAATCAAGCCATGCATAATTTCATACACATATTCCATATGTGTATGTGTTTTTGACCCTATGGATCAAAAACAGAAACTCAGAATTCGATCCTAAACAATTTTCAGGTTTTAGAAAAATAACGAAAGTAGTAAGTGTAATAAAAAAAAAATGCATCAAGAATTAAGAGGGTCTTATCTTGAGATTGTCATACTGAGTGAAGTCAGACAGAGAAAGACAAATATCATATGATATTGCTTATATGTGGAATCTAAAAAAATGGTACAAATGAACTTATTTACAGGACAGAAATAGAGTCACAGATGTAGAAAACAAACTTATGGTTACCAGGGGGAAAGCAGGGGGTTGGGGGAGGGATAAATTGGGAAATTGGGATTGACATATACACACTACTATATATAAAATAGGTAACTAATAAGGACCTACTGTATAGCACAGGGAACTCTTCTCAATATTCTGTAATGACCTACATGGGAAAAGAATCTTTAAAAAAGCGGATATATGTATATGTATAACTGATTCACTTTGCTGTACAGCAGAAACTAACACAACATTGTAAATCACCTATACTCCAATAAAAATTTTTTTTAATAAAATAAAATAAAGTTCCAACAGAAAAAAAAAACGAGGATCTTAAATCTCACTGAGGATAAAATTTTTCATTTGTGACAAAACCTGAAGCATATGCTAACTCATTTAATACAAAGTAACGATCCAAACAGTTAAATCCTCAACTGTTGTGCACTCCTATGGGTAGTAATATTTCTGGAATAATGAACCTTGTCCTCCCCTTTTCTGATAACCCATCATAACTCTGGATGTCTTGAGTTTCCGGGAAGGACTTACGGGAAAACATGTGAAATAAGTCATTAAACTTGCGCTTCAACTGCTGCACAGCTCATTAAACAAATAGAACTAAACTGATTTATCTGAGCCATCCCATTTTTTGCTCAAGAGGTAAGGCCAAAACCACTCTTTAGGGTTAAAATGGAATATGCTTTCTGTGTATGAAAGTCAACAGCGTAGTCAGCAATCGCTATGCAGTCTAATTCACTAATAGACTATAAATACCATCAGGCTCCAATTTATGATCAAATTGTTCTTTAAACTTCTGTCCTATCTGTTAGGTGTAATTTATAATACATGTTTCCAATGATAACAATCTTATAAAGAATTGTTAAATTCATAGTCTAGCTCAGAAAAACTTTTTTAACCCATAAAGTAAATAAAAGATGTTAAGAGGAAGGTAAGCAGAGTGACTACCGGACTGGGCATTCTGTTTCTCGTGCCCTGAAAAGACGAAGTGAGCCAACTGTAGGCTTAGAAAGAGAAAAAAAAGAAGAAGAAAGAAAGAAAAGAATGTGCAATCCTGGGTTACTTTCTACTCAGTTCATGTTTTCTAAGGAGAACAAAAAGTAAGCATCCAGGGCAAGACAGTTTAGAGAATGGAAATAGGTGGAAAAATGGGATTTGCAATGGATAAAAAGGAAGGGCTGCCAATATAAGAAATGCCTGCGACACGACTCCTTTTTCCTGACTTTCAGCAGCACTAGGGTTTCAAGAACTCCATAGCTGGGCACATTTCCAAGGCTCTGAATAGAAAGGCATGGAAAGTACTCCCCTGCTAGAGCCAAGATGTGGTCAGTAAGACTGAAGATACTTTGAGCAATCAATAAAGGCACCCAGATAGGAAAAGACACTACCGTGGCCCACTAAGACAGGCAAGAAAGTCCTGAGCCAGGGACCTGCCAAGGATATCTGAGGGATTCCAGGTAACAATTCAAGGCAACATACCAAATAGAGTGTAAGCTTTGGGAATAAACATCTGGATTTGAATCCTCTGCCTTTAGCCCTGTGATCATGAGAATGTTACTTAACTGCGCTCTCAGTTCTCTTATTTATAAATTTAGAATAAAACCACTCATCTATATTAGTTTTATATTGCTGCTATAATAAATTACCACAAATTTGGTGGCTTAAAACAATACGATCTCTGGTTCTCTCTCTTCTGCCTCCCTTTTCCTTTTCTAAGGATCTTTGTGATTACATTGGGCCCACCCAGATAACCCAGAATAATCTCCATATCTTAAGGTCAACTGACTAACAACCGTAATTGCATCCGTAACCTTAATTTCCCCTTTGCCATATAACATAACATTTATAGGTTACAGGGATTAGGACGTGGATATCTTTGGGGGACCATTATTCTGCTACTGCATCATCACATAGAGTAACTTTGAGAATTACATGCAATAATGTATATAAAGTGGCTGATATATAAATTCGAAAAGTAATAGCTCTCCCAGCCTCTCTAGGCTCCCTCCCCATTTACCATCAAAGCTCTTCCTCTAATAAATCTCTTGCATGCAATTGGCATCTGCTTCTTGGAGGCCCTGATTAATCAGCTGCACCAGCTTCAGCAGAGCATCCATACCGTCAAGAATCACAATGGTAGAACTGGGAACAATGTAAGAAATCCTCTACTCCAGTCACTTCATATTACAAGACCAGAATGAAGGAAGCTTGCCCAAGGTCTATGGCCAGTAGGCAGCGTAGCTAATGCAAAATACCTATAGTGCTTTTAGGATTATTTTACACCACATGAGGGCTTCTAGGGCAGGAGTAAGCTCTTTTCTGGCTATAGGAATTAGGGTTCCAATGTGCAATTTCTAGAAGTGAAAAAGAAGGTTCTAACAGTAATGACTCTTAACAGAGTAGGAGTAGAGGAGAGGGGTCCACTGATAGAAGGGGATCGTTAGAGGGTTATGACTCCTTGGTAGTAAAAGCTCCTATGCAAACTCTAGTAGGAATTGCAGAAGCAGCATCAGCCATCATGCTTATCTGTTCATAAGTGTGGGACTGCTTATGCTATATCCTAAGGTATAAGGGAAAACATTTCCAGGGAAACATTTCTAAGGGAAATGTAAGGGAAAATGTGTCCAGAGCTTCACCTAGGAATTCAGGCTTCTGGGAACAGCCACCACTATTTACACTCACAGACCAGGGTCCTTCTCCATCCCCAAGAACATAGATTCTTTCTCATTTTATTTCCTCTAACAAAACTTTTTCTTCAACTCCCTAGAAGTTGGTGGTAAAAGAAAGTACACACCATGGCAACAGCATCAAACAACAGTTTTAAGAAGGTGATGCCTAAAACAGAACAA
This sequence comes from Balaenoptera musculus, assembly GCF_009873245.2. Taxonomy (NCBI): domain Eukaryota; kingdom Metazoa; phylum Chordata; class Mammalia; order Artiodactyla; family Balaenopteridae; genus Balaenoptera; species Balaenoptera musculus. Next base: position 66,383,475 of record NC_045800.1, on the reverse strand, counting down.
ATTTGTGGAAAGGGGGTACCACTGTTAAATACATAAATTGAGCACCATGTCTATTTTAACCACATATTGAATATTCAATATATATCTACAATAGTGCTATCACTAGAAGCTCACTCTCTTTCCTGTAATACGCTCATTATTTTCACCCAAATAATAGAGTCCTTTCCCACAATTAGTATGAGTGTGGAGGAAATTATAATGGTCTACGGTGGAACATCCCATGTAATGAGGAACTGGCAAGAGGATGCAGATCCAAGATTGATGCATTCACATTGTGTTTGAATATCAGGCTTTGCATTGGTGGAGGGGTCGGGGATAGGATAATATCAATGTCTCATTTCTACCCACGTGGTGAGCCACCATTAACAGCTTTTGCAGAAAAGTGAATACACGAAAATTAATTTGAGCTTCTCTCTCAGATAGGCTGTTTTCATCTTTTTAAGCTAAGGCACTGCATTTTTTCTTTGATGAATGTTTTATAAGTCTTCTCTATTTTCTCTTCTGCATAGTAACGCTTCTATTGGAAATGAATATGATTTAGAATTCATGACTGGCTGTGACGTGTCCTGAAAACTAGTTTCACTACCTCAGACCATAAACGGTGTATGTCTCATGTTCGTGGAGCAAAAGCAAAATGTCTTCATCACTTTTTAAAATTACTATGTAAGTAAATTACTCCTTTGACATATGCCTTAAGATTATCTTTTCATCTGTTGGCAAAGATAAAACGCCTTAACTTTTCCTTTGCTTTACAAAGATTTAACCCTACTTCATATACCCCCATCTTTGAATCTGACGACTCTGCATTCCAACAAAGCATGCTCCAAAGTCAAAGGGTCTCACATATTCCTTCTCTCTCCAGAAGTACTGTATATCAACTTTCATTTTTATGACTCTCTTTACCTATCCTCACATTCTTACCATTTCTCATAAATTATTTCTCCTTCTTTGCATTTTCATAATTCCCTCATCTTGCCCCAGCAACAAGATTAAGGCATATGAGTGCCCCTTCCTTCATACCAATATTCTTTAAATAGGTATTCAACATTTGTTTATATACTTAACACTGCCTAGGAGAAGGGCAAAGAATGCAGGCAGTACTTCCCCATAACTTTGTTTTCATTCTGACTGATGAATTAGAGGTAAGCTTAAACTTTAACTTCTGGACATAGGGCCACTGGTTGAACCTGAACTCAAATAAGCTGATGTTACTCCCAGGACATAGTCCATTGAAGGAAAAAAAAAAAAAACAGTGTTGTAATTGACTAATACTAGTAGTATGTCAAATGTGATATACACATTGCTTAAATGTGCCCAAGAGATTTTTGGTAGTTGATAATCTCCATTTCTATCTATCTATCTCAAAAAGGATTCACTACAATTAACGGAAACTACTTGAGAGGTTTTCAAGACATATAGATTATTATTGCAAAGGGAAAAAACATAAATAAGATAGATAACTTACTTTTTCATTTTTATTACTTTTCTTTCTAGGATGGTAATGTGTTTTAAGATTTTTTCATGTATTTATTTTTTCTGCTGAGGGTCTTGAGACTTCTTTTGGCATCCTTTTTGATTACAGGGAGTACAAAAAAAGCTTTCTTAAAAAAATAAAAGGCCATTTATTTTTCAATACAAATTTCATTATGGAGGTGATATTAATCATAGTAGAAGATACTAACCAAAAAATAGAACAAAAAGAAATGAAAATATATTGTGTCCAGGTTAGAAGATCTCTGAGAAAAGACAACTCAAAATCCCCCAATGCTATACAGTAAACTACTAAGGTAATAACGTTCTCGCATATGAACATCCAGGCCTATTGTACCTCATATGATTTGTGAGTTGGTGGTGTGTGAAGCTGGCATTAAAAGCAAGATCAGTGAGCAATTTAGATTAAATGTGCTGAATTTATAGAATTTACACCACTTAGATACTTAAAATTGTCAGGCATTCTGTCTCACTAAAAGTTGCTGGGGAAAAAGGCAAGTTCTTCCTAGAACAGCAATTCTCAAGCTACAGTCTAGGAACAAGCACTTTTCTGAACATTTGGCTTGGTAGGGTAGAATGAACATACTATAGAGGGAAATATCCCAAGAGGATATTGCAAGAACATTGATATATTAGGTTATTTCTCTTTTTCAGTGAGTCTTCAGAGCAGGACATTTGGAGAACCACTGACCATAAAAATTGTATTCCAAGATCTTAGAAGGACATTCTAAGTATCTGCCTTATGTTCCTATCAATGATGCTCCCCAAACCCACTATTCCTGACGTATTTATCATGTAGTCTATGAAAAAAATGGGGTAACAATAATGGGGTAAAGAAAAATGGAAAGTTGTCAATGTGGTATACAAGTTACATTTTTCAATTTGGCATTTAATTATATGGTCATAATTAGGACAGCCTCATTATTTACAGTTTTCTGAATCACCTAAAAGGAATAAATAGAGAAGCAAAATAGCTTACACATAGTGACTACAAAAGAGGCACTGAAGGTTACTGCAAAATTTCAACAGAGTAAGAAATCATTAAACAATTTGTTTCCCATTCTCTATTCCTCTTTGGGCTCTATTTGGTGCGAGTCTTGCCTAGTCAGTACACCTCAGTAATGTATCATTAATCTAGTACTCATATCATTGAATATTCTGTTTTAAAACATCACACATACTCCTTTAAACATCCAGCAAGACAATCAACATGACGAGTTAGGATATGGCTAGTCCTAGAAAGAGAAGCTTTGGCTAACCTTTATTTTCTCACATAAGAACTATGCGTTCACAGAAGAAGAAGCCTGGGTGGCCACACTGAGGTCAACTATGCCACTGACCAGCCTCCAGAAAAAAGTTACCCTGTTTTCAATCACAGCTTTCCAAAGAATAGTGTAATAATTGCATGACTTCCTTGATAAATCAAGAGAAGCTCAGATTCAATTCAGGTTCAATTCACCACATCCCTGGGGGAACAACAGCAAAAAGCAGTGAGGTCAGCACTGCTCTGTTACAGATTTGGGGATTGCATCAAACATACCTAGGCTATTTCGACCACTGCTACTGCTTAACCCTGTGATGAATATGTTCTTTTAGGACTTGGTATCCACTGCCACCCTCTTTCATCCCTATCACAAAAGCTGCACAGCTCCTTGCCCTCCTTCATCACAGAAGCAGCAAAGCTAAAATCTACACTTCCCCATTACCAGTCAGCTAGAATGTCCTATATGCAAACAGGATCTGCCAATGAGGTGCATTCTTGAGATTCAGAAGGCAAGAAGGGAGATAGAAGCCATCTTCTCACTGTGTCGGTACTGGCAAGGAAAGTTGGTGGGTCATGTTTGCAGCAACCAGGTGCCTCATTATACTTCCAGATGCCAATTTTGTGGGTGTGAAAGGAAGCTGTTGTAACATAGTAATTGGTGGTAGCAGCTTCATGACCTCTGGATATCAGCTCTGAATCTCAGTTTGAGAAATAGCCCCTCTGACTGCCACTGTCCCAGCCATTCCAGCAGGTTTTGTAACCACCTACATCTCTCTATTACCTTGATTCCTACTGAAAATATAATACCTAGAGTGGTTACTATTTCCTGCACTGAACACTCATTGACAGATGCCTTCTCCAGCTCTACTTTTTCGGTAGGAAGTGCTGTAAATCAGTGTTACCATTCAATGTTCAGGTAATCGATATCCTCAGTCAACTAACACACACTCCCAAATGCTTACTTATGTTAAACACACTCACAGTGATCTGAATTCATAAGTATTTTTCATATTACTTAAGGGCACATCATTAAACAGGAATGGAAGAAGAATGGCACCACAAATTTGCTTATTTCTCTTCAAGAGAATTTAGAATGAAGCAGAAATTTTAGTCTCATACAAAATCTCAGGGCAGGACTCTGATTGGCTCAACTTGGATCTGGTATCTGGTATGCATCCCTGGACCAATCTATTGTGGCTAGAATGAAACTCATACAGCAAAATATGGCTTTATTCTCATAAATCTGTTTATAATAACTTCTCAAATTTTAATATCTTAAGGATCTATAGTAATATAGCATTAATTGCTGATACTGTATTTTTTTTTCTAATATAAGCATTTGAAGCAATACATCTTTCTCTAATAATGCTTTTTAAAAATACAAACAGATAGGGACTTCCCTGGTGGCGCAGTGGTTAAGAATCCGCCTGCCAGGGCTTCCCTGGTGGCGCAGTGGTTGAGAATCTGCCTGCTAATGCAGGGGACACGGGTTCGAGCCCTGGTCTGGGAAGAGCCCACATGCTGCGGAGCAACTAGGCCCGTGAGCCACAACTACTGAGCCTGCGCGTCTGGAGCTTGTGCTCCACAACAAGAGAGGCCACGATAGTGAGAGGCCCGCGCACCACAATGAAGAGTGGCCCCCGCTTGCCGCAACTGGAGAAAGCCCTCACACAGAAACGAAGACCCAACACAGCCAAAAATAAATGAATAAATAAATAAATAAATTTATAAAAAAAAAGAATCCGCCTGCCAATGCAGGGGACACGGGTTCGAGCCCTGGTCTGGGAAGACCCCCACAAGCTGCAGAGCAACTAAGCCCGCGAGCCACAACTACTGAGCTCATATGCCACAACTACTGAAGCCCACGTGCCTAGAGCCCATGCTCAGCAACAAAGAGAAGCCACTGCAATGAGAAGCCCGCACACCGCAACTAAGAGTAGCCCCCACTCACCAACTAGAGAAAGCCCGCGCACAGCAACGAAGACCCAATGCAGCCAAAAATAAATAATAAATAAATAAAATATTTTAAATAAATAAATAAACAATACAAATAGATAAAATAATAGTACATGTGGCATAGAAATCTTGACAATGTCTCAAATCTTGTTACTCATACTTTGACTCAGCCCAATTGTGAAAACGTCTCCAACGTGAAGCCTTCCCCAGTCCTACCCTCCCTTTCTACATCCTTCTACCCCTTTCTCATGATCCTCACTTATGCTTCTATGATTCCACAGGTCTATATCTGAAACAAGCTCCCTCTAATCCCCTCTACTTCAGTTCATCCTCCTTATCACCATCAAATGCATCTTTCTGAAACACTGTGCTACATATGCCACTTTCCCACTCAAAATCCTTCCAATGCTTTCTATTAGCTAAAAATGAAACTCTACCTTGTCATTTAAAACATTCTATAATCTGGCTCCCACTGATTTTCTCATTTTATATCTCTTGTCTTCTATATATATCATCCCATAAACTGATGTACTCATTGTTGCACTTGAATCATCTTTCTTTATTCACATCCGTAGCTTTTCCTCACTAGAGTAGCCTTTCCTTCCCCATCTTCTTTACCAATTTAAATTCTTCATGTTGTTCTACGTCCAGAGAACAAAATAAGTTAACTCCTAAGTAAAAAGTTCCTTGACCACTTTAGTCTCCAGTAATTACCTCTCCTGTGACTCTGAAAATAAATGTTACTGTTTATATCACTCCTAAGGCCCTTGTCACATACTGTTTACTCACGTAATTTGTGCTGTTGTTGTTGTTGCTGCTGCTGCTGCTACTACTGCTATTGTTTTATAGGAGCAGCAGACAGACTGTATGTTTCTTGAAAGTAGGGCTGATCTCAGACCTCTTTGAACTGCCCAGCCAACGCTCCAGGGTACTTTGTACATTCACTGACTACAGAGTTCAATAAGGCTAAAAGACAAGAAGACATCTATGTGGCCCTCTTTGTAGTAAGTGCCTTTTAGCAATTTGCAGGCCTTTTAACACAAAAGGGTTTGAAATGATCCTATGAAGAAAAGGAAGGGCACTTTGTCCCCAAGAGAGAACTCCAGGGAATGATTATTCAGGATGTGTATATCTCTGGACTTTTGTTCTGTTCCCCTTTTACCTAGAGCCCTCTACGTAAACCATTTCTATAATACCTATCAAAAGCGTAGGTAAGAAATTTTTTTAAAGTACAGATCATTCAGGATTGCTCCTTCTTAGAAGCGTCAAGGGGAAAATGTTTGATGGGGAAGAAACTGTAAAAAATGCTTAAAAGATTTCTAATGTTTTGTGAATGCAATTGCCTTCATGTCTGCTATCTCTCATAACCAGAGGTGGGTAATTGAGAGTTATCATCGCTTCTGTCAGGTGCCATGGAAGCACTTAGTTTCAAGCTAGAAAGATCCAATGACATTTTGCATCATTTTAAATAATAATGCCTTATGTATGTGGGATCATTACAAACAGAAACTTTTGATATTTTAGGGACTTCTCTGGTGGTGCAGTGGTTAAGAATCCGCCTGCCAGTGCAGGGGACACGGGTTCCATCCCTGGTCTGGGAAGATCCCACATGCCACGGAGCAACTAAGCCCGTGCGCCACAACTACTCAGCCCGCGCACCAAAACTACTGAGCCCATGCACCACAACTACTGAAGCCCGTGCACCTAGAGCCCGTGCTCCGCAACAAGAGAAGCCACCGCAACGAGAAGCCTGCACACTGCAACGAAGCATAGCCCCCGCTCGCTGCAACTAGAGAAAGCCCGCGTGTAGCAATGAAGGCCCAACACAGCCAAAAATAAATAAGTAAATAAATAAATTTATTAAAAAAAGAAAACTTTTGATATTTTAAAAAGGTTGCATTCTATTTAGAAAGGAATCCTTTTTTATATAGAATTTTTAAGTAGCTATATTACTCTCATTCTCCAGCCTAAAAACATAACAACTTTTCAACTTTAATTACTCAACACGAGTGTCAGCTATAATACTCTCATGCTATAGAATGATGGTTTCAAGGTTGTCCTCCCCGAGTACTTAACAGTTTGTATTTCAGATTATAGATGGGAAAAGAAAAGTAAAAGAGGGGGAAAGAATGAGACTACAATCAGTTTTCCTAATAAAGTTTCTTTCCTAAAACACAGCTATCTGTAAGACCAGGATCTACTTAGCTTATACATCAAATTATGATGCCTGTTGTTAAAATGTGAAAAACCAAAACAAACAAACAAATAAATAATAGAGGTTTAAGTAAACAGTGTATTTCAGAAAGGCTTGATAGCTTACAGGGAAAGATCTACCATAAAATAATTATCCTTGATACTACTGTATGCCCTTGTTCCCAGCTTTGGTTATAACTCACCCCAGAGGTCAACTCAGCACCCTGGGGAGAAAACTACTGCCCATCAGGAAAATAAACAACAGGAAAATAAAACATATAGGAGACTGTGGAATGTTCTTTTTATTTGGAGGTGAAAAACAGTCTCTCTACTGCACATACACAGAAATTAATAATAACCACATGAATATAAAACATTTAGTTATTTTTTCCCTACATCAAAAGACTGCCATTTATCCTGTCAACTGAGAACAACTCCTTTCCTCCTAAAGTCATATTTTTGTTTCAATTTAGATATTATTTTCACCTGTATGGTTTTTTCTCTATAGAATTTCTACAGGTTTGTTGTCTACCTGTCAGGTTACTTTTCATATTATCATTTCAGTTTGCATCTAAAATTTTGTATATGTGTCCAAAGAAGAACTGAGATACTCTGAAGTTAACTGCACTCAATTATCAAATGTTTCTTGGATCTAAAGACATCCTAATATGCATCACAATTTGTTTCTGCCATAACACATTTTTCTTCTCATCTGTGCAATGCTGTTTTTTCTAATTATACAGGATGCGTTATTAATGGTATCTCTTAGGGAAAATATGCCCAGATTCCTTTTTAAAATGTAAGCATCTAAATATGCTCAGAGTTGTGTCACAGAACAATGAACTAGAGTTAGAAAACAACACAACAAAAGTTTTCGGGGGCAATTAACCCAGCAATAGCTTTATATTCTTAGCCAACTAATCAAATATAATGGTGAAGTGTAAATATTATAGTATAACCAATTGTTTTCTCCTCTTACTACTTAATTATAATTGTTTCATTCTGGAAAAGTTTTGGTGTTGCCATTGCTTTTAGGATAATCAGATATGCAAAGACAAAAACTAGGATATATTTTTCTCACTAAGAGGAATTTCAAATTTGGCAGTACATTCATGTGTGAACAATTCCAAAGAAGGTTGCAAAAGTAAAATGTGAGTTTGTCTATCTCTACAGAGGGAGAAAATTAGCTTAAGGGGAAAGGAAGGTAAAGAAATATCACAAACTTAGAGATGTAAGCCAATGTTTGACTATCTAAATATTGTCTGTCAGTAGCCAATATATACACATAAAATTGTTTCTGAAGTATCACAATAGTTTCTTGTCTTCCCAGATTTCTATCACTTTACTACTGGTTTCTTAGCATAACTTAAAGATCTGACTTTAATCTACAATGCTTTAAATCATCTTAGTCATATTATAGTGAAAATCCACAATAAAAAATAATAATGAGTGGGTGCTCCCTAATTTAAATCTAGAATTATGAGGGAGCAGATTGGAAAGCAAAAGTCATACTGAACAAAAAGAAAAATGTTGAACTGGAGTCAAACCTCATAACAATCACATTTAAAAATTTCAGAGAGAAAGCTACCTTAATCGCTAAAAGTCTGCAGTCTGATCATGCTTAATTAAGTTTCTGACTATATATTACTATCGTGGTAAACCAAACATTGACAGAATCTCCCATCCTTTTCCCATGCCCAACAACCATAATGCATATGAGATACCATGATATCAGCCCTGTTCAAGTTTAGATGATCTTAGTCCTTCATAATTTTCCCTACTTTTAGACTTTGTTTTCTATTAGAATTTCATACCATTTAAATATTGCTTTTTAAAATTCCTTTGTTATATATTCCCTATGCATCATTTCATACAGCCCCTACAACTAAAATAATCATCTGATTCCCATTTATTGAACATTTTAAATAACCTTTTTATTTAACATTTTATGGAAATGTCTTTAAAAACATGAGCTCTGTGGTTGCTTCACTGGGTCGTACTGTGCATAACCACATGACATTAAGTTTCTTAACCTTTCTGGGCCATGATTTGTTCTAAAATTGAGTAATATTTTTACCTACCTCATTAAAATATTTTGATAATCAAATGAGTTAATACACGTAGAACTCATGTTAGTACATGCAAAAAATACATAGAAAATTGACACGGATTATGAACTCAATAAATTTTATAGCTATAAAACTCCACCTTTCTTATCAGAGTAGGAAATATAATTTTTTAAATTAAAGAATTGTTTTAAATATGTGTACCACCATCATAGATATATAATGAGCTATATATATTGAGCCAAAGCCATCAACTATATATACTGAGCCAAAGAGAGTTAAGAAATAAGTCTATCAGAAATTGAACAAATTTTACATGGCACATTCTGCCCTGCCATAACTCAGAATTGTGGATGAGATGCAGCTCAGGCCCCCTTGCTTTCCGCTTCTACTGTTTAGAAGCAGATAGTACAGTGGCCACAACATGGAATAAGCTGAGTTTATTCCTGCATCCCTGAATCACCAGGTGGAGGAAAGTTGTCCAGCAAGCAGGAACACACATTGGATTGTTCGATAAGCCAGGAAACAACATCTATTGTGAGCCCCCCCACTGAAATGAGGGGGTTTCTTTGTCACAAAGGTCACTGATACCTTAATTAAAACAACCCATTTTTCTTATTTCTTTTCACTTCCTCTGATGAAAACTTGTGTTGGTATAAGGAAGCTTAATCACACTGCTCTGAGGCTGATGGTTGTATCTTCCATCTACTGTCAGAGGTAGCTGGGAAAAAAGGAAAGGTTGGAAAAGTGTACCTGGAACCAATACTAATTGGTTCTGAACATTTCATGAGCTGAAAACTCTTACTAAGAAATCTTTTCTGGTCCCTTAAACCTTTAAAGAGCACCGCATAAAAAAATTACGAGGGGAGTAGGGGCAAGATGGCGGAAGAGTAAGACGCGGAGATCACCTTCCTTCCCACAGATACAGTAGAAATACATCTACACGTGGAACTGCTCCTACAGAACACCCACTGAACGCTGGCAGAAGACGTCAGACCTCCCAAAAGGCAAGAAAATCCCCACGTACTTGGGTAGGGTAAAAGAAAAAAGAAATAACAGAGACAAAAGAATAGGGACGGGACCTGCGCCAGTGGGAGGGAGCCGTGAAGGAGGAAAGGTTTCCAGGCACTAGGAAGCCCCTTTGCGGGCAGAGACTGCGGGTGGCAGAGGGGGGAAGCTTCGGAGCCACGGAGGAGAGCGCAGCCACAGGGGTGCGGAGGGCAAAGCGGAGAGACTCCCGCACAGAGGCTCGGCGCCAACCAGCACTCACCAGCCCGAGAGGCTTGTCTGCTCACTTGCCGGGGCGGGCGGGGGCTGGGAGCTGAGGCTCGGGCTTTGGTGCTAGCCGGGAGGGAGTCCGGGAAAATCTCTGCAGCTGCTGAAGAGGCAAGAGACTTTTTCTTGCCTCTTTGTTTCGCGGCGCGCAAGGAGAGGGGATTCAGAGCGCTGCCTAAACGAAATCCAGAGACGGGTGCGAGCCGCGCAGCTATCAGCGCGGATTCCACAGCAACAGGGGCGCAGAGGGAAAAACGGAGAGATTCCCGCACAGAGGCTCAGCGCCGAGCAGCGCTCACCAGCCCGAGAGGCTTGTCTGCTCACCCACTGTGGCAGGCGGGGCTGGGAACTGAGGCACGGGCTTCGGTCGGATCGCAGGGAGAGGACTGGGGTTGGCGGCGTGAACACAGCCTGAAGGGGTTGGCGTGCCGCGGCGAGCCGGGAGGGAGCCGGAGAGGAGGTCTGCAGCCGCCAAAGAGGCAAGAGACTTTTTCTTGCCTCTTTGTTTCGCGGCGTGCAAGGAGAGGGGATTCAGAGCGCCGCCTAGACGAACTCCAGAGGCGGGCGCGAGCTGCGGCTAACAGCGCGGACCCCAGAGACGGGCGCGAGCCGCGGCCATCAGCGCGGACCCCAGAGACTGGTAGGAAACGCTAAGGCTGCTGCTGCCGCCACCAAGAAGCCTGTGTGCGAGCACAGGTCACGCTCCACACTGCCCCTCCCGGGAGCCGGTGCAGCTCGCCACTGCCAGGCTCCCGTGATCCGGGGACAACTTCCCCAGGAGAACACACAGCGCGCCTCAGGCTGCTGTAACGTCACGACGCCTCTGACGCCACAGGCTCGCCCCGCCTCCTCCGTACCGCTCCCTCCCCCAGCCTGAGTGAGCCAGAGCCCCCGAAGCAGCTGCTCCTTTAACCCCGTCCTGTCTGGGCGGGGAACGGACGTCCTCAGGCGACGTACATGCAGAGGCGGGTCCAAATCCACAGCTGAACGCTGGGAGCTGTACGAACAAAGAAGAGAAAGGGAAATCTCCCCCAGCAGCCTCAGAAGCAGCGGATTAAAGCTCCACAAACAACTTGATGTGCCTGCATCTGTTGAATACCTGAATAGACAACGAATCATCCCAAATTCAAAAGGTGGACTTTAGGAGCAGGATATATTAATTTCCCCTTTTCCTTTTTTTGTGAGTGTATATGTGTATGCTTCTGGGTGAGATTTTGTCTGTATAGCTTTGCTTTCACCATCAGTCCTAGGGTTAGGTCCGTCCATTTTTTTTTTTTTTTTTACTTAAAAAAATTTTTTTTCCTAATATATGCTTTCTTAATAATTTTTTCTGTATTTTCTATTTTTAGAAATTAAAAAAATTTTTAATAAGTTTTTTCATATTTTTTATTTTAAAAAATTAAAATTTTTTTTCTTAATAAATTTTTTTCTTAAAAATTTTTTATTTTTTACTATAAAAAATTAATAAAGCTATTTTTAAAAATTAAAAAAAAATTTTTTCTGAACACATTTACTCTTAATAAATTTTTTTCTTATTTTTTATTATAATAGCTTTATTTTATTTTATTTTATCCTCTTTTTTTCTTTCTATTTTTTTTTCCCTTATATTCTGAGCTGTGTGGATGAAAGGCTCTTGGTGCTCCAGCCAGGCATCAGGGCTGTGCCTCTGAGGTGGGAGAGCCAACTTCAGGACACTGGTCCACAAGAGACCTACCAGCTCCACGTAATACCAAACGGCAAAAATCTCTCAGAGATCTCCATCTCAACATCAAGACCCAGCTTCACTCAACGACCAGCAAGCTACAGGGCTGGACACCCTATGCCAAACAACTAGCAAGACAGGAACACAGCCCCATCCATTAGCAGGGAGGCTGCCTAAAATCATAAGGCCACAGACACCCCAAAACACACCACCAGACGTGGACGTGCCCACCAGAAAGACAAGATTCAACCTCATCCACCAGAACACAGGCAATAGTTCCCTCCATCAGGAAGCCTACACAACCCACTGAACCAACCTTACCCACTGGGGACAGATACCAAAAACAACGGGAACTACGAACCTGCAGCCTGTGAAAAGGAGACCCCAAACACAGTAAGATAAGCAAAATGAGACGACAGAAAAACACACAGCAGATGAAGGAGCAGGGTCAAAACACACCAGACCTAACAAATGAAGAGGAAATAAGTAGTCTACCTGAAAAAGAATTCAGAATAATGATAGTAAGGATGATCCAAATCTTGGAAATAGAATAGACAAAATGCAAGAAACATTTAACAAGGACGTAGAAGAACTAAAGAGGAACCAAGCAACGATGAAAAACACAATAAATGAAATTAAAAATACTCTAGATGGGATCAATAGCAGAATAACTGAGGCAGAAGAAAGGATAAGTGACCTGGAAGATAAAATGGTGGAAATAACTACTGCAGAGCAGGATAAGAAAAAAGAATGAAAAGAACTGAGGACAGTCTCAGAGACCTCTGGGACAACATTAAACGCACCAACATTCGAATTATAGGGGTCCCAGAAGAAGAAGAAAAAAAGAAAGGGACTGAGAAAATATTTGAAGAGATTATAGTTGAAAACTTCCCTAATATGGGAAAGGAAATAGTTAATCAAGTCCAGGAAGCACAGAGAGTCCCATACAGGATAAACCCAAGGAGAAACACGCCAAGACACATATTAATCAAACTGTCAAAAATTAAATATAAAGAAAACATATTAAAAGCAGCAAGGGAAAAACAACAAATAACACACAAGGGAATCCCCATAAGGTTAACATCTGATCTTTCAGCAGAAACTCTGCAAGCCAGAAGGGAGTGGCAGGATATACTTAAAGTGATGAAGGAGAAAAACCTACAACCAAGATTACTCTACCCAGCAAGGATCTCATTCAGATGTGATGGAGAAATTAAAACCTTTACAGACAAGCAAAAGCTGAGAGAGTTCAGCACCACCAAACCAGCTTTACAACAAATACTAAAGGAACTTCTCTAGGCAAGAAACACAAGAGAAGGAAAACACCTACAATAACAAACCCAAAACATTTAAGAAAATGGGAATAGGAACATACATATCGATAATTACCTTGAATGTAAATGGATTAAATGCTCCCACCAAAAGACACAGACTGGCTGAATGGATACAAAAACAAGACCCATATATATGCTGTCTACAAGAGACCCACTTCAGACCTAGAGACACATACAGACTGAAAGTGAGGGGATGGAAAAAGATATTCCATGCAAATGGAAATCAAAAGAAAGCTGGAGTAGCAATTCTCATATCAGACAAAATAGACTTTAAAATAAAGAATATTATAAGAGACAAAGAAGGACACTATATAATGATCAAGGGATCGATCCAAGAGGAAGCTATAACAATTGTAAATATTTATGCACCCAACATAGGAGCACCTCAATACATAAGGCAAATACTAACAGCCATAAAAGGGGAAATTGACAGCAACACAATCATAGTAGGGGACTTTAACACCCCACTTTCACCAATGGACAGATCATCCAAAATGAAAATAAATAAGGAAACACAAGCTTTAAATGATACATTAAACAAGATGGACTTAATTGATATTTATAGGACATTCCACCCAAAAACAACAGAATACACATTTTTCTCAAGTGCGCATGGAACATTCTCCAGGATAGATCATATCTTGGGTCACAAATCAAGCCTTGGTAAATTTAAGAAAATTGAAATCGTATCAAGTATCTTTTCCGACCACAATGCTATGAGACTAGATATCAATTACAGGAAAAGATCTGTAAAAAATACAAACACATGGAGGCTACACAATACACTACTTAATAACGAAGTGATCACTGAAGAAATCAAAGGGGAAATCAAAAAATACCTAGAAACAAATGACAATGGAGATACGACGACCCAAAACCTATGGGACGCAGCAAAAGCAGTGCTAAGAGGGAAGTTTATAGCAATACAAGCCTACCTCAAGAAACAGGAAACATCTCGAATAAACAACCTAACCTTGCACCTAAAGCAATTAGAGAAAGAAGAACAAAAAAACCCCAAAGCTAGCAGAAGGAAAGAAATCATAAAGATCAGGTCAGAAATAAATGAAAAAGAAATGAAGGAAACAATAGCAAAAATCAATAAAACTAAAAGCTGGTTCTTTGAGAAGATAAACAAAATTGATTAAACCATTAGCCAGACTCATCAAGAGAAAAGGGAGAAGACTCAAATCAATAGAATTAGAAATGAAAAAGGAGAAGTAACCACTGACACTGCAGAAATACAAAAGATCATGAGAGATTACTACAAGCAACTCTACGCCAATAAAATGGACAACCTGGAAGAAATGGACAGATTCTTAGAAATGCACAAACTGCCGAGACTGAACCAGGAAGAAATAGAAAATATGAACAGACCAATCACAAGCACTGAAATTGAAACTGTGATTAAAAACCTTCCAACAAACAAAAGCCCAGGACCAGATGGCTTCACAGGTGAATTCTATCAAACATTTAGAGAAGAGCTAACACCTATCCTTCTCAAACTCTTCCAAAATATTGCAGAGGGAGGAACACTCCCAAACTCATTCTACAAGGCCACCATCACCCTGATACCAAAACCAGACAAAGATGTCACAAAGAAAGAAAACTACAGGCCAATATCACTGATGAACATAGATGCAAAAATCCTCAACAAAATACTCGCAAACAGAATCCAACAGCACATTAAAAGGATCATACACCATGATCAAGTGGGGTTTATCCCAGGAATGCAAGGATTCTTCAATATACGTAAATCAATCAACGTGATACACCATATTAACAAATTGAAGGAGAAAAACCATATGATCATCTCAATAGATGCAGAGAAAGCTTTCGACAAAATTCAACACCCATTTATGATAAAAGCCCTGCAGAAAGTAGGCATAGAGGGAACTTTCCTCAACATAATAAAGGCCATATATGACAAACCCACAGCCAACATTGTCCTCAATGGTGAAAAACTGAAACCATTTCCACTAAGATCAGGAACAAGACAAGGTTGCCCACTCTCACCACTATTATTCAACATAGTTTTGGAAGTGTTAGCCACAGCAATCAGAGAAGACAAAGAAATAAAAGGAATCCAAATCGGAAAAGAAGAAGTAAAGCTGTCACTGTTTGCAGATGACACGATACTATACATAGAGAATCCTAAAGATGCTACCAGAAAACTCCTAGAGCTAATCAATGAATTTGGTAAAGTAGCAGGATACAAAATTAATGCACAGAAATCTCTTGCATTTCTATACACTAATGACGAAAAATCTGAAAGTGAAATTAAGAAAACACTCCCGTTTACCATTGCAACAAAAGAATAAAATATCTAGGAATAAACCTACCTAAGGAGACAAAAGACCTGTATGCAGAAAATTATAAGACACTGATGAAAGAAATTAAAGATGATACAAATAGATGGAAATATATACCATGTTCCTGGATTGGAAGAATCAACATTGTGAAAATGACTCTACTACCCAAAGCAATCTACAGATTCAATGCAATCCCTATCAAACTACCACTGGCATTTTTCACAGAACTAGAACAAAAAATTTCACAATTTGTATGGAAACACAAAAGACCCCGAATAGCCAAAGCAATCTTGAGAACGAAAAATGGAGCTGGGGGAATCAGGCTCCCTGACTTCAGGCTATATTACAAAGCTACAGTAATCAAGACAGTTTGGTACTGGCACAAAAACAGAAATATTGATCAATGGAACAGGATAGAAAGCCCAGAGATAAACCCACGCACATATGGTCACCTTATCTTTGATAAAGGAGGCAAGCATATACAGTGGAGAAAAGACAGCCTCTTCAATAAGTGGTGCTGGGAAAATTGGACAGATACATGTAAAAGTATGAAATTAGAACACTCCCTGACACCATGCACAAAAATAAACTCAAAATGGATTAAAGACCTAAGTGTAAGACCAGACACTATCAAACTCTTAGAGGAAAACATAGGCAGAACACTCTATGACATACATCACAGCAAGATTCTTTTTGACCCAGCTCCCAGAGAAATGGAAATAAGAACACAAATAAACAAATGGGACCTAATGAAACTTAAAAGCTTTTGCACAGCAAAGGAAACCATAAACAAGACCAAAAGACAACCATCAGAATGGGAGAAAATATTTGCAAATGAAGCAACTGACAAAGGATTACTCTCCAAGATTTACAAGCAGCTCATGCAGCTCAATAACAAAAAAACGAACAACCCAATCCAAAAATGGGCAGAAGACCTAAATAGACATTTCTCCAAAGAAGATATACAGATGGCCTACAGACACATGAAAGAATGCTCAACATCCTTAATCATTAGAGAAATGCAAATCAAAACTACAATGAGATATCATCTCACACCGGTCAGAATGGCCATCATCAAAAAATCTAGAAACAATAAATGCTGGAGAGGGTGTGGAGGAAAGGGAACTCTCTTGCACTGTTGGTGGGAATGTAAATTGATACAGCCACTATGGAGAACAGTATGGAGATTCCTTAAAAAACTACAAATAGAACTACCATACGATCCAGCAATCCCACTACTGGGCATATACCCTGAGAAAACCATAGTTCAAAAAGAGTCATGTACCAAAATGTTCATTGCAGCTCTATTTACAATAGCCAGGACATGGAAGCAACCTAAATGTCCATCGACAGATGAATGGATAAAGAAGATGTGGCACATATATACAATGGAATATTACTCAGCCATAAAAAGAAATGAAATGGAGGTATTTGTAATGAGGTGGATGGAGTTAGAGTCTGTCATACAGAGTGAAGTAAGTCAGAAAGAGAAAAACAAATACAGTATGCTAACACATATATACGGAATCTAAGGAAAAAAAAAGCCATGAAGAACCTAGTGGCAAGACGGGAATAAAGACACAGACCTACTAGAGAATGGACTTGAGGATATGGGGAGGGGGTGGGGTGAGATGTGACAGGGTGAGAGTGTCATGGACATATATACACTACCAAATGTAAAATAGATAGCTAGTGGGAAGCAGCCGCATAGCACAGGGAGATCAGCTCGGTGCTTTGTGACCACCTAGAGGGGTGGGATGGGGAGGGTGGGAGGGAGGGAGATGCAAGAGGGAAGAGATATGGGAACATATTGTATATGTATAACTGATTAACTTTGTTATAAAGCAGAAGCTAACACACCATTGTAAGGCAATTATACTTCAATAAAGATGTTAAAAAAAAAAAATTATGAGAGCAGAAGGTATTTAAAAAAAATATGCATAGTGCTATTCATTGTATCCTAAAATCATTCTGATTTCCTGATTTTTCTCCTTACTTTTAAGTTTCTTTCTACATCCTAACATCCCTCAAAATATGTGAAATAAAAAAAATGGAAATTCAAGGATTTCTCATGAAGGACATTTTAGTCCCCCTAAAGTTCAAATCAATTTAATCCTTTGTGAAGCACCTGCATTCACGCTCTGAGGAACATACATATGTTTAAGAACCTTTTTTAAATCAATTTTTCAAAGTCACTCCAGTCTTTCAGGTAAATACATAGTTTAGTTGATTTTTTAAAGGCACAAAGCACATTAGGTACCTGAAAGATCACTTGGAGCTTGTCTAGGTACACAAACTGCTTTAAACAAATGATGTTACCTTACCCAATATACCAGAACTGTGTTATCTAGCAAGCTTGCTACACACACACACAGAGCGATAAGACTATAGCTATTACCTAACTGGCCTCATCATCTGGTCCTTCCTGGATGTAAGAGAAGTACCATTCAATAGTCTGGTAATAGACCAAACCAAATATCTGTTACTTTAAAACAGGATTTCTCAACTCCAGCACTATTGACATTTTGGACCAGATAATTCTTTGTTGTGGGGGGCTATCTTCACACTGCAGGATGTTTCCAGCATCCTCTGCCCACTAGATGCCAGTCACACCCCTCCCCCTCCTCCCACCACAGTGAAACAACCAAAAATGTGTCTAAACATTGCTAAATTTCCACTGGAGACTGCCCCTGGTTGAAAACCACTGCGTAAGCAAATAGTTTTTATTCCTCTTAGAAGATCAGAACATACTAAGAGTGTACTAAGCTCACACAGCAAGCATCTATTATGAAGCTAAATCTGCATTTCAATGGCTTAAACTTCTGCTGGAGCAATGGTGCTAGACTGTAGTCTATAGTTTTAACTCTGTGGATTTAGTAATTCCTCCCCAACCACAAATTTCCCATTTGAAAATTCTATTACATGAAAATTTAATTCTATTTAAGTCTTCAACAACTGAAAAAAAAATTGGATTCCTCTAACCAGAGTAGCAAATCCCTCTTGTTGAGAATAATAAGAAAAAAAGGGAACTGGGGCTTAAAACAAGAAGAGAAGCAAAGGAAAAGGAAAAACGAGTAGATTTTGCATCCATGCCTTCATCTTCCCAAAGGAAGATGAAGCAATGTAAATCTTGGCCTTAATTTTGTATGCTTTTGTCTCCTTGAGGAGGAAGATATATTATTTAGTCAAAATATTTATTATGTGCTGATTAAGGACCAGACACTATTCTAGGGTCTTTCTACAAAGAGAATGAGAATGTTTGCTACAAGTATAAAATGACAGTCAATGTCAGATACATAGACCAATAATGGAAACCACTGATCTTTTGTCTCCTGCAAACTCTTTGTTAAGACAAAGTAGCAAATCTGTGTCCCTCTTGAATCAAATTCCACCACAAAAACTATATCCTTATAATTAGAATATTTTTCCAAAATCACCACTTAACAATTCGATGATTGGTTATTTACTGGTTGTTAGGCACCTTGGCAGATGTGTGAAAGGTACACTTCATGGATTTGTTAGGGAACTGTTGACCCACCTTGGCCAGGCCCGCTTGCCTGAGTTGTCTCACAACAGGAGATCCCGATAAGGAACATGGTGCTGTTGCCAAAAACTAACCAGCAGAATTTGGGAGGGGCCAAAAGAAGGAGGAGACGACCAACCTCCCAGAGCCCTTTTCGCTGGAATCCACCTTGGCTGAGAGATGCTCGTGCCACCAGGAAAGACCCTGAGTCAGACTATGGGCCAAGCAAGATGACTGGCCAGAGACAACCCAGAAACTAACCCCATCACCATAAAACCTGAGACTGTGAGCCATGTGGCAGAGCAGTTCTCCTGGGTTCCCTTACCCTGCTGCTCTCCGTCTGGGTGCCCCTTCCCAATAAAGTCTCTTGCTTTGTCAGCATGTGTGTCTCCTCGGACAATTCATTTCCGAGTGTTAGACAACAGCCCACTCTCGAGCCTCGGAAGGGGTCCCCCTCCTACAACAGATTCACTCACCAGGAAACGCACACATTTTTGAGGGAGGTTTGATTTACAGCCTACATTCCAGTCATACTAAACTATTTATAGTTCCTAGACCTGCCCTTCTATTTCATATCTCTGTGCTTTTGCACTTAAATTAATCACTGTATATTAGAATTATGTTTTCCCCCTTCTCTGCCTGTCCTGTCCCATCCACCTTTCAAAATGTGACTGAAGAGCCACCTTCTGTAAGACACTTCATGAACTTTTCCTTAAATGAGATTGATCAGGTCCTCCTTTGTTCCACTTTTATACCTGTATATATGTTTACTCAATTTTCACAATGTATTACAATCACTTGCTCTATGTTTCTCTCTCCTCCAAAACTATGAGCTCCTTGAAGACTTGAATACTACCTTTCAATGTTGTATCCCCATAATACAGTTCAACAAGCTAAATAAATGCTGGATGCATGACAAAATGAATAAATAATAATTGTAGTGAAGACTGTTACACTATGATAAAGTGCTTAACTAATACAATCTGGATAAGCCTAAATCTATAAGCCATCTGGAGTCACCCTTTCCTTTAACATCCAGAAAAAAGGATTCAAGCCCTCATCACACATGTTTTCAAAATTTTCCAGGATTTCCAGGCGCTTTTACATTCACTGGACACCTCTGAGGGAAATCTCAATCCTGCTCATTGCTTCACCTTCTGTAGATGCTTTGTTTTTCATACATGCTTACCCTCATGTGGTCACCATCCATCCTCCATTATGGTTCAAACCTCACGAAAATCTATAACAAGCTTTTACTGAACATTAGTGATAACACACAAAAGTACAGCATAACACAGAATATGAAACTACCTAATATTTAAAATTAGATATTCATGTTCTGCGTATTACTTTACTATGTAAGACAATTAGCTGTTACTTTCCACCCAAAACTAGGGTCTAGGTGTACCTTTGCATAATGTAAGAGACTCACGAAATTATACTGCTAATTAAAAAAAAACTACCCTTCTGTTATGGACTGAATTGTGCCCTCCCTCCACCCAAATTCACATATTGAAGCCCTAAATTAGAGATAGGACCTTACAGAGGTAATTAAGGTTAAATGAGGCCGTAAGGGTGGCCCTAAACTGATAGGACTGGTGTCATTATAAGAGGATGAGACACCAGACCATGTCTCCCCTCTTATAACCCTCTCCTCCCCTCCTCTTCTCTGTCTCTCTGTCTCTCTCTCTCGGCATGCACAGAGAAATGGCCATGTGAGGAGACAGTGACAAGGCACCCTCTGTAACCTGAGGAGACTATCCTCACCAAAACCAACCCTACAGGTCTGAGATATCTTGTTATAGCAGCCCTAGTTGGCTAAGACACCTTCCCTCCCGCTTAACAATGAGACAGAGGAGAGATATTGAGAGAAAGATCTTTGAAATTATAAATTTTGCTTTAACATAGCAGAGATCAAATTCCTATCTAGGAGCAGAACTAATGAGTGGGTTTAGCAAGTTTATAGGCTTCAAGGTCAATATATAAAAAACAATTGTATTTCTATATATTAGCAATGGACAATAAGAAACTGAATTTTTAAAAGACAATATCATTTACAATAGCACCAAAAGAATACCTATGTAAATCCAACAAAATACATACAAAATCTGTATGCTAAACACAAAAAGGCACTAACAAAAGCCAAAGAAGACCTAAATAAATGCAGATATACCGTGCTAATAGATTAGAACACTCAATATTGTTAAAATGTCAACTCTCCCCAAAATGATCTATAGATTAACATAATCCCAAGCAAAATCCCAGAATAATGTTTTATAGAAATCCACAAGATGACTGTAAATTTTGTATGGAAAGGCCAAAACAATTTTGAAAAAGACTTACTAGAAAGGCACAGTAATGAAGACAATGTGGTATTGGCTTCAGAGCAGACATACAGATCAACAGAACAGAAGAGAGAGTCTATAAAAAGCCTTGAACATGTATGACAGATTAGTTCTTTTTTTATTGAAGTATAGTCAATTTACAATGTTGTGTTAGTTCCAGGTGTACAGCAAAGTGAGTAATTTATATATACCTATTCTTTCTCAAATTCTTTTCCACTATAGATTATGACAAGATATTGAATATACTTCCCTGTGCTATACAATACATCCTTGCTGTTTATTTTATATATAGTAGTGTGTATCTGTTAATCCCAAACTCCTAATTTGTCTCCCCCCTCCCCCGCTATCCCCTTAGGTAACCATAAATTTGTTTTCTATGTCTGTGACTCTATTCCTGTTTTATAAGTAAGTTGATTTATATCATTTTTTTAGATTCCACATATAAATGATATCATATGATGTTTGTCTTTCTCTAACTTACTTCACTTAAGATAATCTCTAGGTCCATCCATTTACTGCAAATGGCATTATTTCATTCTTTTTATGGCTGAGTAATATTCCATTATACACACACACACACACACACACACACACACACACACACACACACCACATCTTCTTTATCCATTCATCTGTTGATGGACATTTAGGTTGCTTCCATGTCTTGGCTATTGTAAATAGTGACGCTTTGAACACTGGAGTGCTCGTATCTTTTCAAATTAGAGTTTTCTCTGGATGTATGCCAAGGAGTGGGATTGCTGAATGTACGGTAACTCTATTTTAAGTTTTTTAAGGGACTTCCATATTATTCTCCATAGTGGCTGCACCAATTTACATTCCAACCAACACTGCAGGAGGGTTCCTTTTTCTCCACACCCTCTCCAGCATTTACTATTTGTAGACATTTTGATGATGGCCATTCTGCCAGTGTGAGGTGGTACCTCACTGTAGTTTTGATTTGCATTTCTCTAATAATTAGCAATATTGAGCATCTTTTCATGTGCCTGTTGGCCATCTGTATGTGTTCTTTGGAGAAAACTCTCTTCTGTCCATTTTTTGATTGAGGTTTTTTTTTTTTGAGCTGTATGAGCTGCTCATATATTTTGAAAATTAATCCCTTGTCAGTCGCATCCTTTGCAAATATTTTCTCCAGTCTATAGGTTGTATTTTCATTTTGTTTATGGTTACCTTTCCTGTGCAAGAGCTTTGAAGTTTAATTAGGTCCCATTTGTTTTTTTGGTTTTTTGCTTTTGTTTCCTCTAGGAGACAGATCCAAAAGAATATTGCTGCGATTTATGTCAAAGAGTGTTCTGCCTATGATTTCCTCTAGGAGTTTTACAGTATCCAATCTTACATTTAGGTTTAATCCATTTTGAGTTTATGTTTGTATATGGTATTAGAGAATGTTCTAATTTCATTCTTTTACATGTAGCTGTACAGTCTTCCCAGAATCACTTATTGAAGAGACTGTCTTTTCTCCATTGTATATTCTTGCCTCCTTTGTTGTAGTTTAATTGACCATAACTGTGTGGGTTTATTTCTGGGATTTCTAGCCTGTTCCATTTATCTATATGTTTGTTTTTGTGCCAGTACCATACCATCTTGATTGCTGCAGCTTTGTAGCATAGTCTGAAGTAAGGGTGCCTGATTCCTCCAGCTCCATTCTTCTTTGCCAAGACTGTTTTGGCTATTCAGGGTCTTCTGTGTTTCCATACAAATAAAAAATATTTTTGTTCTAGTTCTGTGAAAAATGCCATTGTTAATTTGATAGGGATTGCACTAAATGTGTAGATTGCCTTGGGTAGTATGGTCATTTTAACAATATTGATTCTTCCAAACCAAGAACGCGGTATATCTTTCCATTTGTTTGTATCATCTTTAATTTCTTTCATCAGCATCTTACAGTTTTCTGAGTACAGGTCTTTTGCCTCCTTAGGTAGGTTTATTCCTGGGTATTTTATTCTTTTTGTTGCAGTGGTAAATGGGATTGTTTCCTTAATTTCTCTTTCTGATGTTTCATTGTTAGGGTATAGAAATGCTACAGATTTCTGTATAGTAATTTTGTATCCTGCAACTTTACCAAATTCATTGATGAGCTCTAGTAGTTTTCTGGTGCTTTTCTTAGGATATTCTTTAGTGGCATGTAATCTGCAAATGGTGATGGTTTACTTCTTCCTTTCCAATTTGGATTTCTTTTATTTCTTTTTCTTCTCTGATTGTTGTGGCTAGGACTTCCAAAACTATATTGAATAAAAGTGGCAAGAGTGGGCATCCTTGTCTTCTTCCTGATCATAGAGGAAATGCTTTCAGTTTTTCACCATTGAGAATGATGTTAGCTGTGGGTTTGTCATATATGGCCTTTATTATGTTGAGGTATGTTCCCTCTAGGCCCACTTTCTGGAGAGTTTTTATCATAGATGAATGTCAAATTTTATCAAAAGCTTTTTCTGCATCTATTGAGATGATCATATGGTTTTTATTCTTCAATTTGTTAATGTTGTGTATCACATTGATTGATTTGCAGATATTGAAAAATTCTTGTATCCCTGGAATAAATCCCATTTGATCATGGTGTATGATCATTTTATTTTTTTATAAATTTATTTATTTATTATATTTTTATTTTGGCTGTGTTGGGTCTTTGTTGCTGCACACAGGCTTTCTCTAGTTGCGGCAAGTGGGGGCTACTCTTGTTGCAGTGCACGGGCTTCGCATTGCAGTCACTTCTCTCATTGCGGAGCACGGACTCTAGGTGCACGGGCTTCAGTAGTTGTGGCACATAGGCTCAGTAGTTGTGGCTCGTGGGCTCTAGAGCACAGGCTCAGTAGTTGTGGCACACGGCCTCAGTTGCTTCACAGCTTGTGGGATCTTCCCAGATCGGGGCTCATACCCGTGTCCCCTGCATTGGCAGCTAGATTCTTAACCACTGCACCACCAGGGAAGTCCCAGTGTATATCATTTTAAGGTATTCTTGGAGTCAATTTGCTAGGATTTTGTTGAGGGTTTTTGTGTCTATGTTTACCAGTGATACTGGCCTATAATTTTCTTTTTTTGTGATATCTTTGTCTGGTTTTGGTATCAGGGTGATGGTGGCCTCATAGAATGAGTTCAAAGTGTTCTTCCTCTGCAATTTTTTGGAATAGTTTCAGAAGGATAGATGTTAACTCTTCTCTAAATGTTTAGTAGAATTCACCTGTGAAGCCATGGTCCTGGACTTCTGTTTGTTGAGAGTTTTTAACTACTAATTCAATTTCAGTACTGGTAATTGGTCGGTCATATTTTCTATTTCTTCCTGGTTCAGACTTGGGAGATTGTACCTTTCTAAGAACTTGTCCATTTCTTGTAGGTTGTCCATTTTAATTGGCATATAGGTGTTTGTAGTAGTTTCTTGTGATCCTTTGTTATTTCTGTGGTGTCAATTGTAACTTCTTTTTCATTTCTGATTTTATTGATTTGGGCCCTCTTCCCCTTTTTCCTGATGAGTCTAGCTAAAGGTTTATCAATTTTGTTTATCTCTTCAAAAGAACCAACTCTTAGTTTCATTGATCTTTTCTTTTTTTTAATATTTATTTCTTCTTTATTTACTTGGCTGTGCCAGGTCTTAGTTTGCAGCATGCGGGATCTTTAGTTGCAGCATGTGGGATCTAGTTCCCCAACCAGGATCGAACCTGGGCCCCTGCATTGGGGGCATGGAGTTTTAACCACCGGACTGCCAGGGAAGCCCCAATCTTTTCTATTGTTTTCTTAGTCTCTATTTCATTTATTTCTGCTCTGATCTTTATGATTTCTTTCCTACTACTAATTTTTGGTTTTGTTTGTTCTGTCTGTAGTCGCTTTAGGTGTAACGTTAGGTTGTTTATTTGAGATTTTTTTCTTATTTCCTGAGGTAAGCTTGTATCACTGCAAACTTTCCTCTTAGAACTGCTTCTGCTGCATCCCATAGGTTTTGGATGGTCATGTTTTCATTTTCATTTTTCTCATTTTTTCATTTCCTCTTTGATTCCTTCAGTGATCCACTGGTTGTTTAGTAACATATTCTTTAGCCTCCAACGTGTTTGTGTTTTTTGCTGAGTTTTTTGTTTTTTTCTTTTTTTTGTAGTTTATTTCTAGCTTCATAGCATTGTGGTCAGAAAAGATCATCTCCATTTTCTCAAATTTACTGAGGCTTACTTTGTGGCCCAAATTGTGATCTATCCTTGAGAATGTTCCATGAGCACTTGAAAAGAATATATATTCTGCTGCTTTCGGATGAAATGCACTATAAATATCAATTAAGTCCATCAGGTCTAATGTGTCATTTAAGGCCTATGTTTCCCTATTGATTTTCTGTCTGGATGATCTGTCCATTGATGTAAGTGTGGTGTTAAAGTCTCCCTCGATTATTGTGTTACTCTCAGGTTCTCCTTTATGTCTGTTAACATTTGCCTTATATATTGAGGTGCTCCTATGTTGGGTACATATATATTTACAATTGTTATATCTTCTTCTTGGATTGATCCCTTAATCATTATGTAGTGTCCTTCTTTGTCTCTAGTAACAGTTTTTAAAGTCTATTTTGTCTGATATAAGTATTGCTACTCCAGCTTTCTTTAGATTTCCATTTGCATGGAAATTTTTCCAACCCCTCATTTTTAGTCTGTATGTGTCTCTAGATCTAAAGTGAGTCTCTTGTAGGCAGCATGTATATGAGTCCTGTTTTTGTATCCATTCAGCCAGTCTGTGTCTTTTGGTTACAGCATTTAGTCCATTTACATTTAAGGTAATTAGTGATATGTATGTTCTTACTGCCATTTTGTTAATTGTTTTGGATTTGTTTTTGTATATCCTTTTTTCCCTTTCTTCTTTGGTTCTCTTCTATTGTGATTTGATGGCTATCTTTAGTGTTATGTTTGGATTTCTTTTTCTCTTTGTGGGTATATCTATTACAGATTTTTGGTTTGCAGTTACCATGAGGTTTTGGTATAGCAGTCTCTATATATAAGTGATTGTTTTAAGTTGCTGATTTCTTACTTCAAATGCTTTTTAAATACCCTGCATTTGTACTCTCCTCCCTTCATGATTACTGTTTTTTATATCATGTTTTACATCTAATTGCTTTGCATATCCCTTAACTGCTATTGTAGATACAGATAATTTTACTACTTTTGTCTTTTAACCTCCCTACTAGTTTGTGTGTGGATGATTTCGTACCTTTACTGTATGTTTGCCTTTACCAGTGAGCTTTGCCATTTTGTAAATGTCTTGTTTCTAGATGTGGCCTTTTCTTTTCCACCTAGAGAAGTTCCTTTAGCATTTGTTGTAAAGCTGGTTTGGTGATACTGAATTCTTTTAGCTTTTGCTTGTCTGTAAAGCTTTTCATTTCTCTGTCAAATATGAATGACAGCCTTGCTGGGTAGAGTATTCTTCGCTGTAGATTTTTCCCTTTCATCACTTTAAATATATCATGCCACTCCCTTCTGGCCTGCAGAGTTTCTGCTGAAAAATCAGTGGATTGCCTTATGGGAGTTCCCTTGTTTGTTATTTGTTGCTTTTAATATTCTCTCTTTATCTTTATTTTTGTCATTTTGATTAGTATATGTCTTGGTGTGTTCCTCTTTGGGTTAATATTGTATGGAACTCTCTTCACTTCCAGGACTTGGGTGACTGTTTCCTTTCCCAGGTTAGAGAAGTTTTCAGCTATTATCTCTTCAAATATTTTCTCAGGTATTTTCTCTCTCTCGTCTTCTGGAACCCCTATAATGTGAATATTAGTGCACTTGATGTTGTCCTAAAGATGTCTTAAAGTGTTCTCGTCTCTTTTCATTCTTTTCTCTTTTTTCTGTTCTGCAATAGTGATTTCCACTACTCTGTCTCCCAGCTCACTGATCCGTTCTTCTGTCTCATTTAGTGTACTATTGATTCCTTCTAGTGTGTTTTTTCATTTCATTTATTGTATTCTTCAATTCTGTTTGGTTGTACTTTATATTTTCTAACTCTTTGTTAAAAACTTCAAACTTCTCACTCTGTGCATACATTCTTTTCTGAGTTCTTAGATCATCTTTACAATCATTACTCTGAACTCTTTCTCAACTAGATTGCCTATCTCCATGTCACTTCGTTCTTCTTCTGGGATTTTATCTTGTTCCTTCAACTGGAATATATTCCTCTGCTGCCTCATCATGTCTAAATTGCTATTTGTATTTTTATGTATGTGGTAGGTTAGTTACATTTCTCAACCTTGGAGAACTGGCCCTCTGTAGGAGACATCCTATGCACCCCAGCAGTGCACTCCCTTCTCATCACCCAAGGGCCAGAGGCCAGCTGGTTCCTAGGGTAGAGTCTAGCCTACATTTGTGGACTGGTTCCACAGGCTGTGGAATTGTAGTTTTCTTGCTTCTGGTGTCTGCCCCTGGTAGGTGAGGCTGGTCTAGAGGCTTGCACAGGCTTCCTCATAGGAGGGACTGGTGCCTGCCCACTGATGGGTGGAGCTGGGTCTTGGCCCTCTGGTGGGCAAGGCCATGTCTAGGGGCATGTCTGGAAGTGGCTGTGGGCTCAGGAAGTCTTTCGGCAGTCTGTCTGCTGATAAGTGGGACTGTGTCCCTGCCCAGTTAGTTGTTTGGCCTGAGGCTCCCTAGCACTAGAGCCTATAGGTTGCTGTGTGGGGCCAGGTCTTGGTGCTAATGATCCAAGATATCAGCTACCAAGAGTGTTCACACAGATAAATACACCCTGATATGTCTGCCACCAGTGTCTACGTGCCCAGGGTGAGCCACAGCCCCTGCCCTGCCTCCTCAGGAGAGCCTGGGTAGGAATGTATGGCCCAGGCTCCTATGAAATTACTGCTTTTGGCCTTGGTCCAGTGCACGTGAGATTTTGTATGTGTCCTTTAAGAGTGAAGTCTCTATTTCCCCCAGTCCTGTGGAGCTCCTGCAATTAAGCCCCGCTAGCCTTCAAAGCCAAATGCTCTGGGGGCAGCTCCTCTTTCTGGTGACAGACTCCTGGGCTTGGGAGCCTGACTTGGGGCTCAGGACTCTCAATCCTGGGGGAGAACCTCTGCAATATAATTATTCTCCCGTTTGTGGGTTGTGCAACTGGGGGGTATGGGATTTGATTATAACATGAGACCATCCCTCCTACATCCTCTCATTGTGATTTCTTCTTTATGTCTATAGTTGTAGAAGATCTTTTCTGGCGGGTTCCAATCTTTTCATTGATAGTTGTTCTGCAGTTAGTTGTGATTTTAGTGTGCTCATAAAAGGAGGTGAGCTCAGGGTCCTTCTACTCTGCCATCTTGGCCACTCTCAACAGATTAATTCTTTTCAAAGATATGAAGGCAATTCAGTGGAGAAAGGATAGTCTTTTCAAGAAATGGTGCTGGAACAATTGTACATTATACTCCCCAAAAAATGAACCCCAACATATACCATATAAAAAAGTAACTTGAAATGGATAATAGACCTAAAGTCTTAGCACAATTAAAACTCAAACAATACAAATGAGAGCAATTAGGTAAAACTTTTAGAAGAAAACATATGAGAAAATCTCAGTGGCCTTGGGTTAGGCAGTGACTTCTTCAGTATGACACGAAAGCACAATCCATGAAAGAAAACTTGATAATTTGGACTTCATCAAAATTAAAACTTCTGCTCTTAAAAGACACTGTTAAGAAAGTGAAAAGACAAGCCACAGACTGGGAAAAATATTTGCAAAGCATGTATCTGATAAAGGACTTGTATCTAAAATATACAACAAATTCTCAAATAATAAGAAAGCAAAAAACCTCCCTGTCATGGGCTGAACTGTGTTTCCTCAAAATTCATTTGTTAAAGCCCTAAACCCCAGTACCTCAGATTGTGGCTATATTTGGAGGTACAGCCTTTAAAAGGGTGATTGAGGTAAAACAAGACTGTTAGAGTGGACTCTATTTCAATGTGACCGGTGTCCTTGTAAGAAAGGAAAATTTGGACATAAGGAGTCACTAGGAGTATGCACACACAGAGAAAAGACCGTGTGAGGACACAGATAGAAGGCAGTCATTTGCAATCCAAAGAGAGAAGCCTCAGAAGAAATCAAACCTGCTGACACCTTGATCTTGGACTTCTAGCTTCCAGAACTGTGAAATAATAAATTTCTGTTGTTTAAGCCATCTGGTTTTGGGTATTTTGTTGTGGCAGCCTAGCAATTCAGTATAATTCCACGAAAAAAATGGGTAAAAGATTTTAACAGACACTTCAGCAATAAAAGATATGTGGATGGCAAATAAGCACATGAAAACATGTTCAATATAACTAGCCATTAGAGAAATATAAATTAAAATCAAAACAAGGTACACTAAATTCCAATTAGAATAGCTAAAACTGAAAACATTTTTTAAACTCTTGCTACAGAATGCTCATAGGAATACAGAGAAACTGAAACTCTTATCCATTGTTGCTGGGAATGCAAAAAAGTACAGCCACTTTGAAAAAAGAGTTTGACAGTTTCTTAAAAGTTAGTCATATGCTATCATATGACCCAACAATCCTACTCCTGAATATTTCCTAAGTAAAACAAAAACTTACATTCACAAAAACCTTCACACAAATATTTATAGCAACTTTTTTCATCATAGCCAAAATTGGGAAATAACTCAAATGTCCTTCAACTGGTAAATGGATAAAGAAATTGTGATACATCTACACACTGAAATGCCAAACAGCAACAAAAATAAACTATTGACACACACAACTGGGTGCATCCCAAATGTGTTAGGCTAAGTGAAAGAAGCCACACTCAAACAGCTACATATTGTATGATTCCATTTATGTGAAATTCTAAAAAAGCCAAAACTACAGAGACAACAAAGCAATGGTGACAGGGGCCAAGACTCAGGGGAGCAGTTAGCTGCAAGGAGCATGGGGGAATTTGGGGAGTGGTAGAATTATTCTATATTTTTATTGTGGTGGTAGGTATACAACTGCATGCATTTTCAAAGTTCATACAACTGTACACTATAAAGAGTGAGTTTGCTGTATGCAAATTATAAAAATAAACTTGACTTTAAAAAAATTCCTGGTAAGGAAGACTTCTCCCCAAATCCAGAGCATACTTGGAAAGAAGGTAAGGAAGGTGAAGAGCTTAAAATAGTTACACCCCCACCAAACCTGGCAGACAAGGAACATAAACAGCATATGCAGAGATTCAAACAAATATGAGTAAGAGTTAACAGGAATATCGAGACCTTTGCTGTGTGGCTGACAGGTTCTTGGTGCTCCGGCCAGATGTCAGGCCTGTGCCTCTGAGGTGGGAGAGCCAAGTTCAGTACATTGGTCCACCAGAGACCTCCAGCTCCACATAATATCAAACAGCGAAAGCTCACCCAGAGATCTCCATCTCAACGCTAAGACCTAGCTCCACTAAACAACCAGCAAGCTACAGTGGTGGACACCCTATGCCAAACAACTAGCAAGACAGGAACACAACTCCACCCATTAGCAGAGAGGCTACCTAAAACCATAATAAGGTCACAGACACCCAAAAACATACCACCGGACGCAGTCCTGCCCACAAGAAAGAAAAGATACAGCCTCATCCACCAGAACACAGGCACCAGTCCCCTCCACCAGGAAGCTTACACAACCCACTGAACCAACCTTACCACTGGGGGCACACACCAAAAACAACGGGAACTATGAACCTGCAGCCTACAGAAAGGAGACCCCAGACACAGTAAGTTAAGCAAAATGAGAAGACAGAGAAACACACAGCAGATGAACGAGCAAGGTAAAAACCTACCAGACCAAACTAATGAAGAGGAAGTAGGCAGTCTACCTGAAAAAGAATTCAGAGTAATGATAGTAAAGATCATTACTATCTTTATGATCCAAAATCGTGGAAATACAATGGAGAAAAGACAAGAAACGTTTAACAAGGACCTAGAAGAACTAAAGAGCAAACAAACAATGATGAACAAAGCAATAAATGAAATTTAAAATTCTCTAGAAGGGATCAATAGCACAATAACTGCGGGAGAAGAACAGATAAGTGCCCTGAAAGATAAAACAGTGGAAATAACTATCGCAGAGCACAATAAAGAGAAAAGAATGAAAAGAATTGAGGACAGTCTCAGAGACCTCTGGGACAACATTAAACACACCAACATTCGAATTATAGGGGTCCCAGAAGAAGAAGAAAAAAAGAAAGGGACTGAGAAAATATTTGAAGAGATTATAGTTGAAAACTTCCCTAATATGGGAAAGGATATAATCAAGTCCAGGAAGTGCAGAGAGTTCCATATAGGATAAATCCAAGGAGAAACATGCCAACACACATATTAATCAAAATATCAAAAATTAAATACAAAGAAAAAATATTAAAAGCAGCAAGGGAAAAAAAACAAATAACATACAAGGGAATCTGCACATGGTTAACAGCTGATCTTTCAGCAGAAACTCTGCAAGCCAGTAGGGACTGGCAGGACATATTTAAAGGCATGAAAGGGAAAGAGCTACAACCAAGATTACTCTACCCAGCAAGGATGTCATTCAGATTCGATGGACAAATTAAAAACTTTACAGACAAGCAAAAGCTAAGAGAATTCAGCACCACTAAACCAGCTCTACAACAAATACTACAGGAACTTCTCTAGGCAGGAAACACAAGACAAGGAAAAGATCTACAATAACAAACCCAAAACAATTAAGAAAATGGTAAAAGGAACATACATATTGATAATTACCTTAAATGTAAATAGATTAAATGCTCCAGCCAACAGACATAGACTGGCTGAATGGATACAAAAACAGGACCTATATATATGCTATCTACAAGAGACCCACTTCAGACCTAGGGACACATACAGACTGAAAGTGAGGGGATGGAAAAAGATATTGCATGCAAATGGAAATAAAAAGAAAGCTGAAGTAGGAATTCTCATATCAGACAAAATAGACTTTAAAATAAAGGCTATTACAAGAGATAAAGAAGGACACTACATAATAATTAAGGGATCAACCCAAGAAGAAGATATAACAATAGTAAATATTTATGCACCCAACATAGGAGCACCTCAATACATAAGGCAAATGCTAACAGCCATAAAAGGGGAAATCGACAGTAACACAATCATAGTAGGGGACTTTAACACCCCACTTTCACCAATGGACAGATCATCCAAAATGAAAATAAATAAGGAAACACAAGCTTCAAATGATACATTAAACATGATGGACTTAATTGATATTTATAGGACATTCCATCCAAAAACAACAGAATACACTTTCTTCTCAAGTGCTCATGGAACATTCTCCAGGATAGGTCATATCTTGGGTCAAAAATCAAGCCTTGGTAAATTTAAGAAAATTGAAATTGTATCAAGTATCTTTTCTGACCACAATGTTATGAGACTAGATATCAATTACAGGAAAAAATCTGTACAAAATACAAACACATGGAGGCTAAAGAATACAATACTTAATAACCAAGAGATCACTGAAGAAATCAAACAGGAAATCAAAAAATACCTAGAAACAAATGACAATGAAAACACGACCCAAACCTATGGGATGCTGCAAAAGCAGTTCTAAGAGGGAAGTTTATAGCAATACAATCCTACCCCAAGAAACAAGAAACATCTCAAATAAACAACCTAACCTTACACCTAAAGCAATTAGAGAAAGAAGAACAAAACAACCCCAAAGTTAGCAGAAGGAAAGAAATCATAAAGATCAGATCAGAAATACATGAAAAAGAAATGAAGGAAATGATAGCAAAGATCAATAAAAGTAAAAGCTGGTTCTTTGAGAAGATAAACAAAATTGATAAACCATTAGCCAGACTCATCAAGAGAAAAAGGGAGAAGACTCAAATCAACAGAATTAGAAGTGAAAAAGAAGAAGTAACAACGAACACTGCAGAAATACAAAGGATCAATGAGAGATTACTACAAGCAACTATATGCCAATAAAATGGACAACCTGGAAGAAATGGACACATTCTTAGAAAAGTACAACCTTCCGAGACTGAACCAGGAAGAACCAGAAAATATAAACAGACCAATCACAAGCACTGAAATTGAGACTGTGATTTAAAATCTTCCAACAAACAAAAGCCCAGGACCAGATGGCTTCACAGGTAAATTCTACCAAACATTTAGAGAAGAACTAACACCTATCCTTCTCAAACTCTTCCAAAATATTGCAGAGGGAGGAACACTCCCAAACTCATTCTACGAGGCCACCAGCACCCTGATACAAAAACCAGACAAAGATGTCACAAAAAAAGAAAACTACAGGTGAATATCACTGATGAACATAGACGCAAAAATCCTCAACAAAATACTAGCAAACAGAATCCAACAGCACATTAAAAGGATCATACACCATGATCAAGTGGGGTTTATCCCAGGAATGCAAGGATTCTTCAGTATATGCAAATCAATCAATGTGATACACCATATTAACAAATTGATGGATAAAAACCATATGATCATCTCAATAGGTGCAGAAAAAGCTTTCAACAAAATTCAACACCGATTTATGATAAAAACCCTCCAGAAAGTAGGCATAGAGGGAACTTACCTCAACATAATAAAGGCCATATATGACAAACCCACAGCCAACATCGTTCTCAATGGTGAAAACCTGAAACCATTTCCTCTAAGATCAGGAACAAGAAAAGGTTGTCTACTCTCACCACTGTTATTCAACATAGTTTTGGAAGTTTTAGTCATAGCAATCAGAGAAGAAAAAGAAATAAAAGGAATCCAAATTGGGAAAGAAGAATTAAAACTGTCACTGTTTGCAGATGACATGATACTATACATAGAGAATCCTAAAGATGCCACCAGCAAACTACTAGAGCTAGTCAATGAATTTGGTAAAGTCGCAGGATACAAAATTAATGCACAGAAATCTCTAGCATTCCTATACGCTAACAATGGAAGATCAGAAAGAGAAATTAAGGAAACAATCCTATTCACCATTGCCACAAAAAGAATAAAATACCTAGGAATAAACCTACCTAAGGAGACAAAAGACTTGTATGCAGAAAACTATAAGACACAGATGAAAGAAATTAAAGATGATACAAACAGATGGAGAGATATACCATGTTCTTGGATTGGAAGAATCATCATTGTGAAAATGACTATACTACCCAAAGCAATCTACAGATTCAATGCAATCCCTACCAAACTACCAAGGGCATTTTTCACAGAACTAGAACAAAAAATTTCACAATTTGTATGGAAACACAAAAGACCCCAAATAGCCAAAGCAATCTTGAGAAAGAAAAACAGAGCTGGAGGAATCAGGCTCCCAGACTTCAGACTATACTACAAAGCTACAGTAATCAAGACAGTATGGTACTGGCACAAAAACAGAAATGTAGATCAATGGAACAGGATAGAAAGCCCAGAGATAAACCCACGCACATATGGTCACCTTATTTTTGATAAAGGAGGCAAGAATATACAATGGAGAAAAGACAGTCTCTTCAATATGTGGTGCTGGGAAAACTGGACAGCTACATGTAAAAGAATGAAATTAGAACACTCCCCAACACCATACACAAAAATAAAGTCAAAATGGATTAAAGACCGAATTGTAAGGCCAGACCCCATAAAACTCTTAGAGGAAAACATAGGCAGAACACTCTATGACTTAAATCACAGCAAGATCCTTTATGACCCACCTCCTAGAGAAATGAAAATAAAAACAAAAATAAACAAATGGGGCCTAATGAAACTTACAAGCTTTTGCACAGCAAGGGAAACCATAAACAAGACAAAAAGACAACCCTCAGAATGGGAGAAAATATTTGCAAATGAAGCCACTGACAAAGGATTAATCTCCAAAATTCACAAGCAGCTCATGCAGCTCAATATTAAAAAAACAAACGACGCAATCCAAAAATGGGCAGAAGATCTAAATAGACATTTCTCCAAAGGTATACAGATTGCCAACAAACACATGAACGGATGCTCAACAACACTAATCATTAGAGAAATGCAAATCAAAACTACAATCAGGTATCACCTCACCCCAGTCAGAATGGCCATCATCAAAAAATCTACAAACAATAAATGCTGGAGACGGTGTGGAGAAAAGGGAACCCTCTTGCATTGTTGGTGGGAATGTAAATTGATACAGCCACTATGGAGAACAGTATGGAGGGCCCTTAAAAAACTAAAAATACAACTACCATACAACCCAGCAATCCCACTACTGGGCATATACCCTGAGAAAACCGTAATTCAAAAAGAGTCATGTTCCACAATGTTCACTGCAGCTCTACTTACAATAGCCAAGACATGGAAGCAACCTAAGTGTCCATCGACAGATGAATGGATAAAGAAGATGTGGCACATATAAACAATGGAATATTACTCAGTCATAAAAAGAAATGAAGCTGAGTTATTTGTAGTGAGGTAGATGGACCTCGAGACTGTCATACAGAGTGAAGTAAGTCAGAAAGAGAAAAATAAATACCATATGCTAACACATATATATGGAATAGGAAAAAAAAAAAAAAGTTTCTGAAGAACCTAGGGGCAGGACATGAATAAAGAAGCAGACGTAGAGAATGCATTTGAGGACATGGGGAGGGGTAAGGGTAAGCTGGGACAAAGTGAGAGAGTGGCATGGACATATATACACTACCAAATGTAAAATAGATAGCTCGTGGGTAGCAGCCACATAGCAGAGGGAGATCAGCTTGGTGTTTAGTGACCACCTAGAGGGGTGGGATAGGGAGGTTAGGAGGGAGGTGCAAGAGGGAGGAGATATGGGGATATATGTATATGTATAGGTGATCCACTTTGTTATAAAGCAGAAACTGACACACCATTGTAAAGCAATTATACTCCAATAAAGATGTTTAAATAAATAAACAAATAATTTTAAAATATAAATAAATTATTTAAATAGTTACAATATGACTATATCTCTGTATTATTTCATTGATGATAAATAAGTTTTAAATAAAGAAGCAGGAATATACAGAGAGATACATCACTTTTAAAATTTCCATCAAAAATAACAAAAAAATTTAAGTAATTCCCAACGTTGGGAATAGTTATTTATCTGAAACCCTTAATCTCAAAGATTTCTGCAGTTTCTTATTATCATGAATTTAACACAGTGAAAGTTCAATAAATGCAAATAGAGTCAACAGAAAAAGGAGATCTAGCTTTTATCGGCTTTCAGGAAGCAGTCTGAATTAGACTTGACTAGAGGTGAGAAATCACTGTGATTGCTTTAGCAAGGGGAAAAGCATGATGAAAATTGTGTTAGGAAAATTATTCTAGCAACCATGTATGGAATGGGTTTGAAGGAAAATATTGAAGCAAAGAAACGAAAGATAGCTGTAGTGAAAAAGAGGGGTCCTGGGCCAAGGTAAGGACCATAGGATTGCATTCATTACATCCAAAATGCATATCTTTCCCATGTTTTATGAAATAGCCAGAAACAATGTCACATTTGTTATATGAAGCTTATTTGAGATTGAGACTCAGATGGCAAGCTGGCCTACAAAATTAAAGCTCTCTAGCGACTGTGTTGACTCATGTAAACCATGGCAAGAGCGCCCAAGTCAAGTGGCGGAGGCACAGTGGAAGCTAGACCTGGTTGTGATAGAAATTAATCTCTATTTCATTTTCTCATCATTGGCTTTTCGTTTTCTACTAGTAACAGGTGTTAATATCCTCTTAGAACAGTAGTATGTGGCTTCACTGCAGCATTTCCAGTTAGAAGCAGAGGCTAATGACAGACCTAGCCAAGCCCACAATCTACAGAAAAGGCCCAGCTTTCATCTGAATCCACTCAGAAAAGCTCTCTTTCAAATAAAGCAACTAGAAGTGTCTTCCTTTGAAGGCCAGCTGTCATCATTTGATAAGAAACACTTCTTTGTTGATTTTCGTTTCTTTCACCAAGACCAGTATTTTCCCCTGCAGGTATATCAGTAATGCCATACCTTCTGCATTTTAAAAATCCCCAGTTAGAAGCCTGTTAAATAATAAAGCTGCTAAAAAGCAACTCAAACCTAAGGGAACTTTAAAAGGCAAGTCACAACCAAAGCTGTGAAGTCAAAGGTGTCAATTTATGTGGCACCTACACAATTGGATGGGCTATCAGAAGCAGTCTACTCCAAATTCATTCACCTGTTCTCTTTGTGGGACCTCCCAAGCCCTGGGAACAAGGGTCTCCTTTAACCAGAAATATACATAGGTTCGCTGGATAAAGCTGAAGTTTGCGTCCATAAGCAAAGTCTTTTTGCAGATGTCACCTCATATCTGAGGTGGATGTCACACTGCTTACCTGGATACTGATCTTCACTCCCTTGCTTTACCATATGGGTTCATGAGCCCCTGCCCTTCCCCAAGCCTTAATTCCAGTGGACCTTCTGGTACCTGATAGTCAGCTAAACACTTAACCACTACTCTTGCTTTACTATGTATTCCTAATTTCTGTATTCTTGCTTTATTTCTTATCTGTGACTTATTTTAACAGCTAGTATTTGTATATGTGTTCAGTTTCTGCTTCCCTCACATATTTTGTAGGTCCTTGTATCACCCAAGTTTAACTTCTATGAGCCTCAATTTTCTCATTTGTAAGATGAGGAAAATAATAATATTACTGTAGTTAGAACAAGGATTAAAAAAATAATAAGTAAAGTGATTAGCACAGACTGAGACAGTGAAAGCTGCTAGATAATTGCTAACTGCATCCAAGCATATATACACCTGGGTAACAGAGCTTTACCTTCTGATTTTGCCCTGCATTCATAGAAGTAGATAATAGCCATTTTCCACAATAAGAAAGGAAAATTCCTTTTTTATGCATGAAGAATTATGGAGCCCCTTCTCACCCTTCCCTTCTGAAGGCTAAGTAAATTCAATTTCTTTCCAGTGACTCATGTTTTCTCACCCTTTAGGCATTTTTTCTACTTTCTTCCATTTATGTTCCCCAACCTCAGTTTGGAAAAAAAGAATACAAATTTCCAATAATGTTGATGCCAAATTTAAAAAGCACTTACTAAAACCTATCCTCCCAGTTGATTACCTGGAGTCCCCAGTCATGATATAGGCCCCTACCAATGTCCCAGACAGCACACCTCATTCTGGATAAGGCTTCAGAGGAATCAAGATGCTTCCGACTGCACTAAGCTCTGAATCGCTGCTCTAGCACATGGATGGTGCAAAAAAAGAGCAGCAACAAGGAAGCCTGCAGGAAGTGTCAGTTTTCTGTGTGTAGTTCAGTTAAGAGCTAGATAAAATTGACCATCCTAAGCATGATGATTATGGTTTGACAGTAAGACATCTTCCTCAGCAAAACTCTCTCCTCCACTGGCTGCACAGTTTCCTGACCATCCCAGCACCACCTGCTGTGCTTTCATTAAGCCTTTGCTAGCTGAGAGGCAGTCAGCCTCTAGACCAAGAAACCCATGGAAGAGTGTTATTTGTGTGTGTTCTCTTGGCTTCTGGCCAAGCTGCCCAAGTCAATAGTCACTGAAACATAAAGGTGGCTACCTCCACCAAAGTTAGGTGATAAAGGGAGAAAGGAATGTAAAATCTCCAGTCAATCAGGGACTACTTTCAGGGAAAGTGGGCCATTTGTGTTTAAGGTCTAAAAATAAGCCACCTCATACACTGGGTGGTTCCCCATGGAGGAAAAGAGGATGCACTCAGAAGAGTTGGTTGTAACCCAGATCTCTGGGAACATAACTACAGCTAGTGGGAAGAGCTGTGCACATAACTGATAAACAGTCCGGCAGGCAACCTCATTCCTGTGGGAGGAGCAGAATCCTGAGTCCTGTTCCTGAGGGAAGAGCAGAGACTAGCAATCCCATATCCCTAGCCAAGGTAGTGATGACCCCCAGCTTCAGTTCTGGCCATCCTAGCTATCACAGCATGCCTTTTGGGAAGACACGAGAGTATTCAGACTTGCTGCTATTAGAGCTCTGTGGACGAGGGGGCTCTAAACTCTGAAGACAGGCATGAGGGTACCTCTAGGAATCCCAAGCTTGGGACAGACAGAGGGGGGCATCCTGCTCACACTAACAATTTAGCGGGGATTAGTGCATCTGAGTATGTCTGTGAGGGAGGCAGAGGTTGGTAAATTAGAAATACAGATCTTTGTCAAGTTTCTAAATTGGTGGTTCCCAGGCAACAAGAGACAGTATGGGGTCATACAGTGTGCTGGGAGGAGAGGAAGAGAAAGACAGGAAAAAATAAGTAAAAATGTGGATAAAATAGTACAGGGGTACAAGAATGGTATTCAGAAAAATAAGGGAATATTAACTTTTAAAAACAAGAAATGAAGACATTGAAAAGAAATAAATAGCTCTCTAAAAGGCTGTATGGGGGACTTCCCTGGTGGTCCAGTGGTTAAGAATCCACCTTCCAATGCAGGGATGCGGGTTTGATCCCTGGTCAGGGAACTCAGATCCCACATGCCACAGGGAAACTGAGCCCGTGTGCCACAACTAGAGAGCCCGCACACCGCAACTACTGAGCCTGAGCGCTCTGGATGCCACACACCACAACTCAAGAGAAGCTCGCGCACCACAAAGAAGAGCCTGCATGCCGCAATGAAGATCCCACGTGCCGCAATTAAGACCCGATGCAGCCAAATAAATAGATAGATAGATAGATAGATAGATAGATATTTTAAAAAATAAAATGCTGTATGGGCCAGAGATTGCTTGAATCAGCTGATTTCTTACTGTATTTGATTCTTTTTCCCTAACATGTATCACTACAGCAAGTAGTACATAGGCAGCAAACCAAACTAAATTCTTTATAAAACAATTATCTTCATATCTCTGTTAGTATATCTGTTACAGATTGCCCTGGGAGTCTTTTTTATATACCTAAGATTTAGCTTTCACTTGCAGTAAATTATTCAAATGCAATTCAAAGTGAAATACGTTTTTAATTACTAAAATACATTTTTTAAGGTCAAATGCTGATTATAAATGAATAATTTCTCCCACTCCTCACCCAGCTACCTCTGCAATTGCCATCCATATGAGCAAATTAGTCTTTTTGGTTGAGAAAAATGAACCATTAGTCCTCAACCTAAGTTTCAACTTGTCATTTTGCATATGAGCATTTATTCACTGGAAGTTTATGTGGCACGTGATTTTTGCTCTTTTGACAAGAACCAAACATTTAAGCATGGAAAGAGGCCAAGAAGAGCACCATGGTTCACCTCAGGGGCTTAGATAAGTATCCGGACAAAATCAATATCATGAAAATGAAATGCCAAATTGTTTTAAAACTGCTTAGCTCTCACTATTGCACCTAGTACTTAGCTATTCTTCTTGAAGAAAAAACTCATGACAGATATATTTAGCATAAAAGCACCAATCTTGATGTAATTTTATTCTCATGTATTTTTCCACTGACCATAAATTCTGAAGGCCCTAATTTGCTTTCTATCACCTATGTCCTAATCTGAATTTGTCCAAGAGTGAAACTGGTGCTAATTCTTACCTTTTCTCTACCTTTCTTAATGGTAAGCACCACATTTGTTTTATAACTTGATGCTGTTGGACAATTTATGTATTCAAACAGAAATGTCACAACACTTATTGAAGAATATCTCAAATTATTTTTTTCAAAGAAAAAAATAAATTATATTACTAGGAGATAAATGGGAACATTGTTTTTCAATCCTTTTAAACATTTATGATCAAAATATGAATAGCTAAGGTAATGGCAGCCACATTAAGTCCAAATCTCCCAGCACACTCTCCAAAAAAATAATTAAAAAGCAAATAAAACTACAGGCATACCTCACAGGTATTGTGGGTTCATTTCCAGACCACTGCAATAAAATGAATATTGCAATAAAGCGAGTCACAAATTTTTTGGTTTCCCAGTTCATATAAAAGTT
This sequence comes from Balaenoptera musculus, assembly GCF_009873245.2. NCBI lineage: Eukaryota > Metazoa > Chordata > Mammalia > Artiodactyla > Balaenopteridae > Balaenoptera > Balaenoptera musculus. The sequence continues at coordinate 66,342,161 of NC_045800.1, read as the reverse complement.
ATGTTTGTGCTCTATTGTAGTCTATTAAGTGTGCAATAGCATTATGTCTAAAAAAGCAATGTACATACCTTAATTTAAAAATACTTTATTGCTAAAAAATGCTAACCATCATCTGAGCCTTTGAGGCCTAGTAGTAACATCAAAGATCACCGATCACACATCACATATATTTGTCATCATAACAAATATAGTAATGATGAAATGGTTTGAAATACTGTGAGAATTACCAAAATGTGATAAACATGAAGCGAGCAAATGCTATTGGAAAAATAGCACCGATAGACTTGCTTGATGCAAGCTTGCCACAAACCTTCAATCTGTAAAAAACTCAACATCTGAGAAGAGCAATAAAGCAAAGCATGATATAATAAGGTATGTCTATACGCAAAACCTATGCTCTTCAACATAACTAAAAAAGGGAGAACAACCTAAATTTCAAATTACTTGTAAATAGAAAATTAACACCAAATCCCAGCTTGCATTCCTCACAATCCTGATACAAGACTTCCTGGAGAGCAAGGACAGTCTGGGGAAGGAAACTGCACTGAAAATTGAAGAGAGAACCCAGCTGTGATATTTACAATTGATCTAAAAGATCAAGAGAAATTCCACCCTAATTGCAAAACTACTGAAAAAAAGTCCTGGTAGATCAGAGCCAGCTAGAGGGAAGGAGCAGTGTCCCGGACTCTAGGAGGCAGTCTTAGAAAGGCCTTGGGGGAGAAGAGGGTAAAAAGGAATGGAGAGACACACTCTGAAAACTGCACAGTGAACATAAAAAAATTAAAAAGGAAAATTCAGGATCCTGCCACACAAAATAATATTTTTAAAACTGAAGGATTAATAATCCTTCCCCCAACACTCCTTCTGAAAAAAGTCATCCAGGAAATAATCTATACTTTACAACCTTGACAGAAGAGCTTGAACTAAGAATCTTGAAAACCACCCCAAACCATCACAGAATGCAGAGGCTCAAGCAATCTACAAGCATAAAAGACTAATACAACAAGAAAACAGAAATAAGAACCAAAACAATTCAGTTGATGAAAATATCCCCCCAAAACAACAGTGAAGCAAAAGAAAATGGCAACACAATACACCAAACTGAATTAAATAGCCTCAGAAGATTACGAAGGCTTCCCACCCACCCCCCAAAAAAAGAAAAACAAAGAGAGAACGAGATACATACAGAACTATGCAATTACTTGTGCACTTGACAACTAGACATTAAAATGTTAAAACCAACTTTGTCCCTGGCACTGTTCTAGGTGTTGGGGAATAGAGAGAAAAGAATTTTATCTGTGACTTCAAGGAGCTTATTATATAGTGAAAGGAGACAGAAAAATAAACAAAGTACAGTATGACAAGTGATGTGATAAAAGTATGCATGGAATGCTTTCAAGACAGCGTAAAGTGGCATCTACTCCAAATTAGGAGCAGTCAAATCTGCAACTTGAAGTATAAGTAAGAGCCAGGCCAGGAGACTCTGGGAAGAAAATAATCATGCAGACGTAATGGCATATGCAAAGGCATGAAGCCAGAGGAAATGTGATATATTTGAAGAGCAATAAATATTCCAATATGGTTGAAAACAAGGCTCTTATTGGAAGATGATGGGTCTTAAATGCCTTATAAAATTTTTATTTTACTCTAAAGGCAATGGAGAACCGCAGAAAGATTTTACATGAGGACATGCTCAGATTTGCATTTTTAAATAATATTTCTAGCAAAAATATATAAGCTGAATTAGAAAGGGGTGAAACTGCAAGAAAATCAATTAGCAGGTATTTGCTAAAGTAGGAAATACAAGTGGAAAGAAGGCACAGGGATGGAGGGCAAGATGAGATAATAGTCAGTTTTTGATATGTTGAGCTGGAAAAGCCCATTAAGTAACCAGATAAAGTCTGGATTGTAGAGAAATATTTGGGGTAGAAATGAAGATATGGGAATCATCTAATCATCAGATTAGAGGCAGTTATTTAGTCTATGGGTATACATGAGATGACTTTATAGGGTATACAAAGGGTATAGAAAAAATGAAAAATGAGGAGGAAGGAAAAGGAAAAGTAATCATGTTCTGGGAAACGTCAACATTTACCCAGAAAGGATCTGACAAATAGGAAGAAATTTTGAAAGAAAAAAAGAAAGAAAGAAAATTAAGATTTATAGGAAGGAAGGCCAGTTAGTGTTAAGCCCCTTATAGAAGTTAAGTTAAAAGGTCTGAAAAATGTCAGTTGGATCAGTGATCATAACAAGAACAGTGTTGGTGCAATTAAAGGGCAGAAACCAGATTACGGAGAAGTAAAAGATAAATTGGAGGTTAAAAAAAAGGTATTATATACCTTGTCCAGGGAATACACAAAAAATGTTAATAACATATTGCCCTAAATCTGAATGCAGTTTGAAGATCCTTGAAGAAATAAAAATGCTTGTGCTTTCTGAAGGTAGCTTTACTGAGAAAAGAAAGGCCTTCCAGACCACACTTCTTTGGTCTCCTATTTTCTGAAGCCTCACCTAGCCCAACCCATGAAAAAGAAAAATCATGAAGGGAATATTTATAACACAGCTTTATATTGAGTTTGATTTTATAGGCTTCACACCTATTTGAAAAAAACCTATATTTACATTACTTGTTTTCATTTATTTTCATGGTCAATTTGGGGATTTCTATGGTATCTGATACTTAACAAGACAACACCAGTTAATAATAATTAGCTACAGGAAATATTCAATTCCCTCACTTCTGTCCAAGAACTGATGTAGTTAGTAAGCAGGTTAGCTCACCTAAAATCTTTCAGAAACTTTGCTCTGAGGAATAGAAGAGAGATAGGACTGTTACTGGAGAGGATACTGCTTTGAATGAAGGTTGCCAATGTAGTTGCTGTTTGGACCTAACTTTAACAGGTTAATATGCTAGGGAGGAAAAATGAGTAAGAAAGTTGAAACTAAAGAGAAAACAGGCATTCTTAGTGGAGCAAGGTCCCCAGGGAACTGAAGGAAATAGATCCAGAACACTGGATTATTCTGGGACACAAGAGGAAACTAAGTGTAAGGAAAGGAGACTTGTGACATTGGGATCTCAAAACAGTTACTGAAAGCCAACTATCCAAGCTAGGTGAAACGCTTGACAAAATCAAACTGTATTTCACTGAAGTAGAGAAGTGAGTTGTTTTTGTAATTGCTTTATGATTTTAAAGATGCTAATAATTAGAGCTATTTAACTCAGTACAACATTCCTCTGGATGACAACATTGTGTCACTGCACAATTTTGGCTAAACTCCCACTGGTTTAATTTCAGAAACATCCTTTGAATAAAATGCTAAGTTAAAAAGAAGTAGCATCCCACGATTTCTTTAAAATAATTCAACTAATTGCAAAGGCATGATTCCTGGAAAAGATTTCTAAGGTTCCTTTTATAGGCTTGGCCATAAAGGAAGAGTACATTAGAAAAGACAGCAGCAGCTACCAAACCACCCAGATTTTAAGAGTACTTTTCTTTATACAATAAATATGTTCGTAAGAAGTTCTTTAAAAGTTGAATTTGTATTGTGAAGGCCATTTAGACCTGGAAAACCTGATTCTGCCACTTACTGTTTGTGTGTTCTAGAAAAAGTTACTAAATAGGTTACTTTCTTGCAATTTTCTTAAACTTTTCCATTTTATTTGGCCTGATTTGGGTGTCTCAGAGAGCCAGCCCAACCCATCAAGATGAACCAAGAATTGCCTCTTCTATGAAATGTAATATTAATACCTGTTGTGCAGCACCCATCTGTTGTCAAATGTCACAGGCTGATGGAGTAATGTGCAGGATAGTTTTATTCCTTCACTGGCTAAGTACACCAAAGAGTAGGGTTGCCAGATTCAGCAAACACTCGCAGTCAAATTTCAATTTCCAACAAATAATGAATACTTTTTTAGGATAAGTAGGTCCCATGCAATATTCAGGACACACTAGAAAACTGTCGTTTATTTAAAATTCAAATTTAACTGGACATATTGTATTTTATCTGAATTGATATCTCATCTCCCAGCTGGCTATGGCCGAAGTGGAATACAAAACCAAAGTAAATGATAACGCCTCTGGTACTACACACACATACACACACACACACACACACACACACACTTACCCCCATCTAAATCCCTGCTGTATTTCCAAACATAATAATGTTCCCTCATTCAGTTCTAGATTTGGAACTTTATAGCAAATACAAATTTCACAGACATGAACACGAAGGTGCAAAAACGTAACTTCGGGGTTTTTTTCAGCTTTATTGAAGTATAATTGACAAATTTTTCTATAATAAAATTAATTTTTTTTTACTCCAAGCCCTGTTTTGCTTAGGGCAGAAATTTCATTTAATCCCTTTCAAGTAAACTCTGCCCATTTCAGTGATTTCTCAGTCTGCTGAGTTTTATAATTCAATCACATTCAGGTTAAATTGCTCTCTCAGATTTTTCTCCTGATTCCTCCTCCCTGGGGATGAGTCTAAGCCACAGAAGGGTTCATTCAGCTGCCAACACAGGACAGCTGGGAAGACAGCCATCTATCTGGATCTGCCTTGGTCCTTCACAGGCCTCCTGTTCCTGATGCAACTCTGCCCACCTGGTCTTCAGCACCGGACAGCACTCGCTCATATGGCAACTGGACAGTCTGCAGCTCTCTCAGTTCCCCCTGCATCCTGTGGCACTGGTGATACCTGAGGTCAGCTACACCCTCCCTCACCCATCCTTCTTCTATCTGCTTCCCTTGTTGCCTCCATGTGACCAAGCTCCCTGACTGCCTCTCTTAGATGAATCCTGCTCCACACTCTGGTCCCAAGGAAATTATCTGATGTCCTTCCACACTAATTCAGAATTGAAAAAAACTTCTGGCTGACAACATGGCAGAAAACACTCACTCTGCCCTAAGATCTCCAGAAACCTGTCTACTCTCAGGTTAGATCTGTGATTCACTGGTCATCTCAGATGTCCCAAACTTCAATGGAATCAGTTATTTCATGTCTCCCACACTGGTGAAATGGGAGAGTAGTGCAGATAGTGGTAGGAGACAGGAACAAAAACAATGTCTAAGCTGGTTCTACTCCCATCCAATTCTCCTCCTTCTCCCCAGCTTGGGGGGAGTTTCCTAGCGTGGCAGGAAAGAGGGGAAAAGACAACCTCTTTATGACTACTTGCCTCTCCTTAAAAGATATCAAGAATTTGCAAATTTTTATTATGTAGCCCTTATTTGAAACTTCCCTCCAGTATGGGTAGTCCAGGAGTGAAAATAGAAAAAAGTATATAATTAATTTCTCAAAGTAAAATTATGCCACACAATCTTGCATTTTGTTGCCAAGAAAGTACCCCCAATTCCATATTACCTTGAACTCTAACATTTCCATATCAATCTCCCTTCTTAATATTCCTTTATCAGTTACCATGTGCCCTCTAGACCACTGGTTCCCCTTATGGCTACAATGTGCTCATCCACACCTCTCCTTGTTAAACAGTGTGTCTTTTGCACTCCCTCCAAACAATCCCACTGCCTGCATATTAAGCATTAAAAGTTCCATTTTAGTCTTTTCATAAGGAATTGGGAAAGGATGGAGGGGGTAGGGACTAGGACCAACAGGCCTGGGACATTATCGAAATATAACCTGTTTTCCACCATCATTACAAGGCACAGGTCATAACCTTATAATAACATACCCATCACATGGTAATTGTAAGATTAGGTAAGCTAAAAAACTAACCTGTGTAGTAGACATTCCCACAGCTTCAGAGATGGAAAATCTTTATTCCTATAGAGTGTCAAATAGGCAGTTTCTCCTAACATTCCAACCTTTCTGTCAATAATCTATAAATGAACAGTTACGTGCACTAGAAGTCCCCTGTTATTTTGTGAATAATTATCACCTATTTTTTTATTAAAGTAAAATGTTGCATAGTATGTTTCTTTCATCAGATCACCCTAGTAGAAAATGTTTACATAAGGCTTGGAAGAGTCTATCCTCTTTCCATAAACTCACTTTCTTTATAATTCTATTATTTTTTTACAACTCTTTCTAGTAGAAAATGGTTTCCATGCATAAAGAACACAGCTTTTATCTTGCTAGGTAACAGCCTCATATATGCCTTTTTATTTTCAACAGACTAGCCTCACACACTGGTGGGGCTTTTATTCATGAATATATGGCTTGTGTTAGTGCTTAGGAGGAAGATAAATTTTAAAAAATAGTAAAGTACTTTCTGCCTTAATTGAAGCCAAGTTCCAGGTTTTTATATGATTTAATATATTATCTCATTATTTAATGCATTTGCTTTAAAAAAAAATCCAAACTTCCCAAATCACTGCATAATAATTTTGAGTTTCCTTTTCAGCAGGAAGTTCTTACCCCCTGATGTTTGTTCCAGCCCTGGCCTAAGAGAACCTTTAGTAAAGCCAATTTTTAGAGTATGGTTGAGTTAAGGAGAATATTCATTTAAGTGGCTAGATATGAAATGAGTTATTGTTTTGAGAACATGGTTATCTGTTATGAAAAAATTTTTAACTGCTTATACATGATGCAGTGAAATGAATTCTTAGCACCATCCTAATTCCATCAACTTTGGAATATAATTCACAATCAGATGTAGCAAATAAGAAATGTGGATGATAATTTTCATTAATAATAATAAGCTATATATTATTCCTGGTGTTTATAATTCCTCTGATACACACATTATTTTCAGAGGACTCGTAGAGACTAATCATTTCACCTTCAACATGCAATATGTCAATCTTAACTATTTTTTATTATTCTAGAGTGTTAATGCTCTTTTCAATTTATTAGTCTTCAAAATAAATGTTTTAATGCCAAATTTCATAAAAATAATGTTATCACTCTCATCTACCTATCCTAAAAATACTCATAATTACCATGCTCTTCAATATCACCAAAAGTTTTTTTAGTCTACTCCAAGATCTTAGATTGTGTTCATTGACCTCAGGTCTCATACAGAACCAGATGCAGAAATACCTTAAAAATGTAGAATGATAACATCTATTCCACTTATACAAACATTCTGGAAAATTCTCATCTTCAATTTTTTTCATATTTATATCCTAGTGACATTAATAACTTACTAATTTTCTATAGCAGCAATGTGCACAAATGGTTCTTACATCAAGGGTAAGAAATAAACCATTCCAAACCCTCTTGAAACTACAGAGTAACAAATTTATCAAGATATTCTCTATATCTGCAGAACCAGATGTTTGGAGCACAGGAAAATGTACAGCCTTTGATACAAGTCTCTCATGAGCACCACATGTTCACAAGTGCTAACTTATCATACATTACTTCATACAGAATCTAATTTGCTTCCTTCCCTTCATAAACACCCTACTGCTGGTATACTTTTATTTCCTCTTTCAGGGATCCAATTCTAGCCCGTTATTTTAGCATTAAAAAAAGGTCAAATACCTTAAGTATCTTAAGCCAGGAGTCATGTACTCCCTGTTTTCAAGAAAAAATGTTTCCTGATAGATTTCAAAGATATTCCAAAAGATAATTTCTTCTAAGTTCAAAACAAAGTGCAGGTACACTTAGTTCATTTACTTCAGCTTGGTCTTTAGATTTAGTTTCCCATGTCTTAAGTAAAATAAACAGCACTCCCCAGTTGTTGTTTTGAACTTGTGTGTGTCTACTCTTACTATATAATATAGACATGTTTTTATTAGAGTGAGCAAGAGGCAAGCTAAAAGTTTCTATCCACTTTTTCTCAATAAATGCACACTGCTGCTTGCCAAAAATTTTCTTTATTCACATGATACAGTATCACACCCCCAGGACTTGCTGCTCTGATCCAAAGTGAGAAGTGGTGCCTTAATCCTGAAAAAATGAGCTTTGAACTTAGACTCAAAAACTGACAAAAAAGCCCCAAAGCTTGGAGATTTTCCAAAGTAATTTACCACATTTCATTTCTCTAAATTCACAGATGATGATTATCAAAATTGTCAAAAGCATCCTAACTCTATTTTTAGTTTTTTAAGGAACCTCCATACTGTTCTCCATAGTGGCTGTATCAATTTACATTCCCACCAACAGTGCAAGAGTGCTCCCTTTTCTCCACATCCTCTCCAGCGTTTATTGTTTCTAGATTTTTTTGATGATGGCCATTCTGACCGGTGTGAGATGATATCTGAAAATAGAATTACCATACGACCCAGCAATCACACTACTGGGCATATACCCTGAGAAAACCATAATTCAAAAAGAGTCAAGTACCAAAATGTTCATTGCAGCTCTATTTACAATAGCCAGGACATGGAAGCAACCTAAGTGTCCATCAACAGATGAATGGATAAAGAAGATGTGGCACATATACACAATGGAATATTACTCAGCCATAAAAAGAAACGAAATGGAGTTATTTGTAGTGAGGTGGATGGACCTAGAGTCTGTCATACAGAGTAAAGTAAGTCAGAAAGAGAAAAACAAATACAGTATGCTAACACATATATATGGAATCTAAGAGAAAAAAAAAAGGTCATGAAGAACCTAGGGGTAAGACGGGAATAAAGACACAGACCTACTAGAGAATGGACTTGAGGATATGGGGAGGGGGAAGGGTAAGCTGTGACAAAGTAAGAGAGAGAGTGGCATGGACCTATACACACTACCAAACGTAAAATAGATAGCTAGTGGGAAGCAGCCGCATAGCACAGGGAGATAAGCTTGGTGGTTTGTGACCACCTAGAGGGGTGGGATAGGGAGGGTGGGAGGGAGGGAGATGCAAGAGGGAAGAGATATGGGAACATATGTATATGTATAGCTGATTCACTTTGTTATAAAGCAGAAACAACACACCATTGTAAAGCAATTATACCCCAATAAAGATGTTAAAAAAAAAAAAAAAGTATCCTAACTATTCTTAATGACTCTAACATTGAAGCCAGGGAAATGACCTAAACTCAATTAACTTTAGTTTTACAAATATAAATTTAAGATGAAGACATAAATGTATAACTACCTGCGATGAAACATTTGGTGGACCATTCATTCTGCACCAATGAAAGTACCAAGAGAGGCTTCAGTAACTCCCAATGTTTGGGTGGAGAGCTTAGCACAGTAGAGATAAACGCCAATATCTAAATCGTAGTGAGGAAATACTACAATTTCTTCACTAAGCAAAAAAGAAGATTACAACAAAATACGTAAGTTAAATTCAGAGCACAAAAAAGGCCCTCAAAATAATGAAAACAGTTTAATCCCCTAATCTATCAACCAGCAACATACTTGGAACACCAACCCAGGTCAGCTGTTGATGCTGGGTGGATGCAGCCACAGATCGTTACCTGCTTAATTGTGTATGTATCTAATAGGCTCATACAGCTCCTCTGGAACAAAGCTTTTACAATGGAGTAGGTGGTAAATACTTAACTATGGCGCAACCAGATGCTATAACAATATAAGCAGCATTTATATAGAGAACATCAGCATGTATTAATGCTGTACGCTACAACGGAGAAAAAAATTAGATTCATAAAAATACAGTTAAGGGAAGAATACAATGTAAATTATAGGTTGATTGTGGCATCTTGCTAAAGTCCCCTTGGTGATAACTAAAAATATTAATAAGCAAAATATGGTTAACTTGATCAATGAATACAAGTGTCAGCTGCCCACAGGAGAAAAGCTATTTACATTGCAAAAATTCAAAGATAGCCCATCTAAAATGTAATATGACTTTGAAGAATATTAACTAGGTTAATTTTTTTTTTTGTCATTTGAAACCAGAGTGCATGGAAGAAAACCTATATAGGTACACAGCCTTTTAAATCACTGAGCAAAATGTGGAGCAAGCCAGAAACGCTGCTCCATCTTCTCGTGATACTTCCCTTCACCTAGATGTATTTCAGCATGTGCTTCTACTGCTGTCACATTTGGAGCATGAGAAATAATATAAAAGCTGACTAGCTTCCTCCTAAATAGCAACTTGAAACTATCCAAATATGGTATTTCAGAGAGCAAAAATTGAGTACGCTTTTAAAAAATAAAGGAAAAACTGAATTTCTCATTACATATTAAACTAGCCGCAGGCAATCAACCCCTTACAAACAAACCGCTTAACATCTACAAAAGGCTGCATGATTGGTGGGTGCATGTTTAAATCCCTGCTGTCAGCAGAACTGCTGGCCTCATCTACGCAGCATCAACACTTCCTTTGAATTTTAGCCAGTAGCGCTCTAGGCATGTTCCCAGCACTACTATTAACATGGAGAGCTGTAGCTGTAGCAGTAATCTTTTCGCCTGACAAGGACACAGTAACAATCATTGTGATGCTTTCTGATTGTACACTCAGGTAGAGACACACAACTTGGATACACAAATTTAATAAGAATGTGTTTGAGACTTTAATTTTCATCAGTTGTATAGTAAGTTATGTGACCAAGCTTGCTTTTCTGGAACAAATGCTGCTGAGTCAATACCAGCTGGTCCCATGGTCAGTTTGGCCAAGTCACAATGAACACTGCAGTGTTAAAATACTATTGATACATTCTCACTCTTCTTCAGCTTCCTGTACCTTAGACTCAGTTGCTCTCACATTCAGTCTTTCACTTGTAGCAAAAATATACAAAGGACAACTTCTACAACTACTGAAATATGTAATCTATAAAAACACAATACGTACGTGCGTAACGTGTCTTTTCACATGACAATGAAACATCAAAATAAACTATATAAAATTTGTGATAAAGGATATTGTTGTAGGTTAGCAATATCTTCTGTGTCAAAACATAGACACAAATCTTACTACTGGATCATAATTCAAATCCAAAATATTCATTAAGTACTTACTATGTTCCAGGGACTACATTAGGCTCTTGAGACACAACTGGAAATAATGCTCTCCTGCAATTTATTATTAAAACTCCTTTGATACTTGAAGTATGATCCATGGACCATCAACATCAGCATCACTGAGGAACTTGTTTGACTCTCCAGTCTCAATTCAAATCTATTGAATCAAAATTTGTATTTTAACAAAATTCCCCTTGTTATTTGTATGCATATTGAAGTTTAGGAAGCACTGGTTTAGAGGGCACAGGATCTAGAAATTGCCAAAGAAATGAAAATTCCTATACAATAGAAAAGAACAAAATGATGTTTTCTGTATTATTTGTGCATCCATGTATTGAAGTGGTTGAACCAGGTGATGCATATAATTTCTACCTCTTCTAAAATGTTGTAATATTATTGCATTGTCTTTTCATTTTAAAAAATGGCACTACTGAATGATCTCCATTTATAGTCATCTCAGTGTCTAATACAGCTTATACATATACATGGATGTTATAAGCATCTATAGTTACATTCAGAATACAAACCAGAGATACCAAAGAATCTTTGTATACCAAAGTATACACCTGGCTGACTTATGCTAAACGACTCAGAAAAGAACCAAAGAAAATATCACCTCCTGTTATCGTCCCAGCTCTACCACTAGCAAAGTGTATAGCCTCATAGAAGACATCTAATCTCCTTGGGTCTCATTTTTCTTCACATCTAAAATAAACAGTTGAGTTAGATGAATTCTAAAGGCTACTTAGTTTAAGGTTCACTGATTCTTTTATATCTTCTTTAGTTTTCATCTTAAACCACCAGTGGTCATAATCCTAGTGGTAAAAAGTTATCTGATTTGTACACAAAGGTCATTTTCAAGCTATAAAACAGACTAGCGAAGATATTTTCAGAGTTAACTCTTTCAGAACTTTAATTTCTCATCAATACCAACTTTTATTGACAATCTTGTGAACTCATATGTCAATATAAGACATGCACAAATAACTGCCACATTGATGCAAACACTAAAGTTTTCTACCACTTCTAAAATTCCTATCACCATTGTAAGTTTTGAAAACAAGCCATGACAAAGAATTAACTATTTCAATGAGTATACCCCACTACAAAGTAGCTATAAGCTTCCCATAAGATAAACTATCATACAGCAAACAACCTTGTAAAAAAATTAATAAATCTTTTCTGGTGCATGAAAATCAGCTAGTATGTGCTTGATTCGACAGCTTTCTACCTAATTGCCACCAATAAACAAAACCCTTGAGACAACAGATGGAAATAAAATAACAAACCTTAGAACTTAAAAGATTTCTCTGTAATGTTTTTACTTTACTAATTTAATAGAATACACTTACTTGTCATGACTATTAACTATATCCAATGTGGAAATCAAACTTTAGAAGAAGAACAAATATATAACATGCATCATTTTGATTATTTGTTTTTAAATAAAGGGTGAGGTTCTTATATAAAAATCCATAAGGTTTTTTAACTTCGGACTATAACTATAGAAAAAGAAATCACGCTATAAAGATCTGTAGTTTATGAAGGAGTAAAAATGGTTGAATGGCTATTGCAATAAGCTAGAAATTAGGAAATGTGAATATTAATTCTGAACCTGCTACTGAATCGGAATGACCTTGAATGATGTATCCAACCTTCTTCTCTCTGTCTGTATCAGAAAACTGAAGAATAAATGTAATGCCATCTCTTCCTTTTTCCTGCGAGACAAACAACTGTATGCAATTGAATAAAAATGGAATTGCACATGCAGTGGACAGAATAAAGCACATTTGGGTTGGCTTGAAATTTATTGTAGCACACTGTATTATAATCCAGCATTTTTAAAATCTGTGTAATTTTTAAACAATGTCTGAAATGCTTTGGGATCTTCAGAAACAGTTTTATAAACAGCATAAATAATCATTTTACTTGACTGGGCAAATAAGAAACAGAATACCGTCTAAGATAGACATGAATATTTTAATGCAGCAGTCTTTGGTTCACTTACTCTTAAAAGGAATAATTCAATCAGAACTCTTTCAAGAGAGTTGGATTAATTACAGAATAAGGAAGGGAAGGCTCTTCTCCCAATTGAGCTATTAACATATTTCATCTAACAAAGGCCACTGAAGTGAATCTATTCTTATAGAACTATCATTCTAGAAGTTTAGCATCTTACCATAACACTCAATTATACTCTTCTTTAGACTGCGGCTAAATAATCCCAGATGCATATGTACTTTATTTTTAAAGGTCTTAAGTAAAATATACTTACAACTTCTAGTTTATTGTTAATGTAAATGGGAAGTTAGTTCTCCCTTACACTGTCCTTACAGGTAAACAGCTCCCAGTGCAATATCACTGTATATCCCTTTATCCTAGATGATCCATAACATTTTTTACAAAAAATGTTATAAAGTCTTGCTATAAGTCTTTACATGGTTGAAGACTATTACTTGAAATCATCAATTTCTCTACTCTATGTTCTATAGCACAAAAACAGCAAGCTTAACAACCGTCCATTTCGTTTTGCTAAGCGTTGATTTCACAGGAGTCCTACACTGCTGTATTGTGTCCCTCCGAGTTCTTGAGTTCCAGAGTAAGCTTAGGATTCTTTTCCATGTGGTCAGTCGTTATCCACCTAGAATTTTATTTCTCAATGCAAGGTGTTAACCTGCAGTCATTCTTACGAAATAAAATTCATCTGATTTATTTCTATTTTTCTTCATTGATAAGGGGTCATTTTAAATTCAATTCCTATTCTGTAAGGTATTGTATACCCTTCAGGTTTTGGGGCTATCTAAAGGGGTTAACTCACTCAGCTCAGAAAAAGAAAAAGGCAGTATTCACTCCTGAACATCACCACTAAAGAGAGAACAATATAATGCTGAATGATATCACCTGGAACCACAAAGGAAGTTTAGGCACATATGATGTAATTATTACATGAGTAGGGGTTTAGCCAGAACATTGGGTCTAACACCCTACCTTATGTTATAGATTGCTACAGCAAAGTACTCAGGACCTTAATTTCACTGCCCATCAAGAGACACTACCTCAAAAACTCATCAGAACCAAATACTGCAACTCCCTTCTCAAAAGGTATCAACATTTTTTATGACAGAGCTCACTAACCACTACGTTACAAATGCCCAAAAACATCCTACCCTCTATGTTCATAACAGTGCTGGACCCTACATGAAGTACAAAAGTATACAAAACAGACAGCGTATTCTTACGGAACTTACCAACCATCTAGGATGAAGACAGATGAGAATAATACAAAAACAACATTATAATAACTACAGCTTATACTAACCACAAGCCAGGCACTATGGTAAGTCCTTTATATACTGATTCCTTTACGTATTTTAAAGGATTTAAAGCATATATGTACTTTACACTTTATATATTGTTTTCTCAAAACAGGTTATAAGTTAGGTATTATTTTCCTAACATTTTAAAACAAAAAGCTGCAGTGCCTAAAGCAGTACAAATAATCTAACAAGATTTGATTGACTGCAAAGCCCACACTCTAACCTGCACTACATGGATCTTCAATAAGTGTGTAATCAATCAGATGCTAAATTGTATGATATGGATAAAAGCTAAGAATGGCAAAGAAGGAAGAGTTTACATACTGATTGGAAGCCATAGGATAAAGTGTCGTGAGGGAGGCTAGACTTCAGTTTAGCTTTAAAGAAAGATTAGTAGTTAAATAGGTAAATAGAAAAGGACTAGATATCCTAAATATCAAGTTTATGAACCTTGTGAAAAGTTCAGAAGGCAAGAATAGCATGCCATGATCAGGGAGACAAGAGGGAGATCAGGGATTGTGATACGTTGAAACATGGATGTATATCTGAGGTATGATATTTTAATTTTACATATTTTCACATCAGTGTGTAAATGTGCTTCAGTCTACATAATGTTCAACTCAGTAATGTCAAATTTAATTCATACCAAAGGACTTTAGAAGTTTCTGAAAACAGGCTGTGTCTTATAATGCTATTACTTTATACACTTCTTAATACTTACAATAGCATTATAAGAATAGAAGAAAGGAATAAAATTAGAGTCTAGAATATCAAACTTTATTTTACTTTATTCCAGAAAAACAAAGCTCCAAGGAAATCTCTTGATTTATAAACTCTCAAATTAATACATAAACCTGGGCTCTATATAATAGCTGCAGCTTGCTATTACCATTCCTATGTATCATCAACCTGGAGGATAAAAACCAGACAGTCTAAGCAAATAAACCTAAGACTGCATTTTCAGATGTAGTAAAAACTGAAAGTCTCCAGATTCTTGGTAATACGGCTTTGTCAGCCATTTACTTCAGATGGCTTCATCCTGAGAATCCCACCACCTCATCTATCACAGCCTTCTCTCACCTTTTCCAACCAAAGCTATTTTTAACAGTAGTTTTTTTGACATTAGGAAAATGGAGAAATGCTTGTACCCCAACCTAAAATATAGCCCAAGGAATAGTTGAAGTGTAAGCACTCACTCTTTAAAAGACAAACAAACAGGAAAGAAGCAGGAGCAGGAGCAGAAAAAGGGAAGGGAAGGGAAGGGAGGGGAAGGGAAGGGAGGGGAAGGGAGGGAGGGGAGGGGAGGGGAAGGGAAGGGGGAGGGGGAGGGGAGGGGAGGGGAGGGGAGGGACGGGAAAGGAAAGGCAAGGCAAGGCAAGGCAAGGCAAGGCAAGACTAAGCTTACACCTAGGAGAGAAAGCACAATAATCCACCCCCACCAACCCTCAAAAATAGTAAAAGAATAAAGCAAAGTATTCCAGGGATATATGTGGCCTAGAGAAAGAAATCTCTCAAAATGATGTTTAAAATGTCATAGAAAGGGACAGAAAATAATATCTAATGAAAGAGTCCAAGAAAATAATTATAGTCAGTTTATTGGGCATCCCTAATTCATAGCTAAGGTAATATTGATGTTTTGTGTTTGTTTAAAGAAATAGATGTAAAGTGAAATATGTTAGGACAAAACCTAAATAATACATAAGGCAAGGAGCAATCTGTCAACGTTTGGCATCCAGGAAGCCTCAGGGTTAATACCCTTCTGAATTTTAAAAGTGCAGTAGGGCTTCCCTAGTGCCGCAGTGGTTAAGAATCCGCCTGCCAATGCAGGAGATACAGGTTCAAGCCCTGGTCTGGGAAGATCCCACATGCCGCGGAGCAACTAAGCCCGTGCGCCACAACTACTGTGCCTGCGCTCTAGAGCCCATGAGCCACAATTACTGAAGCCCACATGCCTACAGCCTGTGCTCCGCAACAACAGAAGCCACCGCAATGAGAAGCCCGCGCACCACAATGAAGAGTAGCCCCTGCTCGCCGCAACTAGAGAAAGCCCACGCACAGCAACAAAGACCCAACACGGCCAAAAATCAATAAATAAAATATATTTTTAATTATAAAAAAAAAAGTACAGTAAAACACATAAATTAATTGCCTATAATCTGAGGCTAAAACTTTTGGCATGCTTCCTTGTTCATAGCAATAACAGCACCAACAAGTATTTATTGAGTATTAGCCATGGGTCAGATACTGCTGTGAGCACTGCAGAGCATACAGCATTGAAGGTGACAGACAAGGCCCTGTCCTTACAGAGCTCACGTTCTGTCACAAAGAGAAATGATAAATATGGTTGGACCAGGGAACAAAGCATGACTAATTCTCTGGTACAAAGCAACCTGCCTTATAAGGCAGAAGCTTTCTTGCTGAACGGCAATTTTACAGAGACCTAAATCTTTTCTGGTAGGAGAAACTTACTAATGTGTGTTTATAGGTTTGGGGGACTTTACAGAGGGTAGGATAGGACATAAAAGACAAATCCCACCAAGTCAGAGAAAAGGTAATGTTCTGACTCTTTAAACCCTGCCCATCCAGGAAACACAACAATTCCTCTGTGGCTTTGGTACAGAAGAACTTGGTTAATATTACAAATTTCTAGGAAGCTTTGCTACATTTGGAAGCTAATGGGAAACAAAGTTTGTCTTTCTCTTCTCTGCCACCTCCCTCATTCACTATGTCTTCTTGTAATCATCTCTTTTTTTCCCTTTCTCTATTTTGAGATTTTTTAATTCTTCAAAAATCAACGCTTTCACTTACTAAATGCATATAGTATAAAACCAAATATAGTTTAATTTCCCTCACTTTATCCCTCTTATCTTATCCCTATAAGTCCCTTTCCCTCTTTTTTACCGCTCTTTGGTCCCTGACTTTCTTTCTACTCTACCATCCTTTTTCTGACCATTTCACTCTAATTCCCCTTCCATCTTTTCCAGGTAGAAAAAATGATCACTAGACATAGGGAAAAGCAGAATCAAGTAAAACAAAGGGTTGACAGTATTCTATGTATGCAGGTAAGTCTGTTTCACAAGAATTTGTCCTTTTGAGTTTAAAAAAAATTGCCTTGTGTGAATAAATTTCACTAGAACTAGGGTTACTAGATATAACACTCAAAGACTGTAAACATAAAGTTTTATACATTTTCTTAGCTGTCTGAAGATATTCTGTCAAAAATTCTTTTGTGTTTTTGTATATACTGAACAATTTGCATGAGAGAAAGAGAGGAGGAGAGAGCTGCCCCGGTCTCTGTCTCTCATCAGATGCCCATTTTCAAATGTCTCTTTAAGCCCCGTGTCTGTCCTATCGTAAAATTGTCTTCATACTGCATGCCTAGAACTCCTCACTCTACTACCCCCCCAAGCCTGGCTCCCTGCAGGGATATTGGAGAAAGCCCAGGTTTGGAGTCAGACTGGTACCTATTTGAAGCTCAGCTTTTACTTGCCTAGTGACTTTAGGCAAGTTACTTAACTCTCTTAACAGTTTCCTCGTCTGTAAAATGGTGCTCATAAAACCAACCTTATTATAGTGTCACAAGTATTTAATGATCTAATCCATAAATGTTCTAATCACACTATGTGGCAGACAGTTGTCATTTAATAAATAGAATATAAGATTTATATACACATAAACATACGTCTACGTATATAAATAACCACGTGCCCATCTTTCTCTCACATACACATGCAATTTACCTGTCTGTCCTCAATGCCATTCTCCCAGTTATGCCCTTCTGCCCTTGAAGCATTCACATTTTTCCAAATTCCCAATTAGCTAATATAAGAATCAAATCACTGAAAAGGTGCTGATGAGAAAGGATAAGAGAAGAGGACAGTGACTGCTGCCTGCCAACTCAAATACCCGCCAGTAGTATAATACGGCTCTTGGAAACAAAACTGCACTAAAAACTACACAGGCCAGAGCAGTGACCCCCAGTGGTATAATACGGCTCGTGGAAACAAAACTGCACTAAAAACTACACAGGCCAGAGCAGTGACCCCCCAGTGGTATGATACAGCTCTTGGAAACAAAACTGCACTAAAAACTACACAGGCCAGAGCAGTGACCCCCAGTGGTATAATATGGCTCTTGGAAACAAAACTGCACTAAAAACTACACAGGCCAGAGCTGTGACTCACAGTGTGAATTTTAAGCAGCCTCATTTGGGAGCTTACTGTAGTAGCGCTCAGTAACTGTGACTACTTCTGTTACATGTGCTAATACCTAGGCCTTCACTAATATAAAATGAATAAATAAAACAAATAGATATTGGGTCCTTTCTCATATAAATTAAAGTATGTGCAAAGATATTGCGTTTGCCCCAGAACACTCTACAAAACAAATATAACTCCTAGGAAAATAAGATCATGAGAAGGTTAAATAAATGCCCACGTAATGTCTGTTATAAAGCCA